>NC_052307.1:27954236-28310486 GCF_016432855.1 Salvelinus namaycush | reverse complement strand
GCCCCACCTGTAAGGTAGATGGATTATATTGGCAAAGTAGAAATGAACACTAACAAGGATGTAAACAAATGTGTGCACAACATTTGAGAGAAAAAAGCTTTTGGTGCGTATGTAAAATTTCTGGGATCTTTCATTTCAGCTCATGAAACATTGGACCAACACATTATCTCTGAGCTGTACCCACTAAATCTATAAGCTGCCTAGAGTGACTGGGGAGGGTGGATAAGCTAAACCACTAAATTCTATGGTTGGTTTGTCGACTGGAACCCAAATCTTGTTTGCAGTGCTGTGCTCAGTCTTACCAGCATTGGGTTGAAAAACTTAGATACATTCATATTCCTCATACCACGCACACAGTATAGGCGACTACATTGAGCAGCCTGTGAAGGATGGCATGATAATGTCTTCTCTGAGAATCTTCAGGATTTGTTATTTGGTATTAAGGTGTAGTTTCTGTGAGTGATAAAGAATTATCTTCATATTGTTGACACTGAAGTGTTATTACCATAATTATAACTATTGAACCTTTGCTATTTTACTTTGCCACTACCAGTGTGTATGATATTGATCAGGCTGTTATAATGAATGTCTCACACAAGGAGCTGGCCAGAGATGCTGTGTTATCAGAGCAGTGCAGCTGGGGCTGGAGTGATAATTACGAGCGGATCCGGAGTCAATGCTGATCAGTGTTTCATTCTTTCTCTCCACACTGCAGATGGCTGTGGACATTATCACGGATATTGACTTCATTCTCACTGTGGTGTCTCTTACCTGTGTGTGTGTGTGTGTGATAGTGAGAGTGGCGGGGTTGTATGAGGTAAGGTTTATAAAACACATTCTGTTTCTGTTCAGTGCCTGAACTAAGCTACAGGACTGTTTCTCTCGCACAGACTGGAATATGATCCGGGATTCATCCGTTGTCATTGAGGAGTTTACCACATCACTCACCGTCTTAATTAATAAGTGCATCGTCGACATCCTCCCCACAGTGACTGTATGTACGTACATATCCCAACCAGAAGGCATGGACTACAGGCAACATCCGCACTGAGCTAAAGGCTAGCGCTGCCGCTTTCAAGGAGCGGGACACTAATCCAGACACTTATAAGAAATCCCGTCAATACAGGACCAAGATAGAATCCACTACACCGGCTCTGACGCACGTCGGATGTGGCAGGGCTTGCAAACTATTACGGACTACAAAGGGAATCCCAGCCGCGAGCTGTCCAGTGACGTGAGACTACCAGACAAGCTAAATATTTTCTATGCTCACTTTGAGGCTAGCAACACTGAACGATGCATAAGAGCACCAGCTGTTCCAGATGACAGTGTGTTCACGCTCTCCGTAGCCGATGCGGGTAATACCTTTAAACAGGTTAACCTTCACAAGGCCGCAGGGCCAGATGGATTACCAGGACGAGTACTCAGAGCATGCGCTGATCAGCTGGCAAGTATCTTCACTGACATTTTCAACCTCTTCCTGACCCAGTATGTAATACCTACATGTTTCAAGCAGGCCACCCAGCTAGCAATGAGGAATTGGCCCAGAAGTGGCCCTCTTCTGGACGGCCGGAACTGATTGTATTTTTTTATCACAAACAATGAGAAAATATGGAAAAATAAATAATGAAATGTTAATTATATAAAGCAGCCCGTGTAATCATCTGCCAGAGAGTAGCCCCAATCGGCCGAGCCCCAAATAATACATTTGGGCCAGATAACTCTCACTGGAATCGGCCTAAGCCCCAAGTAATACATTTGGGCCAGATAACTGACACTGGAATTGGCCCGAGCTCAATCCCCACATCCTAGCCATAAGTAATACTGCTGAAAGCGGCCCAGACTCGGGCCACATGACGTCGGCCGAGTCTGACTCTCAGCCGAGTGCCCCGACTCTCTGCCGGAATCCACTGTGCTAGCTGGGCACCATAGTCCCTGTGCCCAAGAATGCCAAGGTAACCTGTCTAAATGACTACCGCCTTGTAGCACTCACATCTGTAGCCATGAAATGCTTTGAAAGGTTGGTCATGGTTCACATCAACACCATCATCCCAGACCCACTCCAATTCGCATACCGCCCCAACAGATCCACAGATGACGCAATCTCTATTGCACTCCACACTGCCCTTTTCCACCTGGACAAAAGGAACACCTACAGTATGTGAGAATGCTGTTCATTCACTACAGCTCAGCATTCAACACCATCGTGCCCACGATGCTCATCACTAAGGGCCCTGGGATTAAGCACATCCCTCTGGATCCTGGACTTCCTGTCGGGCCGCCCCCAGGTGATGAGGATAGGCAACAACACATCTGCCACGTTAACCTTCAACATGGGGCCCCTCAGGGGTGCATGCTTATTCCCCTCTTGTACTCCCTGTTCACCCAGACTGTGTGGCCACACACAACTCCAACACCGTCATTAAGTTTGCAGGGGACATGAAGGTGGTGGGCCTGATCACCAATGACAATGAGACAACCTACATAGAGGAGGTCAGAGACCTGGCAGTGTGGTTGCAGAGAAGTATGAATTGCATATCACTGTACATGCTGCAAGGCTAATGCAGATGGCAGATTGACCATGCAGCGCCTTTAATTGTCTGGCTGGCACCAAACTCCTTCACTGTGTACCACATGAGTCGCGTCATCCAGGCTAGCTGCATAAAGGCGTGTACCTAGAACGCTTTGATGGAAATAAATTAAATGAATACACGTTGAATGAATTACGTTAACTGTAACTATTTTAGGACTTTGGCAAATCTAATGATTTTACATAAAAATAAAGACATTGATGCCATGAACTTTGAAATAAGTGTTGCAGCATGTATTTCAAGTGATTCGCTGATTCTGTTGGACACATTTCCTACTGATAATTGTGAAGAACTGTTTTGGCATGACTATTTTCTGTGTAGGTTGGTCGATATACTTTTACTGATTTAATTGACTTTGACATCATTGAGCTTTACATGAACCTCACTGAAGCTATATTGTAAATTATAGTCTATTTGTAATCCCCTAAACAGCCCAAAATATGGAATTCTTTCGTTTTTAACAATGAGGTGACTTAAAATTGGTCGATGCAACAAGAACACACTGTGCTCACCTGGATCAGTTTATTGAGCGTCTCTCTCTGCATCCAACACTGAAATGGCAGCACATTATTGTCAACCTCCCTCTTGTTTCTGTGAATTCATACAGACAAATGGTGATGACGCAGTGTTTAATTTGAGGCTAAATATTAATGCAAGGGAATCATACATTTTATGACCACTCTTGCTTTAGGAGCAAGTATACGGGATGTGCCTCATATTAATGGTGTAGTATAATAAATCATGTGTGACACCTTAATTGCCACCCAAGGTATTGCTATTGATAGGTACCCATGTTTCATCCATCCATCAATCAATTGTGCTTCAGCCTTACTCTCAATGGAAGTGTAAATGCAACATGCTGCCTCTTCATTGGAACCTCCTTTGAGGAAAAACATTGAAATATAAATTTGGTAGACACGTCACCGTCCATCATTCGTGCTTCAATTGGAAAAACTTGCCCTCTAAATGTTTTGCTCATTACACAAGATCTAAGCACGACTGTCATGGTTATTGGTAACACGCACATAAATACATGTTAAATATGACAAAAAGCGTACACATTAAATCACGCACCTACGCACGCACATGCATATACACACAAGGCACGCGCACGCCTAGCAGACACACCAGTGCGCAGGGGAGATGCATTTATTTCATGCCCTTGCAGCAGTGGGTCGTCTGTCTCTGTTTTTGGATTGTTTTTCCCCTAAATTATTAACTGTGTCTTCTGTCATCGTGAAGAACAGATTATGCTCATTCATTCCAGAGCACGTGGGAATATATCCGTAGCTACGGGGCTGGTGAATTATAGCGTGCCTCTCCAATTGGCTTTGGTGAGCGCAAGGATTCAGTTGTATTGGTGCATCTGCTGGAGAAGAGTGAGAGATGCGAAGAGAATAATTGTACAGACTGAAGAACCGCAAGAAAAGCATTAATGGCCTAGTTTATATTGAGACGAGTCATACAGTGAGTGGGATTTTGTACCTGTGGAAATTACGAGGACGGATTTTGCGCCCCCTCGTAGTGTAAGAGGCTGTGGGAGGTTGTTCCCCAAAGTTGCGAACAGTTTTTTCCTCTCCCTATGGAATACGTAGATGCGTAATATGTCTAGTTTCAGGTGACTGTTATGTTTTTTTTAAGTACTCTAAATTGGTTTCAACGGGGAAATATTATACACTCACGGCTAAGGGACCGTCTTAAAAGTGCAATCAGCAGAACCTAGTGTTTACAGGAAAACCTCATGTTTGTCTCAATTAAATGATCAGTTTTTTCCCAAAACAATTACATTTTGAAAAAGTTATAAAGTATGAATAGGCCTATCATCTTCAGTGTTTCCCCTATGATTTTTTTCTGCAGTGGTGGCAAGGGTAGGGGTGGGGGAGTTCTTGGCTGGGGTAGTTTGGGTGGGGGTTTAATAGAATGACCATGACAATGTCACTTCTGGTGATTTACAAAAATACATTCTACTTCAATATTCAATTATGTTGACACCATCTGAAATATAACTGATTCGGGCCACTGCACTGTAGGGAGATGAGCAAGCTGTGGCTGTACGCTCATGGCTCTCATTCAAACCACTGCTCACTCTGTTTGTTACAAATATATATGTTGTAACTTGCCATTTTTTTATAAAGTTAAGTCTAACTTTCAATACCTTCCTATCCATTTGAGCTACAGACCTACAAACAGGTGTGGTGGTTTTCTATACCTCTCGTATGAAAGGTAGAGCTTGTTGCAGATAAAATGCTGTGTGTGATGACGTAGTGCACATAATAAGAACTTTTGCAGCTAAATTCCTGTGTACCGAATAAAAAATAAAAGTTAAATGGGTTTCCATCGCATAATCATCAACTCTACTGATGGTTTTGTTACAAAATGTTGCATTATAGAGTGAATGTGTCCACTCTGGCGCTTTAGTCAACAGCTCGCAGACATAGTGCGGGTATAGCCTACATGATGAGATTATTATGGACAAAATAGCAACAATATTTTTATTTGTCAAACGGCAGCCAAGCATCAATCATCATGTCACCAGAATAAGACCCTTGATAGTTATTGGAAAGGAGCATCAAACTCATCACCGTGCACTTTCACCACTCTGTGAAATTTATCATAACTTACTGTATTTCATCTGTAGCATAATAAATGGCATGCTTTCCCAAGTCGTAGTAGGAGGACCACGCAACATATCATCATATGACTCCAAGTTTATTTCGATATGATGGTTATTATAGAAATATTTGCAGGTAAAAGCATTTCCACTGCCATTTCTCGCATAATTAATTTTACAGACACAAAAAGGTCCCACCTTGTCTAGCGTATTTTGTTTTGTCAACATTTGGAAAGTTTACTGAGAAATTACAGTAGCTGTTTCCATCAGGCCTATCATGACTTTTATGTCATGGCACAATGTCGTAGGCACATTACCCAATCAACCCCTAGAACCCATGCCCTATGCACTTGTGGAGATTAAAGCTTGTGAAGATTGGTATACAGATGTAGGATCTGAATTTGAGACAGTTTACTACAGCAGGAAAACAATCTTGCAGCAACAGGTAATGTGAATTATTATGTGCATTATAATTACTGGATATTTTTTAGTAGGGGTTGATACATTTTTCATTAGGGCAAATCAAGCCTGACATTTTAAAGTGGAAATTACACATTTTAGAAACCTTTTTAAACTTTGAATACACTACACGTTTGCATTTCCTGCTGTGCAGGAAAATTGTTAGCCACAAATGAGTGATCAAATTTAGATCTACATCTGTAAGCAGTATGTTTAAACTTCCAATTAGTCTATAAGAGGGCAAGTTGGAGCTATTGCCATATTGCTTACACCTGTCAAATCCACTCAGATCTCCACAAGTGCATAGGGTGTATGGGATTTAGGATTGGGCTGTATACCACTTACATGAACATTTGGTGTGTAATACCACATTTCTAACCATATAGGATAGGCGACACAGTTCATTTCATGCAGAGGCAAGCCAGCATTTGGGGTGAAGGGATTAAATATTGCAGAGTGGTAATCAAGTTATCAAATCAAATTTTATTTGTCACATACACATGGTTAGCAGATGTTAATGCGAGTGTAGCGAAATGCTTGTGCTTCTAGTTCCGACAATGCAGTAATAACCAACGAGTAATCTAACCCTACAATTTCACAACAACTACCTTATACACACAAGTGTAAAGGGATGAAGAATATGTACATAAAAATACATTACCTTACATTTTGAAGTGTTAGTTTTCAAATGTGGAAAGAAGTGAAAAGCGCTCAACCAATGTGAGTAAAGGTGCAAAACAGTTATTAGATCAGCATAGAAAACTAAAGGCGCAACGCTTGCTCACTACAAAAATATTTTTATTTCGGGCTTCATCAATGGCTTTCATCAAAACAATGACACAGATGGAATGGGCAAGTACATACAAGTACAAAGCGTGACCAATTTGGGTTTTATTTTGGGAGCGCTGTGCGAAAAAATCCAATAAAAAATTCAATGCGTAACAATATTTTGCTGCAACACTTTTTTCTAAATGGCTCAAACAAGACAGGCTGAAACCTCACCTGTCACTCAACAGGCAGGTAGCACACGGACAGTTTCTACACACTGCCTGTTTCTCTCAGCATGCACTCAACAGATTCTTCCAAAGCAGCAACGATACTGTTTTCCATGTTGCATCTAAATATGAATCCACATGTTTTCTCTATTATAATATTAGTTTGTTTATCTTGCTCTTTGCAAAACGAAAGTTAGTTAGTCTAAGGAAGCCGGTATGTGCCTAAAGCTAATCGCTAATGCTAATCGCTAACTAGCTAGCTGGCTAGCTAAATACCCTTTAGCTAAATGCACTAGCTAAGGCAAAGCAAACGTTAGCTCTTGTACAGGTTGCTACCAGTGGTGGTCTATATCAGCATGTTGTTTGTGCAATGACATGTTCTGAATCAGATAGCCTATTCTAAAATATTTGTCTAAATGTAACATCTATGCATCTATTCAAATGCTATTAGGGTCCCCTGAGAAACAATGACCAGCACTTTGTTTCCTCCCCTGTCATTAGTCCTACCTGTTCATTTGTTGTCATGCCAAACAACACCAACCATATAATTAGAATAATAATTATATTTCTATGATTCCAGCAGTTCACCCAAGTGTTTTGATCTATATCGCAAGTCAAATTGCAATATATTGTTGAAAAATCACAATTCGATTTTTTCCCCCATATTGCCTAACAACCTGGTTGCCTTACCATTATGCAAGCATTTGGTGGCACAGAAAGACAGGAAAAAGGATATATTCTTCAAGAGATGTGCTGCTAAAGCAAGTAGGATTCATATAGGCCCAATGTAGGCTATATCTCAATCAATTAAAAATATATATTTGTCTGGTGCTCCTAAAATGTTTATGTTAGGAGCACCAGTGCTACCAATGGACATTCATTTCGAGCCATGAGAACATAGGTCATTGGGACAAGGGAAGACAATGAGCAAGGAAACTATTCAACCGGTAGTGCCAATGAGAGGTGTGGCTGTCAATTCAAGTAGGTCCACAGGGTAAGAGGTACCGTGGTCAATGGCTCCACCTAGTGGAATATATGTTAAATATGCGCTATATTGAAAATAATTTAAACCATCTGGATATAGAGCTACGGAAAATGATCTGTATGTGAACAAATAACGCCAACTGTAATAGCATAAATATTTGCAAAAAAATACAACGGTAGGAAGTTGGAAAAAATGAAAGGTGTACCTTTTCATAAGAGCGCTAAATTAACCCACCACACTTGTTTGTAGATCTGTAACTCATATGGATAGTGAGTTATTGAAAATACAACCCATAACTGGAAATACACATATAAAATC
The DNA here is from genome assembly GCF_016432855.1 of Salvelinus namaycush. Lineage (NCBI taxonomy): Eukaryota > Metazoa > Chordata > Actinopteri > Salmoniformes > Salmonidae > Salvelinus > Salvelinus namaycush. The sequence continues at coordinate 28,302,527 of NC_052307.1, read as the reverse complement.
AGTGCAATGGAAAATGGAGATTGTAATGGGTGGACTATGGATGAGGGAGGTCTGTGACCAAACATCAAGGGGGTTTACAGGTATATGTAATTTGGATAATAAACTATTGAAAATTAGATCTGTACTTGAACAAATAACCACAGCTGTAATAGGATAAATATTTGTAGAAAATCAAAGGGGAGGAATGTAGAAAAAATAAAAGGTGTACCTTTCATAAGAGAGGCAAAGGAACCCAATGCCCTTGTCTGTAGTTCTGTAGTTTATATGGATAGGAAGGTATTGAAATTTAGACCTGTAACAAGAAATGCCTATAAAATCAGAGAAGTGGTGATCTGGAAATATTATTAATATAGTATGGATGAGGGGGTCAGTGACTTCACATGGATAGGAAGCTTCAAATATAGCACCCTTAGTAAGAGAGGTAACTAATTAAATGGTGCCTTCAGCGACTGGAGGCCCTATGCAGTGTGTGTAATCTTCATATAGGTCTAACCCTCCTGAATGGGAACGAATCCCCTTTTTTTGTTGCTTACACACAATCACCATTATTGCACTTTTGTGACGGTCCCTAAACCACGGAGCGCAAGAAAACAGTATATTGCCTCCTTTTTGGCTCTGTTAAGGGAAGATTTCGACTACCGGTAAAAACAAAAGATGTACCTTGCTCTCTACCATAATCTGATTCTAGATATATCACTCTCATCATCCTAGGACCTTCTATCGGAGAGCTATTGACGAGCAAACTCTGAATATAACAAATTTACTGCTGTCTATTGATAACGGAGGACTGTTTCGACCTTTCTTTTCCTAAATAAGGTTTAACTAATGCCATACTTAAAAAATAAAAAAGTGTTTACTTAGAGTTAAAAGAACTGTGGACTTTGACCCGTGTCAGAACAGCAGCAGCAACATTCACAGGAAACAAAACAGCTGCGAGGACAATCTTTGTGGAGTTGCAAATTGGTTTGTTGTCGCTGTCCATGGTGCTGATGTTCCAGGAATGGTGGAGACGCTAAGTATCGCCGTTATCGGAGCTCCCGGAGTCGGGAAAACTTCCATAATCCGTCAATTTATTCATAATGACTTCTCAGAGGTTTACACTCCAACCAGAGACAGGTATGTGTACAGACCCTCTGTAATTTTGAACGGTAACATGTACGACCTGAAGATTTTGGATGTCCCGCCAATTTCGTCGTTCCCCTCCAGCTCGAGCCAGGTAAGATAGAAGGTAACCTTCCATTTTTTTATTTAGTAAAGGGAATAGCATTCTCTAAGGGTTAGCGTCATTGTCTTTGATTTACCCTTTGTCAGAACCATTCCTATAGGTTTTCACAAACAGTTTTCAAAACTAAAACTAAATGTGGGCATCAAGTCCCTCGAAAATAGTTAGAGCGCAGAGACATTATGTTACCATCCATAAATGCACTGACAGCTCGCGCTGTTCTTCAAAGTAAACGCATCCTTTACATTTTCTTTCATAATCCGATGCCACTTAGAGCAGTAGTTGCTATGGAAACTTGATTTATGACTTCAGTGGCAAGCCTAGGCTATAGGCTACATGATGTATTTGGTGTTTTAAAACACACGCACACACAGTCACACACACACACACACACACACACACACACACACACACACACACACACACACACACACACACACACACACACACACACACACACACACACACACACACACTATCTCTCTCTCTAGACTCCCCACTACATGACATTGCCTTACCACCCTCAGGCACAAGGAAGGACGTTTATGTAATATTGAATGTATCCTTATGTTCTGCTTCTATGACTTCATAAGTACGTCCTTATTGGCTATTTGCTCCTAGACCCCTGACCAGAGCGCACCCAGCTGCCAAGCCTCAGGGCACATGAGCCTGGCCAGGGTGATGGAGACTGTCTGCCTGGCTCCTGGCAGGCCTGAGGGGAGTGATGTGTGCTCTTATCAGAGGATGGAACTGGAAGCACAAGTGCTTTGACTTTGTTAGATCTGGCAGACAGATTCACAGCCCATTACAGCCCATAAGTGCTACAATTCCACATTGAATCATCAACTCTGAATAGATGGCAAATGGTTTAACTTACTGCTGCTAAAAACAGCATGCTTCAACATAATCACCGATGTATTAAGTGAGAAAAAGCAGACTTGGAGCTTCACTTAGTGACCTTATAAGCTATACCTCCATAAATACGCTCCTGGCGATAGCAGGGAATGTCAGATGAAACACCATAGTTTCAATTAAGCACTTTTTTCATTGACTGCCAGTGGTTTGATCAACATATTTTCTCAAAGCTGTTCTGCTTTCAGACATGACATGCACCAGTTTCCTGCTCTCTGTATCTCCTTGTCCTCTCCTCACCTTAGATGAGTGACATCAGCTCCAAATACAATAAGAGTACATCTCAATCAGGTCCTTGTGTCTGTTCTGTTCTGGCCCTGTTCCAGAGCGCTAGATGAGTGACATACACATGCATATACTGTGTGTATGTACATGATTGTAAGCGTACTTAAGGGTGTTGCTGAATGTCTAATGAAATAGCTCTCTTGACCTCCTCACTGGTCCTCAGGAAGCCTGTCTGTTTTTCCCTCCCTGATGCTGCCTGCTGGGGCTCTAAATGGGATCTCCAAGGTTACTACGGAGCTGGCTGAGACTGGCGTGAAGCACTGATCTTACTGATAGTTGCTATTTGTTATTTACTGAGGGAACGCATCGCAGCCATCGCCTCCACAGCAAGAACTGTATTTTACTACACAGGGGAGCTGCCACTGAGAAAATGAGATCAGGCCATGGAGGAGCTGGTGCAGCCGACCAGAAAGCCCCCTGAAGTGGGCATGCACTGTGTTTCCTGTAAACATAGTCTACGATCCAACACACTGAGGAGCAAACAGCCTCAACCCAGCCAGGCACAGCCAGGCAGAGCCAGCAGGAGAGCAGGGGAGAATTCAGGATTCTTGCAGCGTCTAGGAGAGAGAAAGCAAAGAGGAGAATATGACAACAATCTCTTAGTATGTGTTAAGAGGTCTGCAGTGCACTTTATTTTCTCCAATCCACGGAGCGCAGCAACACAAGCAATCTGATTTAATTTGCTCTTTCTTTAGCTAAATGGCGCTTAACCCCCATTAGAGCACACATTCTGGCAAGTGCAAACAGCAGGGAGAAGACAGGACGGATCACATTATAGAGGCTGGGAGGTTGCTTGTGTGTGTGTGTGTGTGTGTGTGTGTGTGTGTGTGTGTGTGTGTGTGTGTGTGTGTGTGTGTGTGTGTGTGTGTGTGTGTGTGTGTGTGTGTGTGTGTGTGTGTGTGTGTGTGTGCCCATGTTAGATAGTGAATCCCCCCAGGCCCTCGTCACATAAAAACATGAAACGTCCACATCTGTTCTCTGACTCCTATGGTGTACGTAATGCTGCATGAGCATTGTTGCTCCATTTCACACATTACAGCAACAGGATTCATTACATCTGCCTATAGATTAGTCATATCAGTCAACACTTTTATACTTACATTTAGAATATCTCAGTTGAAATGGTAGGAATTGAGATACTTACATATCAGCCTCAACCTCTTCAGGGAGTCTAGTTTAAGACATCTGTATACAGTTTTTAACCAACAGACAGAGACAGCTCTACCAGTACTTTGTCTTAGGTATAGCCAGGGAAAATCATTCGTTGAGTGCAACAAGAGCACTGCTATCAAGCAGATTGATGGTCAATTTCCTCAGGAATGGCTCTGAGAGCAGCAGCCGTACCATCTCCCCTTCTGTCCTCTGTGTTTTGTTCTATATTCCAGCCTCTGACCCACACTGGCTAGTCATTCTTTACTGACTGTGACGGGGTGGTGAGGCATTCCCGCTCTCCACTCCGAGCAAGCACTCTCCTCTCCTTTTTTCCTTCCATATTTAATGAGCCAGCAGCTGGCCCATGGTGGGCTTCAGAGGGGAGGCTGGCTGGGTCAGGGTCACAGGACAGAGTGCTCTGGAACAAGGCCAGAACAGAACAGACACAAGGACCTGATCGAGATGTACTCTTATTGTATTTGGAGCTGATTGGATTAAAACACAGTCCCCTGCTGAAGGACTAGAGAGAGTAAAGAGACTAATAGAGATGAGAGCTGCTGCAGTAGAGTCTAATGGCCACCATAGAAAGACAGATTCACTAAATGAGTTTCCTCTTCCCCTACATCGTACCTGGGTGGGGAGGAAGATGAGTACTCCTCCATGCTTATGCAACGAGGCCAGGTTTCTGTTAGGTAATTGCGTGTTGTAAAGGATGTAGTACTGTACTTGTACTTTGGCTCTGGTCCATCATTTAGACTGAGGCTGTGCTTATTTAGGTCTCTTTAGGCAGCAAGGGCAGACGCCACTACATTATTTACCTTGGGGGACTCTGGTGGTAAAAAATAATTGATGTGCAGGCGGGGATGCTGTCTGTGTTAATGTGTTGCTGTTTGCATTCTCAGAGCATCTGTCACAGTTTGTCGATAGGATTTGATGACGAGATGGACTTACCGTAAGCCTGATAGTGACAGTGTATCCAATTCCTATTTTTCCCTGTTCTTTTTTTCCATCTTCTCATAGTGTATCATATCACCATGACTTCCTCCCACACATGTTTTCTCTCTCTCTCTCTCTCTCTCTCTCTCTCTCTCTCTCTCTCTCTCTCTCTCTCTCTCTCTCTCTCTCTCTCTCTCTCTCTCTCTCTCTCTCTCTCTCTCTCTCTCTCTCTCTCTCTCTCTCTCTCTCTCTCTCTCTCTCTCTCTCTCTCGCTGCTCTCTGTTTTTCATTTGCTTATCTCTCCCCTACATATATGGAATAAAATGGATCACTTTTACTGTTCATTGCATCAGATGAATCAAACATTTAGTCTTTTTTCTGGATACGCTCTCTTGGCCCTTTGTCAGCCTCTGCAGATAGGCTCTGTCACACACACTGGCAGAGTTGTCAGAGATGTGTGTGTGTGTTAAAAAGGCCGGGCGCTATCATCAGGCAGCTGGAGGAGACGACAGATCAATGCCCAGTGGAACCCCAATGTTAATAATAAACCCTGTGAACACTCACAGGTGTAATGTGGCTCTCCCTTCTGTACAGCACATCAATAAGTAACAAGAAGCTCAATCCCAAAGGGAAAGAAGATGTTTTATTAACATTTCAACAGTGTCTGAGGTATGTCTCCAGTAATCATCCATTCACATTCATGACCATGTTCTCTACTCTCTGGTGTAAAAGTATTCATCTGACATCATTACCCTGCTATCATTGGGAGCAGTGGGATGCCAGCTCTTTCAGGGCCTGGTAAAAAGTGACCAAGGACTTGGGTTGTCAGGCACTTGAATGGAACGGGCTGAGCTGCTGTCTTTTTGCAGAGGTTTCAAAGGACCAACTGGAGAAAGCAGTATACCAGAGCTCTCCAACCCGGTTCCTGAAGATTTACCCTCCTGTAGGTTTTCGCTACAACCCCAGTTGTAACTAACCTGATTCAGCTTTTCAACCAGCTAATTATTAGAATCAGGTGTGTTGATAGAGGTTGGAGCAAAAAACCTACAGGATGGTAGCTCTCAAGGAACAGGGTTGGAGAGCCCTGCACTATACACACACACACACACACACACACACACACACACACACACACACACACACACACACACACACACACACACACACACACACACACACACACACACACACACACACACACACACACACACACACACACACACACACAGAGAGTTTTCGTGTATTTACTTTATATCACTCCAGTCTTGAAGCTCCTTTCCACTGCCTCTTTTCTGTCTCTCTCTCTAGTGTTATCCTATACTATTTTAAGCCTACTGAATATGGGGGTGCATTTAAAGCACCTAGATAGGGAGGGATGTGATCATGTTGCGTTATACTGCATATTGTCTATGTGGTACTTCTACTACTACTATGGTCAAGTCTTGCATTTAGGATGACTAAGTCATTCAGTTAAGAATTATGTAAGAAGAAGCAGGAGAGGAACACAGATATCAGCATGGGCTTCAAACTAATACATCATTAGCAGTAGATGTGATTGAATGTATGATAAAGTATAATGAAGCATATTTATTATTTATTAAAGAGGTTGAACGGGATCTTGAGCACTTACAAATTCGTAACATATTGTACGAATTGGAATTCGTAACATATACAGTTGAAGTCAGAAGTTTACATACACCTTAGCCAAATTCATTTAAACTCTGTTTTTCACAATTCTTGACATTTAATCCTAGTAAAAATTCCCTGTCCTAGGTTAGGATCACCACTTTATTTTAAGAATGTGAAATGTCAGAATAATAGTAGAGAGAAGGATTTATTTCAGCTTTTATTTCTTTCATCACATTCTCAGTCGGTCAGAAGTTTACATACATTCAATTAGTATTTGGTAGCATTGCCTTTAAATTATTTAACTTGGGTCAAACGTTTCGGGTAGCCTTCCACAAGCTTCCCACAATAAGTTATAGCTTCCCACAATAAATGAATTTTGGTTCATTCCTCCTGACAGAGCAGGTGTAACTGAGTCAGGTGGGTAGGCCTCCTTACTCACACAAGCTTTTTCAGTTCTGCCCACAAATGTTCTATAGGATTGAGGTCAGGGCTTTGTGATGGCCACTCCAATACCTTGACTTTGTTGTCCTTAAGCCATTTTGTCACAATTTTGGAAGTATGCTTGGGGTCATTGTCCATTTGGAAGACCCATTTGCGACCAAGCTTTAACTTCTTGACTGATGTCTTGAGATGTTGCTTCAATATATCCACATAATATTCCTTCCTCATGATGTCATCTATTCGGTGAAGTACACCATTCCCTCCTGCAGCAAAGCACCCCCACAACATGATGCTGCCACCCCATGCTTCACGGTTGGGATAGTGTTCTTTGGCTTGCAAGCCTCCCCCTTTTTCCTCCAAACATAACGACGGTCATTATGGCCAAACAGTTATATTTTTGTTTCATCAGACCAGAGGACATTTCTCCAAAAAGTACGATCTTTGTCCCCATGTGCACTTGCAAACCGTAGTCTGGCACTTTTATGACAGTTTTGGAGCAGTGGCTTCTTCCTTGCTGAGCGGCCTTTCAGGTTATGTCGATATACGACTTGTTTTACTGTGGATTTAGATACTTTTGTACCTCCAGCATCTTCACAAGGTCCATTGCTGTTGTTCTGTGATTGATTTGCACTTTTCGCACCAAAGTACGTTCATCTCTAGGAGACCTTCCTGAGCGATATGACAGCTGCGTGGTCCCATGGTGTTTATACTTGCGTACTATTGTTTGTACAGATGAACGTGGAACCTTCAGGCGTTTGGAAATTGCTGCCAAGGATGAACCAGACTTGTGGAGGTATACAATTTTTTTCCTGAGGTCTTGGCTGATTTCTTTTGATTTTCCCATGATGTCAAGCAAAGAGGCACTGAGTTTGAAGATAGGCCTTGAAATACATCCACAGGTACACCTCCAATGGACTCATAATGATGTCAATTAGCCTATCAGAAGCTTCTAAAGCCATGACATAATTTTCTGGAATTTTCCAAGCTGTTTAAAGGCACAGTCAACTTGGTGTATGTAAACTTCTGACCCACTGGAATTGTGATAGAGTGAATTATAAGTGAAATAATCTGTCTGTAAACAATTGTTGGGAAAATTACTTGTGTCATGCACAAAGTAGATGTCCTAACCGACTTGCCAAAACTATAGTTCGTTAACAAGAAATTTGTGGAGTGGTTGAAAAACGAGTTTTAATGATTCCAACCTAAGTGTATGTAAACGTCCGACTTCAACTGTACGACTTGCAGAAGAACAAAAAGTAATACTTATTTGCAGGACGTAACATATCATACGAAATGGATGACGTTTTCGGTGACCCGTTTTGGCTTGTGAGCGCTACTTTCAAAACTACTGGCTGAAATGATACAAAACCTTTATAATGCATCTTTAACACTCCTTCTCCACTTCTTGGGTGCACTGTACTGAGGTGCTTAAACAGTAAAAGGAGATAACACTCTCTGGAAATAGGAATTGATGTGTAGGAAATGGAGGGTGGGTGGTTTACGAAAACGCTGAGACAGAAAGAGGAGAGATGGTAGAGGAATGCTGAGGATGTGTCATTTCTGATCCCTAGCCCCCGTAATTCCTCCTGGAAACAGACTGAATCAATCTGCAGGGAGAAAAGGCAATAACAGGAAACATGTACAGAATTGAATCTCCCTACTTGCTGCATTGTCTTCACGGTCAACCATTATATTTTTTGTCCTCCCTCTCCTCCTCCTCCTCATTCTCTCACTCCCACCTTTGTGTGTAATGATCTCGGTGCCACAGTGTTTGCCTCCATGGCTGATCGCACTCATTATCTTTCTGTGTGAGACTCTCCCTCTCTCACACACATATGTAGTTGTTTTGCCCTTGAGCTGTTCTTGTCTATTCATGTTCTGTATTATGTCATGTTTAATGTTTTTTTTGGACCCCAGGAAGAGTAGCTACTGCTTTTGCAACAACTAATGGGGATCCAAATAAAATAACAAAATCACACACACACACGCACACGCACACGCACACACACACACACACACACACACACACACACACACACACACACACACACACACACACACACACACACACACACACACACACACACACACAAACTCACTGGTGCTGCAAATCACTCTAAATTAGATTAAGGCAATTATTCCCTGTCGACATGGATATGTTACCATTGTCATCATTACAGCTCACATTGATCACTATCTGCTCTCGGATTCTGCCCCATTACTGCATCTGATTCCCCACCAAAATAACTTATTGACAAACTCCCTGTTTAGACCTATCTACAGAATACAGGATACATTTAGATTACTCCTCCAGTGTTATCCTGTTGATTCTCATTACTGCAATTATATTCAGATCTCCTTGCCATATTGATTTCTTATAGTCTGTTTAGTAAGCTTGTGTTGGGGGTGAGTGAAGGGGAATGCTTGTGCATTGCGCCATCTCACCAACTCCTCCACCCACTGCCTGTCAGCCTGGTGGGGCTCAGTCCAAGGGTTACATTCACACCCTGTTTGTTCATCCATCGCTCTACCCTTCCCTCCCCTGTCCATCCACCTGCTGCTCTTTAATCTCTCTACTTCTCTCTCTCTCCCCGAGAGACAGCGGTTTCTCCCTCTATACCTCCCTCTCCAATCACCCTCTTCCCTTTCGCTCTCCCTCCCCCTCCCCCCTCTTTCACCATCTCTCCTTCTCCCTCTCCCAGCTAGCAGAACCACTTATAGATTCAGCTCACACAGGTTAAGCTGGCGACATAGAGAGAGAATGAGAGAGCGTGTGAGAGGATGAGAGTGTGTGTGAGAGAGAGAGAGAAAGAGAAAGCTGGAGGGAGGAGATTGGGTCACTGTGTTGTGGCTGAAGCAATTGCCTCAATGGCCATAGCAAATCACTCCCATTGTGCTGCGTCTTTTAAATATTGTTAGCAAATCATTACTTTTCAATGAAGGCCACTGTTTGCCTTCCTGTCAGTGCGTACAGTAGGGCTGAGCGGCGTAGCTCCATGGGTCCTGTGTGTTTCTAGTGTTGCACTTGACAGGAGACTGGCCCTATTCCTGCTCTGCCAAGGCTTTGTTACTCTGTTTTTTGCCTTAGCCACGTGCAGACCAGAGCAGTGTGCTGGGCCTGCATTTTGCACAAAGCAGGCAGAGTCAGACAACATGTTTTATGGCTTCAGCCTGGTCTATACCAGGACTATCTATCTGACTGACTCAGAGACACCACACAATTTCAATTTCAATCTAGTGAAGAGAGCAAAACATCCTGAGAGCTTTTGAATAATTGAACATCCATCCTCTGTTAAAAAACCTGGTCAAAGAACTCGCTAGATAGCAGCTATACGCATATGGACTATCCTCACAAGCTTTACTGTTTTAGGGGAGATATGGGAACAGAACAAATGCCATTTGAAGATTTTATTTTGGTTCTTGAGATATAACTCATTAAATAAATCTGTTTCACTTGTCAGATCATTGGCAAGTGAAACAATATGTCTTCAATATCCTTCCCATCAGTTGACCTTCGTGTGTCTGTAGTGAGTGATGTAGTTGTTTGTTTAGGGATCACTCATGTTTCCCCTCTATCTGTCTGTCTCTGTCTGTCAGGAGTGGCTGGACCTGCGTTGCAGAGGGGTGCGTAATGCCAATGCTTACATCCTGGTCTATGACATATGCTGTGTGGAGAGCTTTGAGTATGTCAAGATGATCCGCCAGCAGATCGTGGAGCACAGGTAGGGGGACGCCAGAACACAGTGACACACATGGACCAGTTAGGTAAAACACATGATGAGAGATCCATTAAATGCCACAGAAGACCAGCAGTCATATATGAAACATCCAGCTGATCTGCTTGAAGAACCGCTGTGTCCTGACATCCATACAAGACCTCAGGAATGACAGCATGCAATCACACTGTCATATACATCAATACAAATACACATTCAATCTGTGTGAAAACAGTGACAAAGGAGCCACTTGTGGTTTTAATTCAGTAGTCTCCCCCTGCCCAGCATTCTGACAGCTCACTAATGAGGTGACATTTGTATTTGACATTGATGGGTGAGGGCGAGTACAAGGCGAGTGAAGTCCTGATGATGTAGAAGAGAAGGACAAAATATCTCCTGTTATTCTGACTGTAGGCATCTGCACCTGCTACATTTGCATATTGATAGGAGGAATGGGTGGCCCTCATTTGTTGAGCTCTAAAGAGGTTCACCTCTTTGCAGCTCTGTGACGTAACCGGCCTTCAGACTGCAGAGCACCATTCCTTCCACTGTGCTTCTCCTGAGCTTCCATGAGGTTGTCCTGATCTGGCCTGATCTATCCTGATCTGTCAGGCTGGGTGACTGGCTTGGTGACTGGCTGAGTGGGTGGGTGGCTGGCTGACTGGCTGGCTGGGTGTGGGGCTGGCTGGCTGGTTAACTAGCTGGGTGGGGGGATAGCTGGCTGGCTGGGTGGGGGGGTGGGTGGCTTTTTGGGTGGGTGGGTGGTTGACTGGCTGACTTGCTAGCTGGCTGGTAGGCTGGCTGGCTGGCTGACTGGCTGACTGGCTAGCTGGCTGGGTGGGTGGGTGGCTGACTGGCTGGCTGGGTGGCTGACTGGCTGGCCCGTAGCAGAGCTGTCTGTTTATGGCCCATGACAGGACATGCATTATTTAGAGCAGAAAGGGATAGAGAGGGTAAATAGAGCGAAAACTAGAGTAGGAAAGGGACGCGAGGGAGAGATAACAGACTGAGAGATATGAGAGAGAGGGATGAGAGGGAGGAAAGCATAAGGACATGTTGAGGGAGATAGGGATGATAGAGGGATGGATGCGTGTCCTCATGAATAAAATCGGAGTAATCGAGGTGTCATCCAGGCTCAGGTTATTGAGATTTGTGTGGGCTAGCAGAGCGGAAAGATGCCTGGGAGGAATTGCCCCTGTCTTTCTTCTGCTGCTTACTCCACCCACTCCAAAACAAACACACAGGAACACACACAATATACCTCACCCAGAATAATCCCTGCCTTGTCAGTTTTCTGGCTGTTGTTGCTTCCTGACGAAAAGCCCGTCCTTTGATGTAATTAAGCCTCTGACACACACACACACACACACACACACACACACACACACACACACACACACACACACACACACACACACACACACACACACACACTATCGTCTAACCCACTGCTCCTGAGACCTTCAGGCCTGAGTGGGTATTTGAGAGGATAGCAGCCTGCTTGATGTTGGGATTAATGTTTTTTTTCACCCTACAGCCTCATTACTAAGTTGAATATAAACCTCTCAGTGCAACTAGTTCAGAATGTGTTCATATGGATGTGTTAAGGTCTGTCAACCAATGCATAAGTCATCATCACATCTCAAATAGATGCAGGGTAATCTCAAATGTACAAATGAAATTGAGCTTTCTTGTTGGTCAAGTTGTTTTTGTAGTATTGTCAATTTCCCTTTCTATTCTTAAACATTTGCTAAACTATATGTCTTTGCATGAATTAATTATAGACTGGACAAAAATATAAACACATGTATAGTGGTGGTTTCACGAGCTGAAATATTTTTAATTCTTTGTATTTAATTTAACTAGGCAAGTCAGTTAATTCTTATTTACAATGACGGCCTACCTGGCCAAACCTGGACGACGCTGGGCCAATTGTGCGCCGCCCTATGGGACTCCCAATCACAACCGGATGTGATACAGCCTGGAATCGAACCAGGGACTGCAGTGATGCCTCTTGCACTGAGATGCTATGCCTTAGACTGCTGTGCCACTCGGGAGCCCCCAATAAAGGATCCCAGAAAAGTTCCATATGCACAAAAAGCTAATTTCTCTCAGATTTTGTGCACAAATGTGTTCACATCCCTGTTAGTGAGCATTTCTTCTTTGCCAAGATAATCCATCAATCTGACCGGTGTGTCATATCAAGAAGCTGATTAAACAGCATGATCAATACACAGGTGTACCTTGTGCTGGGGACAATAAAAGGCCACTCTAAAATGTGCAGTTTTGTCACACAACACAATGCCACAGATGTCTCATATTTTGACGGAGAATGCAATAGGCATGCTGACTGTAGTAATGTCCACCAGAGCTGTTGCCAGAGAATTGAATGTTCATTTCTCCACCATAAGCTGCCTACAATGTTGTTTTAGAGAACTTGGCATTACGTCCAACCGGTCTCACAACCGTAGCCCATGTGTAACCACACCAGTCCAGTACCTTCACCTGCAGGATCATCTGAAACCAGCCAACTGGACAGCTGATGAAACTATGGGTTTGCACAACCGAAGAATTTCTGCACAAACTGTCAGAAACTTTCGCAGTGAAGCTCATCTGTGTGCTCGTCGTCCTCACCAGGGTCTTGACCTGACTGCAGTTCGGCGTCGTAACCGACTTCAGTGAACAAATGCTCACCTTCTATGGCCACTGGCACGCTGGAGAAGTGTGCTCTTCACGGATGAATCCCGGACAACAAAAACAATAGAATTTTATCGCTGGAAATTTGAATGTACAGAGATACAATGACGAGATCCTGAGGCCTATTGTCGTGCCATTCATCCTCCACCATCACCTCATGTTCCAGCATGATAATGCATGTCGCAAGGATCTGTACACAATTCCTGGATGCTGAAAATGTCAGAGTTCTTCCATGGCCTGCATACTCACCAGACATGTTACCTATAGAGAATGTTTGGGATGCTCTGGATCGACATGTATGACAGCGTGTTCCATTTCCCGCCAATATCCATCAACTTCGCACAGCCATTGAAGAGAGGTGGGACAACATTCCACAGGCCACAATCAACAGCCTGATCAACTCTATATGAAGAAGATGTGTCGCACTGAATGAGGCAAATGGTGGTCACACCAGATACTGACTGGTTTTCTGATCCACGCCCCTACCTTTTTTAAAAGTTATCTGTGACCAACAGATACGTATCTGTATTCCCAGTCATGTGCAATCCATAGATTAGGGCCTAATGAATTTATTTCAATTGACTGATTTCCTTATATGAACTATAACTGAGTAACATCTTTGAAATTGTTGAATGTACAGATATGCATCTATAGGGAGGAGGTCAGAGACCTGGAAGTGTGTCGCCAAGACAACAACCTCTCCCTCAACGTGATCAAGACAAAGGAGATGATTGCGGACTACAGGAAAAGGAGGGCTGGTTACGCCCCCATTCTCATCAACGAGGCTGTAGTGGAGCAGGTTGAGAGCTTCAAGTTCCTTAGTGTCCACATCACTGTCATGACTGTCGTGTGAGGATCAAAATGGGTCAGATCAGCTTGGCAATGAATGACAATAACCAGACCCTCTCTCACCCACAGAGGGGTGACATCTCACGCCCTGTTGTAAATCAAGGAGAGAGAATATCCCTCTCCAAATTCACACAGGAATGTTCCTTTGTCTACACACGCTGAAACTCTAACACGTTCTAAAGCGAATACTGGAACAATATTTCTAAAATAGAAATTGGGAATGGTCAGAGGCGATCTAAAGAATAATAATGTTATATAGGTTGTTATTTTGTGATGTCATTAAAAAGGTCATAAAGGAAATACTGTAACTTGAAAGTATATGCACTACATGTACAAAGTCTCCAACCTTAACATTATATATGAAATATGAACAATTATGAAAGTATTTTGTTAAGATAGGAATGTGATTTTAGGAGCCATAAGATATAATTTGTCTCCTATAAACGTTGCACAGTAAGTAGCCACGCCCGAGTGAGGTCAGAGAGCGTGTCAGCCTGACGGAACCGTACCTTTCGTCCAGAGTGCATAAATGGATTGGTAAAGAAATTAACATTCAGACCAGAGAGGCGTGTAGCTGCACCTCACGTCCAAAGTGGTTTGAATTCTGAATATCAACACGAGGTAGAGACGATAACGTCACCTCCCGGACAATCACTGGTACAGCTGATTAGCTGTCCTAAGTAAAGTATCTAGAAAAGCAAATTTAAGTAGGACCATTCTACTACTCTTCAAACCAATGTATTCTATTACTCTCATCACCACTGAAAACCATCTACACGGCTGGCTAGCCTATATTTAAATACGCAGCTTCAGGAGCGAATGGAAAGTAGAATAAACTCTGTAGTTCTGTTCAGGACTGCACGACAAGTCAACGGATAGAGGAGAGCAACAGTAGAAGAGACGGGTGGGGACCCTTTTGTGCAATGAAAGCATTACAAGTCCCAATCCAATACCCCTTTCTAAGTAGGCTTGGTTCTGACAGAGATACACGGCGAACGAAGACATTGCCATGTAGATATATTCATGATTTCTTACTCCAAATGGGCGGCGGTTCGTGTGCAAAATATATGATGACTGTGAGAGTAGTTCCTAAAATGTATCAACGATTAGTGTCTCTTTCTCTCTCTCTCTCTCTCCCTCCCTCTCCTCTCCTTTGTAACAAGCCGCCAAATGTTGTGTCAGTCCGCTAGGGACCTTTTTATAATGTATTAAGTGTGTATGTTTATCCTGTGTTATCATTTAGTTAGCTAGTAAATAAATAATTAAACCAATTTGTGTAGTACTGAATCATAAGTAAGGCTGGGTTTTTTGCAGATGTTAGAGGTTATGATTAATACGTTGACTGTTTTATGGATGTGATAGATAAAGAGTTTAATTCGGGAGATGGTAACACTTTAAACAACCGCTCTCGTGGTGCCCCAAATTCCTAATGAGTTAATTGTTACATGATTAATTTAATTGGGTAACAATTAAACATAGTTAGTTGATTAGATAAATAACAGTCATCAGATGAATGAAAGTAAAGTCACGACATCACCAACAAACTATCATGGTCCAAACACACCAAGACAGTCGTGAAGAGGGCACGACAACGCCTATTCCCCCTCAGGAGACTGAAAAGATTTGGCATGGGTCCTCAGATCCTGAAAAAGTTCTACAGCTGCACCATCGAGAGCATCCTGACTGGTTGCATCATCGCCTAGTATGGCAACTGTTCGGCCTCCGACCACAAGGCGCTACAGAGGGTAGTGCGTACGGCCCAGTACATCACTGGGGCCAAGCTTCCTGCCATCCAGGACCTCTATACCAGGTGGTGCCAGAGAAAGGCCGTAAAAATTGCCAAAGACTCCAGCCACTCTAGTCATAGACTGTTCTCTCTGCTAGCACACGGAAAGCAGTACTCTGTACAGGTACCCCCTGTATATAGCCTCGTTATTGTTATTTTAGTGTTGCCTTTTTATTTTTTACTTTCGTTTATTTAGTGAATATTTTTCTTGACTTTTATTTTTCTTAAAACTGTATTGTTGTTTGCGGGCTTGTAAGTAAGCATTTCATGGTATGGTCTACACCTGTTGAATTTGGCACATGTGACAAATACAATTACATTTTATTTTATTTTATGTTGCGTTTATGTTTTTGTTCAGTCTAAATTATATTTTTGTCTTTTGGGGAGGGAGTCTTTGTAAGTATGTGTGTCTGTCTGTGTTCTTCCATTAAATCATTGCATTTTCAACTCAACATGCTAGCATTGAATCAAGGTCTGAGCTTATTGTTCACAATAGCATTACTGTCAGCCTCACTTGAATCATCACTGCTTTAGCCCAGGTTGCAGCCTGCCATACATCTTCCCAATCCAATGTTCTGTGAGAAACATTTCCCTCTACATTTAGTCTCTGCCGATACAAAGTGTGGAGGAAGGCTCCTAGGGCCCTAATGCTCTGATCCACCGCCACACACCTCCAATCCAGGCAGAGGAATCAACGCACACACATCACACACACACACACACACACACACACACACACACACACACACACACACACACACACACACACACACACACACACACACACACACACACACGTAGACACTGCACAAGCCCCCGCACGCAGAGACACACTCATACTGCAGTAATCCTCACACACAAACACCCAGTGACCACTCTGGAAGGTGTCTCCAGTCTCCCTGTCACGCTACTGACCTTCACGATGTTAAGAAGAAGAGGGGGGAGAATGAGAAGGCTGTCTTACTCACGAACCAGGGGACTCTTCATGTCAATGCAGTCACCTTTAAATTTGTATTCGTACACAGGATGTGTGGAGAATAGAGATTATGTGACTGGGATTTCTTTGCTGCTATTGCACCACATACAGTATTTGTTAGCTAACCACAGTATGCCTGTTTGATTGCAATTCTTTCTCACCTTTACCCTTCATCTCTCTATCTCCATTCCTTCCCGTGTCCCTGTAGGGAGGGCAGCAGCAGTGAGGTTCCCATCCTGGTAGTGGGAAGTAAGAGGGACCTGCAGCGCCAGCGCTTCACCCCTCGCAGGGCTGTCTCTGTACTCGTCAAGAAGACCTGGAAGTGTGGCTATGTGGAGTGCTCTGCCAAGTTCAACTGGCACGTGGTCCTGCTCTTCAAAGAGCTGCTGGGCATCGCTGTGGCACGCGGCATGAAACATAACCACACCCCAGGGATCCGCCTACAAGGGGCGCTGCAGAGGAACCGCTGCGCCGTCATGTGACCCAGTGGACTCCCCCCGGTGTAGGTTGAAGTTGCCCCTAGGCACTAATTTGGGGTCAGTTTCACTTTCCCCCCAGTGATGGCTAAGGTTAGGGTTGAGAAAGGGGAACATGATCCTAGATCTATACCTAGGGGAGACTTCACCCCGGAACAGTTCCTCCTCACCTATGTCAGAGCCATAAGAGCCTCACAGTCACACCTCAGGGGGAATAATAGGTATATGGAGAAGATGACTTCAATGTAAACGGCTGGAAAACACACCGAGGCCTCCTGCTTTACAGAGCTGATTTTCTTATGAGGTTTATGTGACTACTGCGCTGTAGCTACTAGGACTGACCTTTGGCCCAGTATAAGAAGTACATATTTATCACCTATCAGAACACTCCAGTTCTGTCTCAATGTTCCTATTGAGAGAAAGGAAGAAGAGGAAGAGGATGAAGAAGAGGGTTTGTTTATGGATTTAGAGAAGTAGAGCAGCTACTTCACTTCCATAGCTCTGGTCAAAGTTACACACACAATTATCACCACACCACTAGGTGTGGTACTGAGCTCCCCAGATCACAAGGCAACAGCTCCTCATACTGATGGTTATCTGCTGGTTTGAGAGCTTGGGGGACTGTGTGCATCTAGTGGAAATAGGTACCATTACTAACATGACTGGATATTTTCTCTCCATATTAGCTTATACATGTGAAGGAATGCAACTTCTTTAAAAGTCTTCCTTTTTCAAACCGTGTGTCGTAGTGTCATGTGAGGTAGATAAATGCCCTGGCTGTCGTACTTGAAATTGCATTGTTCTAATGGCGATAGATGTAGAGTAGGAAAGCCTAGGTTAGAGGGGGAGTGTGGTAACTGGTAAACATAGGTGAGTCAACAAGATGGATGGCCTACTCTTGGTTTACCACATGCACATCCTATGTGCAGAATAATACGAAATGCTCCGAGGCCAGGTTGAGTGGTACTGTAGCAGGACCAGAAACCCTTCTTAAGACAATATAGTCCTCCAAAACGCACACACTAAGCAGTTAACCATTTGATGTCTTGCAGGTCACTTTTTTCAAGAATTAAACAAACACTCACTAATCACAGGAGGCTGCTGAGGGGAGGACGGTTCATAATAATGGCTGGAATGGAGTAAATGGAATGTTATCAAACACATGGAAACCATGTGTTTGATGTATTTGATACCATTCCACTTATTGTCACTGATTGTGATTGTTATGAAATTGTAGTACTGTCACTCCCTCTCCTCATTTAAAGTATATTGTTTAGAGGAGGATGTGAGGTTCTCTTGCAGCAAAAAACACTGCAGTCGTTAATCCGCTACCTCCTTCCCTACCTCCCTCTCCTCGTCCTCTAGCTGTGTGTTTCTGATGAATACATTATATCCATGGTGCTCTGGGGCCTGCAAGGCGCTCTGGTGCAACCTGAAGAGGCAGTGGTATAGACATTAAATGTGAGGCGGGGATAGTGGGTAGGGGGTGTTTTTTTGGAGAATACGTGAGATGATTTTGAAATGCTTGTCATGTTATGCACAGGTTGATGGGCAGGGTTAGTGAAACAGAATGACAATGGAAGAAGAGAGAGGTAGTGACTTTGTTGTGGGGAGCAATAAGCTGCAGAGCACCTTGACCAGCCTGACAAGCTGTCTCCAACCACAGACATCCTGCACTAAACTAGAACACCTCACATAGAATGTATAAAACCTCCCTCCTCTTGGATATACCCAGACCACACACAAGGTAGGAGACACCCATAGCATACTATGTATTGGCATCCTACCACTCAAACACGCATAATACTTTCTGGAAATTTCAAAGCAATGTCTGAATTGTGCAATATATTTTTAATGTTTGAGAATGTGGTAAAAATGTGTCCTATGATTACAGACACCCTGTGACAATGTTTGCACTGAAAATGAGTACCTGTACTGTATATACGTACGTGCATCATTGATTTGCATGCTTTTGCTGCCAAGCCTGCAGGTCAGAGTTTAATTGCACTGGTGTGATTATGTGTAGCTGTAATTTATTTACCTGTGTGTACACTATATATACAAAAGTATGTGGACATCCCTTCAAATTAGTGGATTTGGCTATTTCAGCCACACCCATTGCTGACAGGTGTATAAAATCGAGCACACAGCCATGCAATCTCCTTTGACAAACACTGGCAGTAGAATTGCCTTACTGAAGAGCTCAGTGACTTTCAACGTGGCACCGTCATAGGATGCCACCTTTCCAACAAGTCAGTTCATCAAATTTCTGCCCTGCTAGAGCTGCCCCATATGCAATGCCAAGGAGTGTTGTAAAGCTCCATTGAACTCTGGAGCAGTGGAAACGTGTTCTCTGGAGTGATGAATCACCCTTCACCGTCTGGCAGTCCGACGGACAAATATGGCTTTGGCGGATGCCAAGAGAACGCTACCTGCCCCAATGCATAGTGTCAACTGTAAAGTTTTGTGGAGGAATAATGGTCTGGGGCTATTTTTCATGGTTCGGGCTAGGCCCCTTAGTTCAAGTGAAGGGAAATCTTAATGCCAAAGCATACAATGACATTGTAGACAATTCTGTGCTTCCAACTTTGTGGCCCTTTCCTGTTTTAGCATGGCAATGCACCCATGCACAAAGTGACGTCCATAAAGATATAGTTTATCGAGATCGGTGTAGAAGAACTTGACCGGCCTGCACAGAGCCCTGACCTCAACCCCATCGAAAACCTTTGGGATGAAATGGAACGCCGACTGCGAACCAGGCGTAATCGCCCAACATCAGTGCTCGACCTCATTAATGCTCTTGTGGCTGAATGGAAGTATGTCCCAACAGCAATGTTCCAACATCTAGTGGAAAGCCTTCCCAGAAGAGTGGAGGCTTTTATAGCAGCAAATGGGGGACTTTGAATTAGATTTTGAACGAGCAGTTGTCCACATACTTTTGGTCATGTAGTGTATATGGTTATTATCAGAGACAGTCAAAATCAGCTGAGAGGTGTGTGTGTGTGTTACATACCTCAGCAGCTGCATGTAGGCTCAGTTTTTCTGAAATGATATTTAAACGGTTTAGGCCTTTATATTAGGACTGGGCGCTGTGTTTATTTTTATTTTTTAAAGAAGGTTTATGTAGCATCTGTATGAGATTCTATGGAGATAGCAATGGTCGTTTCTTGAGTTTGTAGCATGAGTGTCCACCCATTTAAACTAGACTGTTTGTGTGAGTGTGTCGTATACAACATGAAGGGCTACATTTCTCTAACAGAAACATCACTTGTATTTATTTTTTAATAGTAGGTGTTAGATGTTTTGTTTTTGACTATGGTAAAATAAAATCTGTTTTGCACAATAATTGGCCTTTTTGTCTCTTCAGTCAGTGTTTTTTCATACGCTGCTTATATTATGCCATATGTCTCAATGCATCGGTTGTTGCACAGAACACTCACCAGTGATGCTACTCGAATTCACATGAACGTGACAATGTCGCCACCGTGTGGAAAACAAGTGTCATATTGAAACGTGTGTATATCTTGGTAAATAAACTCAGCAAAAAAATAAATGTCCTCTCACTGTCAACTGCGTTTATTTTCAGCAAACTTAACATGTGTAAATATTTGTATGAACATAACAAGATTCAACAACTGAGACATAAACTGAACAGGTCCCACAGACATGTGACTAACAGAAATGCAATAATGTGTCCCTGAACAAAGGTGGGGTATAAATCAAAAGTAACAGTCAGTATCTGGTGTGGCCATCAGGTGCATTAAGTTCTGCAGTGCATCTCCTCCTCATGGACTGCACCAGATTTGCCAGTTCTTGCTGTGAGATGTTACCCCACACTTCCACCAAGGCACCTGCAAGTTCCCAGACATTTCTGGGGGGAATGGCCCTAGCCCTCACCCTCCGATCCAACAGGTCCCAGACGTGCTCAATGGGATTGAGATCCGGGCTCTTCGCTGGCCATGGCAGAACAATGACATTCCTGTCTTGCAGGAAATCACGCACAGAACGAGCAGTATGGCTGGTGGCATTGATATGCTGGAGGGTCATATCAGGACGAGCCTGCAGGAAGGGTACCACATGAGGGAGGAGGATCTCTTCCCTGTAACGCACAGCGTTGAGATTGCCTGCAATGACAACAAGCTCAGTTCGATGATGCTGTGACACACTGCCCCAGACCATGACGGACCCTCCACCTCCAAATCGATCCCGCTCCAGAGTACAGGCCTCGGTGTAATGCTCAGTTCTTCGACAATAAAAGCGAATCCGAGCATCACCCCTGGTGAGACAAAACCGCGACTCGTCAGTGAAGAGCACTTTTTGCCATTCCTGTCTGGTCTAGTGACGGTGGGTTTGTGCCCATAGGCAACGTTGTTTCCGGTGATGTCTGATGAGGATCTGCCTTACAACAGGCCTACAAGCCCTCAGTCCAGCCTCTCTCAGCCTATTGCAGACAGTCTGAGCACTGATGGAGGGACTGTGCGTTCCTGGTGTAACTCGGGCAGTTGTTGTTGCCATCCTGTACCTGTCCCGCAGGTGTGATGTTCGGATGTACTGATCCTGTGCAGGTGTTGTTACATGTGGTCTGCCACTGCGAGGATGATCAGCTGTCCATCCTGTCTCCCTGTAGCACTGTCTTAGGCATCTCACAGTACGCAATTTATTGCCCTGGCCACATCTGCAGTCCTCATGCCTCCTTGCAGCATGCCTAAGGCACGTTCATGCAGATGAGCAGGGACCCTAGCCATCTTTCTTTTGGTGTTTTTAAGAGTCAATAGAAAGGCCTCTTTAGTGTCCTAAGTTTTCATAACTGTGACCTTAATTGCCTACCGTCTGTAAGCTGTTACTGTCTTAATGTCCGTTCCACAGGTGCATGTTCATTCATTGTTTATGGTTCATTGAACAAGCATGGGAAACAGTGTTTAAACCCTTTACAATGATGTGAAGCCCATATGAAGTTATTTGGATTTTTACAAATTATCTTTGAAAGACAGGGTCCTGAAAAAGGGCCGTTTCTTTTTTTGCTGAGTTTACATATGGTGCATTCATGACAAGTAAAAATAAACGTAAGTTATTTGCATAGAGCTTTCTATTGGTTAATTCTGATACTTTCCATGTGGGAAACTATCTTTCTACAACAAATTTTCAAGTCAAAGTTTCTGAGTTACGAGTTGTCTTGAAAGCAGCAATAGGCCAGGGCTTATAGTACAAATGTTTCCCAAGGTCAAATAGGATTGATTAAACTTTATTTAGAAACCAAACAATTCTAAATTATTCGGCAGATGATGGACAAATCTATAAACACATTCTACCTTCATCTGCCACATGTCAGCATCTGCGTAGATTCTAATTTTGCATGTTCAATGTAAAAAAAGAAATCACAGTAATGAAGTTCAAAGCAAATAATACACTTGCTATTGCGCCGACACCCCTAGAGGGCGTAGTTCTTCCTGACATCATGTCTTACCTCTATGTGTCAAAGTGATCACCCCAGCCGGAATAGACTTGTGTCCCCATGCGACTAGTTCATACATAATATATCCTCCTATCAGGCTGCAAAGGTGTCTGTTTTCTCTTTAACTCAATTTAATGTGGGGACAGCCGAAAATATAACGTACTAAAAATATAACGTAATAAAACACAATTTTACACCACTTCTGGATGTTGTGTACAGCAAGAGCAACCCATAATAGTCTAAACCCTGTCTAAACCGGTTCTACTAACCTATAAGGAACATTTTTAGGTCATACCAAGATAATTTTGCTATTTGATTCTGAATTTTAATGCCCCTTGAAGTATCCCCAAAAATATATTTAAAAAACGTTTTGATGAAATTTGGCCTTATGCTATTAGCCCATACAAACACTTTGAATAACAGATTCACTACATTGAACAACAACAAAAAACGAAGGAAGTTTGTTCTTGAGTGTCCGTCATATATCTGAGAGGTATAAGAAAGATCAGGAAACATTAGTTATTTTTTTGACATATGTATTATAAAAATATTTTTGTTGTTGTTGTTGTTGTACTTTTACTTTTTCGTGATATCGATTTGGTAGATACAGTCTTGTCCCATCGCTGCAACTCCCCTATGGACTCGGGTGAGGCGAAGGTCGAGAGCCATGTGTCCTTCAAAACACAAGCTTGCCAAGCCGCACTGCTTCTTGACACACTGCTCGCTTAACCTGGAAGCCAGCCGCACCAATGTGTCGGAGGAAACACTGTCCAACTGGCGACCGGAGTCAGCTTGTAGGTGCCCGGCCCACTACAAAGAGTCACTAAGGCAAGATGGGACAAGGAAATCCCGGCCGGCCAAACCATCCCCTAACCCGGATGATGCTGGGCCAATTGTGTGCCGCCTCATGGGTCTCCCGGTCACAGCCGGCTGGGACACAGCCTGGGATCGAACCCAGGGCTGTAGTAACGCCTCAAGCACTTAGACCGCTGCACCACTCGGGAGGCTTGATATATGTATTTAACCCCTTATTTTTGGCACTAAACGGTCTCCATATATACTGTATTTCAATTCATTTTTTCAACTGACCTTCAGACAAGTCTTGTGAGGCCTGTGGGCATCCTAGAGCAAAATCGACATGTACATGTTCTTGAGTCTTAACTTTGTGTGTAGCCCGAACTGTTTGAACTCTACAGACAGAAGTTGGCAGATTGGCTGTACCAACTTCAGACGAGTCCCAAGACGCTTGTGGGGGTCGTAGAGCAAAATGGAGAACAGCATTGTGTTCGTGAGAGGGGTCTTAAAAGTTTCTAGGCCAAACCGTTTGGACGCTACATATTATTTTGTGAGAAGACCGATCCACCGCTCTAGCTCTGTCACCTTTTACCACAGATGCGGACATCGGCGGTTGCAGTGGATTGAGATGCCTCCAATGCAAAAAACAGATATCTCTTAAACTGCACATTTTTATGGGGATTTTTAAAATGCTAATTCGTTTTCGTGCTTTATTAAGACAGTACGCATATGTTCCCCGTTTTTTTCAGAACCACGCCATTAAAACTAGATAAGGAGGAAACAAATGCCTTTGCTGTCTGAATGGAGGATGTTTTATGTACTCGATGGTCACTGATTTCAGCACCCAAAGAATAGCCCACAATTACACACGACATTGTTCTGTGTAATTGCGGGCTATTCTTTGGGTGCTGAAATCAGTAGTTTTAGATAAAAACTTGATTTTATGTGATGTACACTCCCTCAAATCTTGAGACATCTGTGGCATTGTGTGAATAAACTGGACATTTTAGAGTGGCCTTTTATTGTCTCCAGCACAAAGTGCACCTGTGTATCATGCTGTTTAAACAGCTTCTTGATATTCCACACCTGTCAGGTGTGGAATAAGCTTAGAAATAAGCTTTTTGTGCATATGGAACATTTCTGGGATCTTTTATTTCAGCTCATGAAACATGGGACTAACATTTTACAAGTTTATATTTTTGTTCAGTATAGATACTTGTGTTATATTGGATGTTGCATTAAAAATACCATCCCAATAGCCTTTTAGTTTCGGGTACAACCAGAACATACACTTATTGTATAAAACATCAGGAACACCTTCATACTGTAATATTGAGTTGCATCGATGCTGGCCCATGTTGACTCCAATGCATCCCACAGTTCTGTCAAGTTGACTGGATGTTATTTGGCTGGTGGACCATTTTTGATACACAACACCCAGGAAACTGTTGAGCGTGAAAAACCCAGCAGCAGTGCGGTTCTTGGCGCACTCATACCGGTGCGCCTGGCACCTACTACCATACCCCATTCAAAGGCACTTCAATCTTTTGCCTTGCCCATTCACCCTCTGAATGGCACACATACACAATCCATGTCTCAATTGTCTCAAGGCTTACAAATCCTTCTTAAACCTGTCTCCTCCCCTTCATGTACACTGATTGAAGTGGATTTAACAAGTGATATCAATAAAGGATGATTAATTTCACCTGGATTCAACTGGTTAGTCTATCTATGGCATGGGAAGAGCAGGTGTTCCTAATGTTTTGTACACTCTGGGTATGTGCTTAAGTTGCAGTGTTATGTTGGCATTGTTCACATTTGGGGTCAACTTGGGAGTAGAATTTAGCCAGCTTGGTATTTGTGTAGTGACTTCTGTGTATCACTTTAACGTGTATAGCAACATGCCTGGTACATATAGAAGGGACTTTAAAAAAAAAGGTGTTTAAAAAAAAAGATCGATCATAGCTATTAGTTGAAATTTCCATTCCTAAATCCTGTTCCAAAGTTGATCTCCATGATTGTAGGCATGGACTGCCAGCAATTGATTATTTTGAATACACAGCTGATCGACACCCTTTTGCATTTGGGGTTGGTTTTGAAGATATCCTCCAATATGGTGTGAGATGGTAGGCCTACCTGTGGAAATCATTTGTAATACATTTTTTGGGACCAATCACGGGCTTTTAAGTAACGTTATTTAAGGAAATGTGCATTTGGAATATTGAACGTAGGGGAGAGCATATGACAGCTCTTAACGACTTGGCCATACAGGATTTTGATTCTATGATTATCCATGTTACAGGTGTGACGAATGCCCTTAAAATTACTTCGCATGCTTTTCCTTTTTGTTTTGTATTTTAAAATGAGAAATTGAAGAAATGGGCGGGGTTTACGACTTTGTGGCTGTGGTAACTAGTGACAACCAGTTCCTCCTTCGCATCAGTTTTCATCCTTCCCCCTGTTTCCAGTGTAATGTGAAAGCGACGCCTAGTGTTTATCTCGCTCTCTCTGGTCTGGACCCTCCCCCGCACTCATCGGCGGTAGGTGTATATATGGGGAGAGCAGGATAGTGTTATTCGTTTCCGCGGTCCCTTGTTTATCCGGCTGCACACCGCAATCTGCAGCGGAGCTGAGGATGAGCGACCAGGGAAAGGGTTCGGCATCCACTCCTACAGGGGCCCTAGCGCCGGGGTCGGATACGTACAAAGGCTGGCTTTTTAAATGGACTAACTATTTGAAAGGGTATCAACGCCGATGGTTCGTCCTCAGCAATGGCCTTCTGTCGTATTACAGGTAAACACGCTGACACTAGTAGCTGAGCTAATTACAGTGTAATTACAGTATCAGCATGTGTAATAATATTACAATATATTTGTATAAGCCATAATTACAGGCTAACTACATGGTCTGGTATTGCAACTGCAAGTGTTAAACGAACACGAATGATGATGACAGCTACAGTACAGAGACAGTTGTGCCAACTTCTTGACATCAATTTAAGACAAACCCCATCATGTAACTTGTGTTGAAACTGTTCAGTGGGCGCTATTCTCACAGATAGCTAGCTAGGTAATACATGACATTATGCCAAGCCCTTTAAACTTAGCTAAGCAATGAAATCACTCTTTTAAAAAACATGTTATGTGTTATTTAGAATGTTCAAATCATGTACCTACTGTACAGAATGACAGAATGCAAGTGGCTCAGCTGGCATGAGCTAGCTGTCACTGAAGCTAGCTAGAAATGGTTAGCTCTAACCAGGTTTTGCATATAATGCTACACAGTAAAATCGTAAGAGTTAATTAAACTCCTATGGAGTCCAATTTAATGGTCCCACACCCATTTTGTGTTATAAGGGTACAAAGCCTTATTTGAATATTTCTTAATGTGTCACATTATGGAATTTTGCAATGTGATATCCAATCTCTTTTGGAATCCCACTAACAGGAAGATATCCAGCACTTTTACATCACCCACAACTTGTATTTAGAATGCCTGTCATAGGGTGCATTCGTAAATTGCCTCCAGTGTGTCAGTGTGCTCAGGGTCGTTTGTAAATTCAGAGTTTTGTCAGATTGTCTGTTCATAAATTCAGAGCATTTCGCTCTCGGAGCGTTCAGAGCGCACACTGGACGCTCTGGCCGAAGAGTAGAGTTGATCTGAACATTCTGTCACTCACAACGGCAGTCAAGCACCCAAGCTAACTGGCTAAAGTTGGATAGCTTGCTAGCTACACACAGACACAAATGAGAGAACAGCTCACTCTGACTATTTAACTTGCTCTAGCAGAACAGGTTAGGCTGCTTTCATGTTATCTAGAGCGTTAGTGACTGTAACTGTGCTGCTGGCAACAATTGAATTACTTAAAAAAATACTTAACTGACACCGCACAACACATGTTGAATTTTACCGTTCTTAAATTCATCAGTTATTCTGCGGTCTGGCACATTCAGACGAGATTGCTCTGAAATCGGAGTAGATAGCCAGAGTGAATTTACGTACTCACCCATAGTAGGGAAGAAAATAGAGTATATGGAGACTACCTACACCATGTCAACTGGAACAACTATCTCACTAACGGTTGCTAGAAAAATGTATATTTCTTATCTTTGTGTAGCGTGACATAAAACAACTATCAATGTACATGTGAAAACACAGATATTGAAACAAACAATTTGTAAATCAACCTGCAACAGAGCATGCTGGGAAATAGAACCTCCCACATCTGTGGATAACTCCATAGATTGAACTCCCTGTCTCTGGTTACTCTAAATGGAGTTAAAAGTACTCCATCCCCATCAACTCCAGCTATCAACACTAACTCCAGAGAGCATATCACTCTCTTGAGGGTTAAGCTAAATCCCAGTAGAGTCAATTGAACCCACATTTTTTTAACACTGTGATTTCAACTGTCGTTGATTTACTGTGTAGCTAGGTATACGTGTCAAGTCTTTGTTGATACTGGAACTCAGTCTAATAGGAATAAATGATCATGTATTCAGTTTAATGTTGGGCTAGCAAAATAATTAAATAATTATTTGGCCAGCTAGCTTGCTACTGTTAGCACAAATATAATTTGTTAGCAAGATAGCTAGCTCACTAACTAGTCTCCCTGTCACCACAGTTCTTCTCTGCCACCCAAATTATTTAGTTAGCTACATATAATACACACCCAGATGATTGCATTTAGAATTTAACAGAAATGCACTCCACTGTATGTTGTCCCTGGGAGCAAACAAACATTGACGTGTAGAATGCAAGCATTCTCTCTCCCCACAGTAAACAGGTGCCACCTGTGTGCTGCTTATACTAATAACACCTGTGGCTCAGGTGCTTCCTGAATCGGAATCAAGTTTCCTCTGGGGGCTGGGCAGCCTTCTGAACAGGAGGACAGAGGGTAACAATGGAGGAGGAGGGTGGGGGAGTTACATGTAACAACTGTTGTTTACCCAACCCAATTTTACTGTGCTTAATTATTTAACAGAAAGTGGGAATATTCCTCTGAGGTCCTCCAAATGAGGTCCATCCAGAAACATCAGAGTTAAAAATGTTGCCAATTTTGTTTGCTGTAGAAAGGGAGTGTAATTGTCTCCTAAAACCAGCGTAGGGTTTTTTTAGCCACTCAGTTTATGGGGTTCATGCTAGCAGGGTTTTGTCAAGGGCAGAGACAGCTCATGTGCTATATACAGTATATATATATATATAAAAATGGTCACTTCAACCTACAATTACTTAAAGTCTCAAATGTTTGTTTTGACCTCACTGGAGGAAACAAGTACCTCTCCCATCAGGCCAAAATGTAGGCTAACTACCAGTAGTAGGCCTAGTGTCTGAAGGAGTCAGAGGGGATGGGGCCTGGTGGACACCAAACACATCTTATACCATTCTATAACATGCATATGACCACACCTTCACACACAAAGAGCCCTGTTGTCCTTTTGCCAGTGAGTGAGGGGTTAGTGGAAACTGAGACAAGGGAGCCAAAGTCCCACTCCTGTTTGTGCTGATGGTGAAAGGAAAGAACTCTGTCCCCTCAGTCTTCCCTCTATTAATAGTCATTATGTTGGAAGGTGACTGCTGTCTGATGTAACGGTAGCCTGTCGACATCTGAGCACAGAGGCAGTGGAGCGCACAGGTTCCCCACAAAAGAAAGCCCGAGTAATGCTCCATTGACTCGGGCTTGGTCTCCTCTCTGCCAGGCAGAGCTCTCTGTGTGTGTCTGGCTGGAGGCTTTGTTTGTGCCTGCCTGCATGTGTAGAAGCTGTCTGTCTGCCTGTCTGAATTTTAAAGGGGTTCTAAATTAAAGCAGTAGCCCCTAACATGCCAATTATGTGTCTTCTCCATACCTGGAGGTTCTTACCGTACCTTTGATGTCTCCCACTCTGATGTACCACCATGATTTGCAAAACATCATTGGCTCAGCAGCACTGAGGTGGAGGCATTGCATGCATCACTATGTCTAGGCTCACTCCCACTCCCTTCATCCCATCCCCCCTTTCTCATTATTCTAGAGTCAAAGAGGGGAAGCAATGTTCTGTGTCAGTGCTCCAGTAGGTTGCAGCTGTGTCACCCTGTTTTAGAGAGATGTAACAGACATCATTCTCTATGTGGCTGCGGTCAATTTGTACCATTGAAACATGCAGTGTTCCAATCATGGATACTTCATCTGCTCTGAGCAGCAGTCAGTTCCTTTTTTCTTGTTTGTGTTATGTTTTCATGGTATTACTGTGTCAGACATGCATACTGTGCAGGCCTATAAGTGTGACTGTAGTATGACTACGCAGCATTGATTACATGACAAGTTGTAGATGGACGCACGTTTAAGCCAGAATGACTCACTTCACGGGCATCACAACATGCACTGATCAGTTGTTGTAGCCTATGCAATCGATTTTGTTGCCCTTTTCAAAAGCAGGGATGACTAGTTATCCCTAAAGGGTGAGTCGATACCCACTTGACCAATGTCACTCGCTAATTTGACCCCAATGATGTTCAATGATCCCCGTTTCCCAGCCTAGTTGTGCCAAAGTCAGGGCTTGGTCGAAAAAAGCTGGTAGTGGCTGTGAAAGGCCAGTAGTGGACTATAATCTCTGGTCTGCAGCGTAGCTGACACATGACACACTCAGCATTTTGAGCCAGTTAAAATGTAACGGGGGTTTATAGAGATGCAACGTTTCACTTGCTCCATTGACTCGTCTTTGGTCTGACACGGCATCTCTGCTCAGGCTGCAGCCTCTCTTTTCCTCCACCTCAGCCTCCTTCCCCCACCATCTCCTGGTGTTCTACTCACCAGGCGGGTAGTGTAAATCACTGAGGTAAACAAGCACCATTATCTCACGGCAATGTGTGACATGGCCTCTTCCCTCCTCTTCTCCACCTATTTCATTTTTCATTTCTTAATTGACTTTTCCTCCCAGCTTTAACACGCTCGTCACAGCTTACTCACCTCGGAGAGGAAATCCGACTGAGTGATTTAGTAAAGATTACAAGACATTAGTCTGGAGCCCTGCTATCACTGCCTTCCTCAGACAGAGGCAGGTTCTGGGCTAGAGATGATGGAGAAGGGGAAAGGAGGGAACCTGTGATCTAACCACATTAATGGGCTCCTTGGGCTCAGCACCAGGTCACTGAATGTGTGTGTGATAGAAAATGCACAATATGAAACACTTGGAGGTATTTAATATCCTCAGCTTCATTCTTTCAGCAGGTCATGTCATACTGTACGTGCCTTGGTGTGCTTGTCTCATGTTTTCATTAGGCCTACTCTCTCCCTCCTTAGTCACTACATGTCCCTTAGTGTTTTCCTCCTATCTCTACTTGTATAATGTGCTGTGCTCCCTTCTAACCATGCTGTATATTTCTCACTATCTTTACTCCTGTGTGTGTGTGTCTATCTGTAAAATGTATCTCCTGTGTGTCTGTCTCTGTAAAATATATCTCCTGTGTGTCTGTCTCTGTATAATGCATCTCCTGTGTGTCTGTCTCTGTATAATG
Source organism: Salvelinus namaycush (assembly GCF_016432855.1). Classification (NCBI taxonomy): domain Eukaryota; kingdom Metazoa; phylum Chordata; class Actinopteri; order Salmoniformes; family Salmonidae; genus Salvelinus; species Salvelinus namaycush. The sequence continues at coordinate 28,271,709 of NC_052307.1, read as the reverse complement.
CATCTCCTGTGTGTCTGTCTCTGTATAATGCATCTCCTGTGTGTCTGTCTCTGTATAATGCATCTCCTGTGTGTCTGTCTCTGTATAATATATCTCCTGTGTGTCTGTCTCTGTATAATATATCTCCTGTGTGTCTGTCTCTGTATAATATATCTCCTGTGTGTCTGTCTCTGTATAATGCATCTCCTGTGTGTCTGTCTCTGTATAATGCATCTCCTGTGTGTCTGTCTCTGTATAATATATCTCCTGTGTGTCTGTCTCTGTATAATATATCTCCTGTGTGTCTGTCTCTGTATAATGCATCTCCTGTGTGTCTGTCTCTGTATAATGCATCTCCTGTGTGTCTGTCTCTGTATAATGCATCTCCTGTGTGTCTGTCTCTGTATAATATATCTCCTGTGTGTCTGTCTCTGTATAATATATCTCCTGTGTGTCTGTCTCTGTATAATATATCTCCTGTGTGTCTGTCTCTGTATAATATATCTCCTGTGTGTCTGTCTCTGTATAATATATCTCCTGTGTGTCTGTCTCTGTATAATATATCTCCTGTGTGTCTGTCTCTGTATAATATATCTCCTGTGTGTCTGTCTCTGTATAATATATCTCCTGTGTGTTTGTCTCTGTATAATATATCTCCTGTGTGTCTGTCTCTGTATAATATATCTCCTGTGTGTCTGTCTCTGTATAATATATCTCCTATGTGTCTGTCTCTGTATAATATATCTCCTGTGTGTCTGTCTCTGTATAATATATCTCCTATGTGTCTGTCTCTGTATAATATATCTCCTATGTGTCTGTCTCTGTATAATATATCTCCTATGTGTCTGTCTCTGTATAGGATATCTCCTGTGTGTCTGTCTCTGTATAATATATCTCCTATGTGTCTGTCTGTATAATATACCTCCTGTGTATCCTGTGTGTCTGCTAATGCCTGTGGCAGCCAGTCTCTCTAGTGTGTTGAGACGCTGTTTTGTTTCATTACACGCCCCAGATCGGTGGATCTGTGTTTTGTCAGGATGTGTGGTGCTCAGGGGAATGACAGGTAAAATCCCCTTAATGCTTAACCAGCAAAGCACTACACAACACAACATACAGCACCTGCTGGCCCTCGCACTCCCTCTCTATCGGTCACTCTCTCTTCCCGCTCTCTTTACTGTCCCTCCCTATCTTTGATTCCTCTCTGTCTCTCCTCTCTCTGTGGAATTCCATGGTAACGGAATAGCACCTACACTCAAAAACCATTGATTTCAAAGTTTAACAAGGCCTACTTTTAACAATTTATGCATAACATTTTTCAAAAACACATTTACTGGAAATATTGTACAGATGCAAAGTTTGGTAACAGAATTTTAGTAAAATCTCCCACATTTACAAAAACTCTGCTTTGACACGACACATTGACTTTAAACAAATCTATTTTGGTTATTGAACTACAGTAAGTGAAGTGGATTTACAACCGCTAACGGAATTGCGATGACGGAATTTCATCATTGTTCCCTTAGAAAATAAATGTATAATTATGGATAGGTATGTCATTCTCTTCACAGTGATGTATCCTAAATAGGTACACAAAGGTATACATATGCAATATCCTCCTTTGCATGTTTGGGTATTATTCTACACACTGGTTATGATTTTAATGAGCTTTGCCCCCAATCCAAATTTGGTTGGTCCAGACCTGACCAAATCTGAACCAATCATAGACGTCTATGTTTCATAAGTTTGGACATCAAAGTACAGCACGGTAGAGTACAGTAGAGAACAACACCGCACAGTACAGTAGAGTTCAGTACAGTACAGTAGAGTTCAGTACAGTACAGGAGAGTTCAGTACAGTACAGTAGAGTTCAGTACAGTACAGTAGAGTTCAGTACAGTACAGTAGAGAACAACACCGCACAGTACAGTAGAGTTCAGTACAGTACAGTAGAGTTCAGTACAGTACAGGAGAGTTCAGTACAGTACAGTAGAGTTCAGTACAGTACAGTAGAGTTCAGCACAGTACAGTAGAGTTCAGCACAGTACAGGAGAGTTCAGTACAGTACAGTAGAGTTCAGTACAGTACAGTAGAGTTCAGCACAGTACAGTAGAGTTCAGTACAGTACAGTAGAGTTCAGCACAGTACAGTAGAGTTCAGTACAGTACAGTAGAGTTCCGTACAGTACAGTAGAGTTCAGCACAGTACAGGAGAGTTCAGTACAGTACAGTAGAGTTCAGTACAGTACAGTAGAGTTCAGCACAGTACAGTAGAGTTCAGTACAGTACAGTAGAGTTCCGTACAGTACAGTAGAGTTCAGCACAGTACAGTAGAGTTCAGTACAGTACAGTAGAGTTCAGTACAGTACAGTAGAGTTCCGTACAGTACAGTAGAGTTCAGCACAGTACAGTAGAGTTCAGTACAGTACAGTAGAGTTCCGTACAGTACAGTAGAGTTCAGCACAGTACAGTAGAGTTCAGTACAGTACAGTAGAGTTCCGTACAGTACAGTAGAGTTCAGCACAGTACAGTAGAGTTCAGTACAGTACAGTAGAGTTCAGTACAGTACAGTAGAGTTCAGTACAGTACATTAGAGTTCAGTACAGTACAGTAGAGTTCAGTACAGTACAGTAGAGTTCCGTACAGTACAGTAGAGTTCAGCACAGTACAGTAGAGTTCAGTACAGTACAGTAGAGTTCAGTACAGTACAGTAGAGTTCAGTACAGTACAGTAGAGTTCAGTACAGTACAGTAGAGTTCAGTACAGTACAGTAGAGAACAACACCGCACAGTACAGTAGAGTTCAGTACAGTACAGTAGAGTTCAGTACAGTACAGTAGAGTTCAGTACAGTACAGTAGAGTTCAGTACAGTACAGTAGAGTTCAGTACAGTACAGTAGAGAACAACACCGCACAGTACAGTAGAGTTCAGTACAGTACAGTAGAGTTCAGCACAGTACAGTAGAGTTCAGTACAGTACAGTAGAGTTCAGCACAGTACAGTAGAGTTCAGTACAGTACAGTAGAGTTCAGTACAGTACAGTAGAGTTCAGTACAGTACAGTAGAGTTCAGCACAGTACAGTAGAGTTCAGTACAGTACAGTAGAGTTCAGTACAGTACAGTAGAGTTCAGTACAGTACAGTAGAGAACAACACCGCACAGTACAGTAGAGTTCAGTACAGTACAGTAGAGTTCAGTACAGTACAGTAGAGTTCAGTACAGTACAGTAGAGTTCAGTACAGTACAGTAGAGAACAACACCGCACAGTACAGTAGAGTTCAGTACAGTACAGTAGAGTTCAGTACAGTACAGTAGAGTTCAGCACAGTACAGTAGAGTTCAGTACAGTACAGTAGAGTTCAGTACAATACAGTAGAGTTCAGTACAGTACAGTAGAGTTCAGTACAATACAGTAAAGTTCAGTACAGTACAGTAGAGTTCAGTACAATACAGTAGAGTTCAGTACAGTACAGTAGAGTTCAGTACAATACAGTACATTTGTGTACTCAACTCTAGTGTGCTCTGTTGTGTACTGTTCTGAACTCTACTCTACTGAACTATACTCACATTTTCTTTACTGAACTCTGCTCTATTGTAGAGTACTGCAGGGGTCTGCGTTTTTCACATAAGAAATATCTTGTTGCGTTTTGTAAACGCAGCTCTAAAATGCTTCTTATTGTAGTTTCTGCTCGGCATCAGACTCATTTTGTGCTTCAGTTGCGCTTCTCAATTCAGATGAGAATTCACAAACGGCATTCATTCAGGAGCCAGCGCTTTGACTAATGTCTAGCTACTTTTCCTCTGGTTCTTTTCTTGGTGTTGCCAACTTTTCTTCAGTAAAATGCATTAACTTCAAGCAAAACATTAGGAAATGTAGCTGGCTACATTTTTGTTGTTGTTGTTGTTGTACTTTTACCCCTTTTTTGTGATATCCATTTGGTAGTTACAGTCGTGTCCCATCGCTGCAACTCCCATATGGAGTCAGGAGAGACGAAGGTCAAGAGCCATGCATCCCCCAAAACACGATCTTGCCAAGCTGCACTGCTTCTTGACACACTGCTCGATTAACCCGGAATCCAGCCGCACCAATGTGTCGGAGGAAATACTGTCCAACTGGTGACCGAAATCAGCTTGCAGGCGCCCGGCCCATCACAAGGAGTCACTAGAGCGCAATAGGACAAGGAAATCCCGGCCTGCCAACCCCTCGCCTAACCTGGACGATGCTGGACCATTTGTGCTCCGCCTCATGAGTCTCCTGGTCATGGCCGGCTGTGACACAGCCTGGGATCGAACCCGGGTTTGTAGTGAGGCCTCAAGCACTGCGATGCAGTGCCTTAGACCTCTGCGCCACTCAGGAGGCGAGCTCAGTGACTTTCAATGTGGCACTGTCATAGGATGCCACCTTTCCAACAAGTTAGTTCGCCAAATGTCTGCCCTGCTAGAGCTGCCCCGGTCAACTGTAAGTGCTGTTATTGTGAAGTGGAAACGTCTAGGAGCAACAACGACTTAGCAGCGAAGTGATAGACCACACAAGCTCACAGAACGGAGCCGCCCGGGCGCTGAATCGCGGAGTAACGTCAGCACAATAACTGTTCCTCGGGAGCTTCATGAAATGGTTTTCCATGGTCGAGCAGCCGCACAAGTCTAAGATCACCATGCTCAATGCCAAGCGTTGGCTGGAGGGGTGTAAAGCTCGCCGCTATTGGACTCTGGAGCAGTGGAAATGCGTTCCCTGGAGTGATGAATCACGCTTCACCATTTCACTAGTCCGACGTACAAATCTGGGTTTGGTGGATGCCAGGAGAACACGACCTGCCCGAATGCATAGCGCCAACTGTAAAGTTTGGTGGAGGAGGAATAATGATCTGGGGCTGTTTTTCATGGTTCGGGCTAGGCCCATTAGTTCCAGTGAAGGAAATCTTAACGCTACAGCATACAATGACATTCTAGACGATTCTGTGCTTCAAACTTTGTGGCAACAGTTTGGGGAAGGCCCTTTCCTGTTTTAGCCTGACATTGCCTCCATGCACAAAGCGAGGCCCATACAAAAATGGTTTGTCGAGATCGTTGTGGAAGAACTTGACTGGCCTGCACAGAGCTCTGACCTCAACCCCATTGAACACCTTCGGGATGAATTGGAACGCCAACTGCGAGCCAAGCCTAATCGCCAAAAATCGGTGCCCGACCTCACTAATGTTCTTGTGGCTGAATGGAAGCAAGACCCCGTAGCAATGTTCCTACATCTAGTGGAAGGCCTTCCCAGAAGAGTGGAGGCTGTTATAGCAGCAAAGGGGGGACCAACTCCATATTAATGCCCATGGAATGAGATGTTCGATGAGCAGGTGTCCACATACTTTTGGTCATGTAGTGTATGATGGCCATGTATCGAATTTGCAAAAAATACCTTGCTTTTTCATTGTAAGCTAATTTACTTGTGTGGCTGCCAGCCAAATAGCGAAATGTAAGTGTTAGTTGTCAGGGGTCTTTATATCAACATTATTGTGTTTTGAATGATGTATTTCTAATAACCTTTAAGGCTTTTTCTAGTATGTGTTTTCTAAGACCCCTTTTCCATCTGTTTGATCAGAAATCAAAGCACTTGCTTATTCCACATTTTTAGTCTGGAAAATATTTTTTTGTATGCCTTAATTTAAAAAAAAAATATAGACTCTTTGCTTTCATTTGACACCAGATTTGATATGTTCCTATGGACTTCAATTTTTGGTGCTTATGGGTCCTTTTACATGGAAATGACCGTTCTCTCTCTTACTCTCTTACTCCCCCATCTATTTCTGTCCTTATCTCTCTCTCTCAGCTTCTGCTGTGCCTTGACTCTGTAATTCCCAGGCCGTTGCATGGCCTTGCCTCCCCACAGGGCAGAGAGATCAGCATGGATCTTGACTTGCTCATCAGCAGACTCACAGTGGTGTGACCCAGTTATAGCTGGAGCTCTGGGCCGCTGGTGCTCGCTGTAGGCTGGGCTGTTGACAAACACTTCTCTTCCTGTGGCTTTGCATGACTGTGTCCCTATCCGGCCTAAAATGGAGCCAGGGAAAAGTTTCCCCAAAGTGCTTGTTTAGGATGAGCTTTACCTTTTAATCTCGGAACCCAGAACTAAATCCTATGTGTACGCTGGCCGGCTACTCATGGCTGGGGTAAACATGAGAGACTAGCTTTACGTAGGCCAAAGTTGAACCAGTTGGAGCAGTGATGCTGAACTGATCCTGAGGCAGAGCTTAGAGACAGTAACTCTAAACTTTCCTCAGAGCCCAAAAGTGAGTTTTCGGTCATTTCAGGACAGAGACCCTGAACATGATAGTGTTCAGTTAAGGCCTGCCAATGTCTCTGGTGGTGTGTGTGTGTGTGTGTGTGTGTGTGTGTGTGTGTGTGTGTGTGTGTGTGTGTGTGTGTGTGTGTGTGTGTGTGTGTGTGTGTGTGTGTGTGTGTGTGTGTGTGTGTGTGTGTGTGTGTGTGTGTGTGTGTGTGTTTGTTGGTGCAATTGGCAGAATACTGCTGTGAGAGCTGGTTCTGGCAGTGGGGGCCAGGGGTCAATGAGGATGGATGTTGGGGACACATTTCAGTACACACACACACCACAGGGCATGTGTTGTATTAATCCCTCAGAAGCTGCTTGAGCTTAGCTGTTCTCACCATTACAGGAGGTCAGTGATCTGACATATCACCAGGGAACTGCAACGGATACTAAGTAACTTATGTCTGGGACTTGGACAACGGTGTACAACCAGATAGCCTACACACAGCCCATCCCTTCCCTGTGGAAATGTCTGTTGTGCTCTGAGTGTGTTCACATTCAAATGCGCCTTATTCGGTTGCTGAGGATAAAGGCTGTGAGCTGTCACTGATCTGCTGCTCTGCTCAACAGCTTGTCTGCCCTCAGTGAGGGGTTAGACAAACACCCTGGTCCTACCACACGACCTAATAAATACTAAGAAGACTGAATTATCCCAAGACAACTATTTGTTTGGTTAATCATATTACTCTTCTTCTGAGGATTTTAAAGATGTCATTCACCTCTGTCTGTTCTCTGATGATAGGCCAGCAGCTACAGTTTGCTCATACTAATGATGATTATTGTAAATGTGGAAATGAATTGGTCCAAGCAAGGCAATTCTCTTCCCGTTTCTCTCTCTCTTTCTCACTGTCGTCTCTCTCCCTTTTTCTCTCTCTCTCACCCACCCTTTTTCTCTCTCTTTCTCTCTGTCCTTTGTCCTCAGTGTTATTCATTGTTTGGTTTTGTCCATTTATAGGGGCTTGGAGTCACACAATGGCCTCGTTATCCAACATTCTGTGGCCCAATCAAAGTGCAACACTAGTTCCTCTGCCCAGGACACACACAGTCACTCCCTTAGCACAGCCACCAGAACATGTCGAGTGATTGACGATACTGTTCTCTAGTTTGTGTATGTTTGAATGTGTACACATACACTGTGCTGGCTGTATGTGGAAATATGTGCAGTGTGCACATGCTGGGGACAGAAAACACTGTTACACAGAAGGCTAAAATGGGCTAGAGACAGTAAGCCAAGGAAGGCTCTTGACTGTTTCATGCCTTTCAAAGCCACTATCTTTTAACTTCACACTGCATGTGTTCCTATTTCTGTCTCTATCCCTCCGCCTCCTCCCTGCCCTGCTTGATAGCCTCCTCCCGCCTGTACCTGTACCTGAGCCTGTACCTGTACCTGTACCTGAGCCTGGCCACATCGCCACATATCTAAATAATGAGGTGTTTTGTCATGTTTATCAAGCCACAAGTATGAAGCGACTGCATACAGGAAGGACATTTGCACTTCAGTGTCTAGTCAGACATACAGTAGGCTAGTGGTAGAGACAACGCATTGGGATTTCACTACTAACCAGCCTTTCTCTCTGTTTCTGTTTTTGTCCCCGTCTCTGTCCCTGTGTTTCCATATCTGTTTCTGTGATTTGTTCTGTGATTTGGTGTATCTGTGTCTCGTCTCTGTCTGTCCCTGTGTCTTTTCCTGGTCTCTGTCTGTCTCTGTGTCTTTGCCCCATCTCTCTCTGTCTCTGTGTCTTGGCCCCGTGTCTCTGTCTGTGTCTTGGCCCCGTCTCTCTCTGTCTCTGTGTCTTGGCCCCGTCTCTCTTTCTGTCTGTCTCTGTGTATTGGCCCTGTCTGTCTCTCTCTGTCTGTCTGCGTCTTGGCCCTGTCTCTGTCTCTGTCTGTCTGTCTGTGTCTTGGCCCCGTGTCTGTCTGTGTCTTGGCCCCGTCTCTCTCTCTGTCTGTCTCTGTGTCTTGGCCCCGTCTCTCTGTCTGTCTCTGTGTCTTGGCCCCGTCTCTCTCTCGGTCTGTCTCTGTCTTGTCCCCGTCTCTCTCTGTCTGTCTGGGTGTCCCCCTGCAGGACTCAGGCAGAGATGGCCCATACATGTCGTGGCACTATCAACCTGGCCACAGCCCATATCGACACGGAGGATGCCTGTAACATTGTCCTGAGCAGCGGCGGTCGCACCTACCACCTGAAGGCCAGCACTGAGGTGGAGCGCCAGAGATGGGTCACAGCGCTGGAGCTGGCCAAGGCTAAAGCCATCCGCATGATGAACGACCAGTCTGGTAAGAAGACGTGTTGTTTAATAATGTTATGATGATTTAATATAAAGGGACTTCCCGCTGTGAGTCCTGTATTTGTATTTCATTATTTAGACCATCATTGTAGAAGAGAGTTTACTTTCAATTTGTTTAACTAGGCAAGTCAGTTAAGAACAAATTCTTATTTACAGTGACAGCCTACCCCGGCCAAACTCTCCCCTAACAACGCTGGGCCCATTGTGAGCTGCCCTAAGGGACTCCCGATCACAGCCGGTTGTGATACAGCCCGGGATCGAACCAGGGTCTGTAGTGACATATCTAGCACTGCAATGCAGTGCCTTAGACCGCTTCGCCACCCGGGAGTCCTAACAGGCTAAATAAAGGTGAAGTAGATAGATTACTTTGCAAAGGAATGGGAGAAGGAGGTTATATCATTGTTTACAGAGAGCGGGTTTATGTATTGTGTGTCTTGTTGACAGGTATGTTAGTTTAGTTGAACAAATTCACAGTCGGTAAAAGGTATGTCACTCACTTTATGGTCCAACATGTTCAGAATGTCACTCTGTCCCGACAGACGGGCTATGCTCTGGTCTCCAGTGTCCACTGGTATTTGTGCCGGACGTTTTGGTCAACAATCTTACTAGAAAACTCTTTGGGGTCTCCATTGTGGCCACATGGGGGCAGTGTGGTCCTCTCTCTCAATAAGGAGGTTGGAACGTGGAAGACAGACTACTACTGTATGCTGCTACCGTTACCGTGAGAACCAGCCGCTCATTCAGTCTCTTGACAACAGAACTCTCTCCTTTCCAAAAGGACTCATTCTTGTTGCTTGTGATTGGTGTCTGTGGTCAAAAGGCTGTGGGAAAAGCCTGGGAGGGCCTTTCTTCTTCACATTTAACCATGACTGGCAGTAGCCCAACCCCTGCCTGCTCTAGTCTAGTCTACTAACTACAGTGCACAGTGTCCCTAGAAAGACAGGCTATATATTCCCCTGACCTCCATTTTAAAGTCAGCTCTCTAATTTTAGAGTGATCGCGTGAAACGGGGAGAGAGGCAGGGAGGGAGAGAGAGAATGTGAATACAACTTATCACTTATCACTCACAATTAGACAGGCACAGGTTTGAAAAAGTTTTAACTGTGTGTTTTGTGTGTTTACAACATTAGGCTCTACCCTGTGTGTTTGTGTAGCCAGCCCTGAGTGTTTGTCTCTGAGTGTGTCTAGTGCATAGGTCCCCTCAGTCTCAGGTGTGGTAATGGAGCCGTCTCTGCTGTCTGTCTGTCTGTCTGTCTGTCTGTCTGTCTGTCTGTCTGTCTGTCTGTCTGTCTGTCTGTCTGTCTGTCTGTCTGTCTGTCTGTCTGTCTGTCTGTCTGTCTGTCTGTCTGTCTGTCTGTCTGTCTGAGGCTGAGCCCAGGGTGGGTGGTGAGTACTAGACACCAACACAGCGCTCCCCTGTAGACTCATTAACCAGGCAGGAGAGGAGAGCCAGTGAAACTCGGCGCGCGCGCGACACACACTCTTAGAAAATAGGGATCCAAAAGGGTTCTTCGGCTGTCCCTAGGAGAACCCTTTTTGGTTCCAGGTAGAATCCTTTTTGGTTCCAGGTAGAATCCTTTTTGGTCCCAGGTAGAATCCTTTTTGGTTCCAGGTAGAATACTTTTTGGTTCCAGGTAGAACCCTTTTTGGTTCCAGGTAGAACCCTTTTGGGCTCCATGTAGAACCATCTGTAGAAAGGGTTCTACATGGAACCCTATAGGGTTCTACCTGCAACCAAAAAGGGTTATTCAGACGATTCTCATATGGGAACAGCCAGAGAACCCTTTAAGGTTTTTTCTTAGAGTGCACAAACATACACACATAGATAGAGACCCACACACAGATATAAAATCAGTGGTCAGTTTATTAGGTACACCCATTTAGTACTGGGTCGGACCCCCCTTTGCCTCCAGAACAGCCTGAACTCTTCGGGGCATAGAAACGTTGGTATCAAGGGACCTAACGTGTGCCAGGAAGACATTCATCATGCCATTACACCACCAGCCTGTACCGTTGACACCAGGCAGGATGGGGCCATGCTTTTTACGCCAAATCCTGATTCTGTCATCAGCATGACGCAACAGGAACCGGGATTCGTTGGACGAGGCAATGTTTATTCACTCCTCAATATTGTCCAGTGTTGGTGATTGTGTGCCCACTGGATCAGCTTCTTCTTGTTTTTAGCTGATAGGGGTGGAACCCGGTTTGGTCGCCTGCTGCAATAGCCCATCCGTGACCAGGACCGACAAGTTGTGCGTCCCGAGATGCCGTTCTGCACACCACTGTTGTACTGCGCCATTATTTGTCTGTTTGTGGCCCGCCTGTTAGCTTGCACGATTCTTGCCATTCTCCTTCGACCTCTCATCAACGAGCTGTTTTCGCCCACAGGACTGCCACTGACCAGATGGTTTTTGTTTGTAGCACCATTCTCGGTAAACCCTAGACACTGTTCAAGTTCAGTCAGGAAGGCTGGTCTGATTGGCTTGTCACTTTTAAGTCATCTAGTAAACACATATAATTCACATCTCTTCCTATCTCACTCATCAGCATAGTATTTATATAGTAGTGTTTATAATAATAACTCATCAGTATAGTATTTATATAGTAGTGTTTATAATAATAACTCACCAGCATAGTATTTATAAAGTAGTGTTTATAATAATAACTCATCAGCATAGTATTTATAAAGTAGTGTTTATAATAATAACTCATCAGTATGGTATTTATATAGTAGTGTTTATAATAATAACTCATCAGCATAGTATTTATATAGTAGTGTTTATAATAATAACTCTTCAGCATAGTATTTATATAGTAGTGTTTATAATAATAACTCATCAGTATAGTATTTATATAGTAGTGTTTATAATAACTCATCAGCATAGTATTTATAAAGTAGTGTTTATAATAATAACTCATAAGCATAGTATTTATATAGTAGTGTTTATAATAATAACTCACCAGCATAGTATTTATAAAGTAGTGTTTATAATAATAACTCATCAGCATAGTATTTATAAAGTAGTGTTTATAATAATAACTCATCAGTATGGTATTTATATAGTAGTGTTTATAATAATAACTCATCAGCATAGTATTTATATAGTAGTGTTTATAATAATAACTCTTCAGCATAGTATTTATATAGTAGTGTTTATAATAATAACTCATCAGTATAGTATTTATATAGTAGTGTTTATAATAATAACTCATCAGTATAGTATTTATATAGTAGTGTTTATAATAATAACTCATCAGCATAGTATGTATACAGTAGTGTTTATAATAATAACTCATCAGTATAGTATTTATAAAGTAGTGTTTATAATAATAACTCATCAGCATAGCATGTATACAGTAGTGTTTATAATAATAACTCATCAGTATAGTATTTATATAGTAGTGTTTATAATAATAACTCATCAGCATAGTATTTATATAGTAGTGTTTATAATAATAACTCATCAGCATAGTATTTATATAGTAGTGTTTATAATAATAACTCATCAGTATAGTATTTATATAGTAGTGTTTATAATAATAACTCATCAGTATAGTATTTATATAGTAGTGTTTATAATAATAACTCATCAGTATAGTATTTATATAGTAGTGTTTATAATAATAACTCATCAGCATAGTATTTATATAGTAGTGTTTATAATAATAACTCACCAGCATAGTATTTATACAGTAGTGTTTATAATAATAACTCATCAGTATAGTATTTATAAAGTAGTGTTTATAATAATAACTCATCAGCATAGTATTTATATAGTAGTGTTTATAATAATAACTCATCAGTATAGTATTTATATAGTAGTGTTTATAATAATAACTCATCAGTATAGTATTTATATAGTAGTGTTTATAATAATAACTCATCAGCATAGTATGTATACAGTAGTGTTTATAATAATAACTCATCAGTATAGTATTTATAAAGTAGTGTTTATAATAATAACTCATCAGCATAGTATTTATATAGTAGTGTTTATAATAATAACTCATCAGTATAGTATTTATATAGTAGTGTTTATAATAATAACTCATCAGCATAGTATTTATAAAGTAGTGTTTATAATAATAACTCATCAGCATAGTATTTATATAGTAGTGTTTATAATAATAACTCATCAGTATAGTATTTATAAAGTAGTGTTTATAATAATAACTCATCAGCATAGTATTTATAAAGTAGTGTTTATAATAATAACTCATCAGCATAGTATTTATAAAGTAGTGTTTATAATAATAACTCATCAGCATAGCCGGTATTTATAGGGTCATGTTTACGCATGGGCGGTATACCGTATACTGGGGTATTTTGAAATAGCCCCGGGATGGTTTTTCAATACCGTTGAAACTATTTATTTGAAGATTTTTTATTTTTACATTTGGATATTTATAGCTACTTTTTAAGTAAATACCTGCAGTCAACTTGTGCAATACGTTAGGAGATAAAGAAGATTGCCTTCTTCATTTCCCCTGTCACATAATGTTTCATTATGAAGATTACCTGTAGTCCCCAGTCACTTGGTGTTTGTTTACAAGCACACAACGTTGAGAGACCTGAGCCTTGAAAGTCACTCACTGTTGTGCAGCACGCGCCAGGCAATCTAGTTACAGTTTGGAATTCACAACTAAATGTTTACCAGCTAGATATCTTATAACTATTAACTGTTTAAAATGTGCTAAATGCTCTGCAGTAGTGCATTGGTTTGCTAATTTAGTAGCTAGTTAGCTATCTAGCTAAATGGTTAGCTTCTTTCAAAATCAAGTTTAGCTTGGTAAACACAGAGAATCCCCTCCTGGATCAAGAGTCTTGCTCTCTAATATCATTGTGTGTGCAGCAAACTGAGTAGCATTTTTTAGCTACTTGTATAACTTTATGAGCTGGGATATCTATCATGCAAATACTTTAGGTCAGAGACTGTGTCAAATGTTCGCAATGCGCTCATTAGCATTTAGTTAGCATTCTTTATGGGATTTTACATGTACTTGTTAGCATGACTATCCTTCAGATTACAAAGGTTCAGTGGGGTTTGAAAATAGCGACCCTTGTGTTCAGTGCCGGTATTACTGAATATCCTGGTATGGCACAAGGTCGGTTTGACAATCTGGATACCGCCCAAGCCTAGTAGTGTGTATAGTGTTACCTCATTAGCACCGCAGGTATCCATGGTAGTGGTTCTAATGTTACCTCATCAGCTTAGTAGGTATTTATATGGAAGTGTCATAATGTTACCTCATCAGCATAGCATCAAGTCTCTCCTCCTCCTGTACTATTAACAAGCATGCGGAATGTCAATCACCTATTAACTTCAGCCTATGAGCATTGCACACTAAGGCAATTCCACCACACTTGTTGATTAACCTATGGGCTCACTCGTGCAATAAACACTTCCCTTTCTTTCAACCAATGGGCATGAATCTAGGAGAGTATTTATATGTCAACTCAAACCTTGTGTCTCCCACTTGCTGTTTTGTAGCAACAGTCTTTCAACGACCTTCCACCTCCCCACCAACTGAAGGCCCGTCATTGGATCATCGGCTCCCAGTGGGAGGGTTTCGATGCCAGCTGCCTAGCATAGGGCAACCTGTCATCAGCATCTGGTTCTGAGGAGCGTTCCTTGGAGACGAGGCCTACCCCAAACTATTCAATAATATTCCAGATTATATTCGGTCTCTGTTGTCATTCAGTTAAGCCTGTCGCTCTGCTTTGCTTTATCTCGGCCAGGTTGCAGTTGTAAATGAGAACTAGTTCTCAACTGGCCTACCTGGTTAAATAAAAGTACTTGATTGAAATATAGAGACACAGAGACAATGGAGTTGGCTAGATTTATGTTGATCCACTCTACCCTGGGATAGATTGATACAGAGGGAGGCGAGATGGGGGTGTGGATCAGTTTGTGTTGAGCTTTTATAATGTCCTTGAGACAGCCTTTCCTTTTAGAAGAGCAGTGTGCTAGACAGTTAGCCAGATGCCCACTCAGACTCAGGAAATTCATAGTGAACCAGTACTGAGGAGAGGGCCAGGGCCAGTAGGTGAAGGGTACCCTTCATAGCACTAAATGGGATATTGTAGCCTGTGTTGAGTATGATAGATGTTTATCTCCTCAGGGGGACTATGCAATAGAGCTGGGACGATAAACCGGAAATTATCGATACCGACCATTTATCGACTGATATCGATAACAACGATAAGTAGCCTCAAGGAAACAGCCTTGAGGCTACTTATCGTAAGTGTGTAAGGTTTAAAATGTAAGGTTTAAAATGTAAAAAATCCTCCTAATATAGGCTATTGGAACAATAATACCCCCCCCTTACCTTTTTTAAATGTATTTTACCTTTATTTAACTAGGCAAGTCAGTTAAGAACAAATTCTTATTTTCAATGACAGCCTAGGAGCAGTGGGTTAACTGCCTGTTCAGGGGCAGAACAACAGATTTGTACCTTTTCAGCTCAGGGATTTGAACTTGCAACCTTTCGGTTACTAGTCCAACACTCTAACCACCAGGCAACCCTGCTGCCCCTTTAAATGAACCATGAACACAACCAGTCATATTTTCATCTGATTGTCAAACAAATCACTTAAAAAACAAAGTTACCTTTGCACGTTCATTAAAAATAATTCCAGCACCTGAAAAGTGCACTGTGCACCCTCCAACGTTCCTTCAGTTTGCAAGTGACTGAAACAAGCCCACCAGAGGAAGCATCCGAGCGAGCAAAACACTCCTCTGTCTTACATGCCATAGTCTTTTTGGCCAGACAGCATCAGATCCAGATCAACCTACAGCAGGACGTGTGTTAAACAAATAGGATTTCTCTTTCTTTCTCTGCCTCAATGCTGCAGCTTCATTTCAATTGTCACGTTTCCAATCATATCACAAGAAAGTAGAGTATGAGGGGGCCTTAAGCGGAGACATTATATAAAAACACATTACTAGTATAAAAAAATGTATTTTATGCCCAACTCACGAGTCCACTTGATGATCTGAGGCCTAAGGCAATTGCCTCTTCTGCATAATGGTAAGTCCACTACTGGTAGTAATACTTATATAAAAAAGTAACTGGTGTGTGTGTGTGTGTGTGTGTGTAAGCGTGCAACGTGTTTGGATAGTTCTCTCCCCAGCTCCCATATGCCTCACTGCCTCTAGAATGATGAGTTAACACAAAGACCTGAGGGCCAGAGAGACACACACAACCATGGAGGAGTAAACATACTAAATCAGTGTGTGGGAATGAGTAACCGTGTGGGAATGAGTAACCGTGTGGGAATGAGTACCGTGTGGGAATGAGTAACCGTGTGGGAATGAGTACCGTGTGGGAATGAGTAACCGTGTGGGAATGAGTAACCGTGTGGGAATGAGTAACCGTGTGGGAACCGTGTGGGAATGAGTAACCGCGTGGGAATGAGTAACCGCGTGGGAATGAGTAACCGTGTGGGAATGAGTAACCGTGTGGGAATGAGTAACCGTGTGGGAATGAGTAACCGTGTGGGAACCGTGTGGGAATGAGTAACCGCGTGGGAATGAGTAACCGTGTGGGAATGAGTAACCGTGTGGGAATGAGTAACCGTGTGGGAATGAGTAACCGTGTGGGAATGAGTAACCGTGTGGGAATGAGTACCGTGTGGGAATGAGTAACCGTGTGGGAATGAGTAACCGCGTGGGAATGAGTAACCGTGTGGGAATGAGTAACCGTGTGGGAATGAGTAACCGTGTGGGAATGAGTAACCGTGTGGGAATGAGTAACCGTGTGTGATTTAGCGAGAGAGAGTTGTTTATCAACGGTAAATTCAAGACATGGCAGGTGAAAGTATTATGTCATTGGGTGCTCTAAGAACGTCATGTTGTGTGTTTGACTATACAGGGCAGGTATGTTTTCTTCCTTCACACACCACCTCTCTCTGTGTCCCAGTGCTGCTGTTTGTCACATCCTCTCCATCTCCTGACAATCTCCTGAGGGGGAAGGAGCTAATGCTTAAACACACCACACAAACACACACAAAACACACCACCACACACACCACCACACACACACACACACACACACACACACACACACACACACACACACACACACACACACACACACACACACACACACACACACACACACACACACACCACACACACACACACCTACCTCCAATACTGTGTGTGGATCCATATACCATTGAGCTGTGATCATGGACAGACTCACAGGACCACAGTAGCTCCTAACTGAAGTCAATTTAACTGAAGTCAATTCCTCTTTTCCACTTCATTAATCTGTAATTAGTGACAGAGCTGCTGCTCTTTCTTCATTAACAGAGTCATGTTTGCCGTGGTTGAACAGCACTAATCCTCTAGAGGTACAACTGGCTGTTACGGCTAATAAATCTCTATGTTATGTAAGCAGCCAGCAGGGGACAGTGTTTCTCCTCATACAGCCCCAACTCAATGCATTTCTCACTTGGTTTGTTAACCAATATGAATTCAATGAGAAATACAGTAAAGAAAATATGTAGTAAAAAAATTATAAACCAGGTTAAATAAAACATGTAGGAGAAATTGTGCAGTACAGCAGTGGGCAGTGAATCATGGTAAATGGAATATTGCTATATTATAAACTGGGTGGTTCGAGCCCTGAATGCTGATTGGCTGACAGCCGTGGTATATCAGACCGTATACCACGGGTATGACAAAACATTTTATTTGCACTGCTCTAATTACGTTGGTAACCAGTTTATAATAGCAATAAGGCACCTCTGGGGTTTGTGGTATATGGCCAATATACCACAGCTAAGGGCTGTGTCCAGGCACTCTGCATTGCGTCGTGAATAAGAACAGCCCTTAGCCGTGGTATATTGGACATATACCACACCCCCTCAGGCCTTATTGATTAAATATATGGTATAACACTGTGTTAAATGGAAATTCCGAGCAGAGCTGTGACAGAGCAGCTCCTGGCCAGGTGCCTTCCTTCCTGTGTCTTTCCATGTAGCTCCTTCAGTCCTCTCCTCACTGCTGGATTAGAGTTGCTGTATTAGACTAATGGAGGAGCTGCCGGGAGGAGACATTCAATTGGCCTGGTTTAGGTGGAGGGGAACAGGAACAGGAACAGTCAGGTGGCAGACACACAGAGGAGGCTCTCCCTCCATGGATGCCTCCCAAATGGCACCCTATTCCCTATAGTTCCCATATAGGTCTCTGGTAAAAATAGTATACTATATTGCAAATAGGGTGCCATTTGGATCGCACCCTCTCCCTCCATGTGTGCTCTGTCCAGCTCAATGTGGGAACAGAGTTATGTGCCTCTCAGTGGATCACAGTGAAGGCCATGGCCATGCACTGATCTGACTGGCTAAACGGAGATGCTCGGTACACTATGTCGATACGCTATGTCAATCGATACTGGACACAAATCTTCTGTATGTGAATAGGCTGTGGTGCTGCTGCTGTTGTGTGTGATATGTTTTTGCATTTGGTGATGTGTGTGAGCATTTGTTTTTTGCAGTTGCCGGTGTGTGCGTGTGTGTGAGGGATGTAAGCTGGTGGAGTTAGTGAGTGATTGATGGCTGTATTGAAGCTGGTGGCTGAACTCAGCTTTATGGGATGACTTTGTCCCTACCTCCCATGGCTATCACTGTCCACACCGCTGTTTATCTACACCCCTTGTCTGTTAGAACGGTCCCATGAGATGGGAAGCATCCATCCACGCCACCCCCCCTTCACATACTCCCACAGTCCCACCATGTCTATGCTCACTCCCTCCCTCCCTCGCACCACAGTACAGTAGGCTACATCCTTCCCTCTTTCTCCCTTCTTGCTTTCATCTCCTCTCCCCCCACCCCACCCACTGAGGAGGCTGGGTGGGTGGGTAGAAGTGTATGGTAATTCTCTGTCCATGGTCCTGAAACTTAGAGCTTATCGAAGGGATCAGTATTGGGATTGATTAGGAAAGCCTGTTGGAACATGCCTCACTGGTTACCTCTGCTTTACCCCTCCCTCTCTCTCTTCCTCCCTTTCCCTCCTTTCTTCACTCCCTCCCCGGTCTCCTTTCCCCGACCGTCTCCCTGCTTTCTTTCCCCACATTCGCTCTTTCACCCTCCCTCCCTCCCTCCCTCCCTCCCTCCCTCCCTCCCTCCCTCCCTCCCTCCCTGTTTCTCTTGTTTGCGGTCTCTCTCTTTCTCTCTCTCCCACTCTCGTTCTTTCTCAGTAAGTGGTTTACTGGGAATCTCACTCCGAGGGGCTCAGTCCTGAATGGAATCACCTTCTTATGCCTTTTCCAACTCATGCTCCGTACATCTTCCCAATTATCCCATTCCTAAAGAATTCCTTTCTCCCACATGGACTGGACTGGACAGAGAAAAAGGCAAGAGCCAGAATTCAAGCACATTTAAACCTGTGAGTAAGTATAGCTTTCTCTCCATTCAACTCATGCTCAGAGGGATAAAGGCTTGAGGAATAGTTGGGGTTAGTTATTCATTTGTGTGAGAGTGCTGAGTACTGCTGCTATTCAACTGTCTCAACATGCACAGGCTTCATTCATATACTAAACGGATGAACCTGAGTTCTGCTACCAGATGTTTTTGTTAAGATGTTGAAATGCCAGAAAGATTAGTTGCTGTACCTGCGCCAAAACTCCAGTAGTTTTCCTTATAAATCAAATCAAAGTTTATTCGTCACATACACAGTTTACAGTGTACAGTGTATTTACACAGTATTGTGATAATAACATATTGTGAGGTCCCTGGCAATTCCCAGCCCTAGTACCAGCTAGCATGTTTGTCTCCTTGGAAGCTGTGGGAACGTATGTTTTTGGTATCCCATTGGTTCTGGGAACAAAGCCATACGTTTCCTGACCGGTAAATCTGAATGTTTCTTTAACATTCTGAGAACAGAACTGAAAATGTTTTACCTGTATGGGAACGTACATTTTTAGGTTGCAGGAAGATTGTGAGAACGTTTTACAATAGTTCCCTGAAAGTTTTATTAACATTCTGCAAACATGTTTCAATAAGACATCTAATATCACTGCTAGCTTAGTTGAACTGTTTTGAACTCCAAGCACAGATAGGACACTTGCTTTGGCATTAATCATGCAAACACGTTGTAGCACAGCGTCGGTTAGGTCCAAACCTATGATCTTCTGTTCTCTTTCCATGGAATTAGTCCACTGCGCCACCAGGTTGGAGCTAGCATGCCATGTTTTTTTTACGCATACAAAGCTGTTCATTTTAGTCCATTTAAACAGACCCCATTTCAAAGGAAACAAGCACTCATTAAGATCAGGTGTGGCCAATTAGTGGGAACGGCAAACACACCTGAACACACTTAACAAGAGGATAGAGTTTTGTTGACGCTGAGAAGGGAATGTTTATGTATTTAAATAACATTCTTAGAACGTTCTTTGAACGTTAATAATCTTTTCTTGTGGTTCTTATGAGAAGTTTTCTTAATGATCTGAGAACATGACTTTAAATAGAACCACGAGGAAACCTGCAGAAAATGTTATGCTGAAGTGCTGAAGTTCCCCCAGAAAAATGTTGTTTCTTAACGTTCTCTGAACATTCTGAGAACATGAATTTAAATAGAACCATGAGGAAACCTGTAGGAAATGTTATGCTGAAGTGCTAAAATTCCCACCTAAGAAACATATGGTTCTCAGAACGTTATGTGCTATCTGGGTATCCTGCACCATTCCCAGAATGTTGTGGGAAGGTTGTATGCAAAATAACCATAGGACAACCATGCTCTCATCAAGCTCTAAAAAACATATGGTTCTCAGAACGTTATGTGCTAGCTAGCTTGTGTGTGTATGTAAATGAGAGAAGAACAATTAACATACATTTGATAAATATCTGTGTTTGTTTGTGTGTATTGTGCTCCATTTTGTAGCTCAGTGCTTTATTTCAGCTTGTTTCATAAGTGTGTGTGTATCAGTATGATTATGTTGTGTCTAATCCATTTAGTTTTAGGTTTGTAGGCTTGGGCAGAGACACACACAGGCATGGGTGTGGATCCATGCTTGGAGACGTGGGTGTTTTGTATGCTGGAATAG
This sequence comes from Salvelinus namaycush, assembly GCF_016432855.1. Classification (NCBI taxonomy): domain Eukaryota; kingdom Metazoa; phylum Chordata; class Actinopteri; order Salmoniformes; family Salmonidae; genus Salvelinus; species Salvelinus namaycush. The sequence goes on along the minus strand of NC_052307.1, from coordinate 28,251,088 downwards.
TGGCCTCTCTGTTTTAACTGATCTCTTGGGACAACTGCATGCCTCGCCACCACACCTCACCCCCCCTCTTTCTCTCCGTCTTTTCCTGTTCTCAGTTGTCTCTGTGCTGTAGGGAGGGTGTCTGTCTGTGAGTTTGAAGCTGTGCTGTCACATACTGAGTCTGACCTTTCTGAACCAACACATTCCCCAGATGAAAGCACAGAACTCCCTGACCCACTGCACTGACATGCCAACCTCTCTCTCTCTCTCTCTCTCCCATCTCTCTCTCCTCCCTCTCTATCACCTCCTCCCTGACCTCTCTCTCTCCCATCTCTTTCTCCATCACCTCCTCCCTGACCTCTCTCTCCATTTTTCTCTCTCCTCCCTCGCTTCCCTCTTTCTCTCCTAACCCCTCCATCCAACCCTCCCCTCTTTCCAGTCTATCGACACTTCCATCTTTCTCTCACCCTCTGCTCTTTCTCCCACTTGCATTCTTTCAAATACAGTACGTCTCTTTCCCTCTCCTGCTCAATATCTCTGTTTTTCACCCCTCTCTCTCTCTCTCTCTCTCTCTCTCTCTCTCTCTCTCTCTCTCTCTCTCTCTCTCTCTCTCTCTCTCTCTCTCTCTCTCTCTCTCTCTCTCTCTCTCTCTCTCTCTCTCTCTCTCTCTCTCTCTCTCTCTCTCTCTCTCTCTTTCCTATCACATTCAGAGGTGACACAGGGCAGACAGTGTCCCAGATATTTAGCACCAGTGGTTTGAATGGTCTTTAAATATGCCCCATCGGGGGAAAGAGCTGCCTGGACTGGACAATGATGGCATTCCAGTCCATCCCTTATCACGTAGGTACAGGGCTGGAGCCATACTCATAAATACAAGAGCCACTGTACGGCTGTCTCTGTTCCTGTTCCATTTTACACGGATGTGCATTAGAGAGAACGAGGGGGGGGGGGGGGGGGGGGGAATGTTATCTAAGCATTGTGCGTTCTGTGCTGTGTATCAGTCTTACTGAATAAGACAACCACAACCAGTCTATGGTTTAATGGCTCCGGTAACTATGTTAATCACTGCACAAACTGCCAGGGAACAATGTGTGTGCTTTGTTTAGGCACAGTAACGTTACAGCATTCAGTACACTGGTGATATTGTGTGGGGCTTTTCTGTACTGGGATTAGTGTCTTCTGTATGGATTGAGGGTGTCCAATGAGGATCTGTATGCTGCTGCATGAAAGACAAATCCATTGGGATGCAGAATGAGGGTTTTGTGACCCAGCCAAAACACACACATACATACACACACACACACACACACTTATTCACATTGGAGAAGAGGATTCTCAGTTTCTGGTGGGAACAAAGAGGGAAGAAGTGTTTTTTTTTCTCTTAAAACAGTTAAACTTCTGAACTCCTTAAACTTTGGTTGATGACAGACAGCTGTTGTTTTTGGGTATTCTGATTTGCTCTGGTTTCCTTCCTAATTGGATTGTTGTCCCGTGGTTTATCTAGATCAGTTGTCATCTGCAGCTGATTACCCCCCCTCCCCTCAGAAGCCTAGGAGCATGTGTTACACACTGGAACTGTGCATGCTTTAATCAGTGCAGATCACTGTGGCAGGTCCCTGCCACGCTCAAATGGATGATGAGAAGGGAGTGCGGCTGATAGGGAAAAAGATCGGTGTGTGTACTTGTGTGTATGTAATGTTCATGTGAAAATTATATAGTCTCGTTTGCCTCGTTTGGTAAGTGCGGTTATGTGAAATTGCCTAGAGTTTAACAGCTTTTCTTTATAAAATAACACATTTTGAGTGCTGTGCTGCAGATCTGAGTGAGTTTACCGGTCCAGTTCACATTTATTCCCCTTGACTTTTCATCCTGTCATCTACTACAGTCCCCCCTGCCCGGTCCCTCATTAGCATGGCAGGCCAGTGGCAAGGCTTGGAGCAGGCAGCTTACCCTGACCCACCTGGCAGCCATCCTGGCATCAGTTGGCCCCTCTGACAGGGGGACGGGACAGGGAGGCAGGGGGACGGAGGCGGGGGACAGGGGACAGGGGGCAGGGGTGGGAGTCTGTATGGGTTCCCAAAGCGCCTCTCCTTTGTCTCAGTGGCTGGGGGCTCTGACTGTCTGTCTATCTCTGTGATTTAAGACACATCATAATGTTTCAGGTCCCTGATGTTGAAGTCTGTCTTGAGTCTTTGTCTTGTGTATTCTCATGTTCAGTAAGATCAGACAGTTGCCTATCCTGCCAGTTAGTTATTTGCTTTAAGTTACTCAGTGATTCTCTGTTTGGCTGGCTGGCGATCAGCTATGCCAGTTGGGTGTTGTGCCAAGGCTGGCATTCTGGGGCTGGGGGCCATGGAGGGGTTTGATACTGATGGGAACAGCACCTTCAAATGGTACCCTGTTTCCAAATAGTGCGCTACTTTTGACCAGGGCCCATTGGCTTTGGACAAAAGTTGCGCACTATGTAGGGAATAGGGTGCCATTAGGACACAGCTGAAAGCAGCTTCATAAGGTCTGCTTTCCTTCCCCCTCACCAGAAGAGGGCAAACCTGGCACCAGGCTGACAGTGTAGACAAGGACCTGTTCTGTCCTTCTTTCTGTCACCTCTCCTCGCTTTCCCATAGTCCTTTCTGCTAACTGTCCTACTTCCTGTAGTCATTGTAGTACATTTTTTTCTCAGTATGCTGCGTGGGCTTGTGTGTTTCTCAGTGTGCTGTGTGTGCTTGTGTGTTTCTCAGTATGCTGTGTGTGCTTGTGTGTTTCTCAGTGTGCTGTGTGTGCTTGTGTGTTTCTCAGTATGCTGTGTGTGCTTGTGTGTTTCTCAGTGTGCTGTGTGTGCTTGTGTGTTTCTCAGTATGCTGCGTGTGCTTGTGTGTTTCTCAGTGTGCTGTGTGTGCTTGTGTGTTTCTCAGTGTGCTGTGTGTGCTTGTGTGTTTCTCAGTGTGCTGCGTGTGCTTGTGTGTTTCTCAGTGTGCTGTGTGTGCTTGTGTGTTTCTCAGTATGCTGTGTGTGCTTGTGTGTTTCTCAGTATGCTGCGTGTGCTTGTGTGTTTCTCAGTGGGCTTGTGTGGGCTTGTGTGTTTCTCAGTGTGCTGCGTGTGCTTGTGTGTTTCTCAGTGTGCTGCGTGTGCTTGTGTGTTTCTCAGTATGCTGTGTGTGCTTGTGTGTTTCTCAGTATGCTGTGTGTGCTTGTGTGTTTCTCAGTATGCTGTGTGTGCTTGTGTGTTTCTCAGTGTGCTGTGTGTGCTTGTGTGTTTCTCAGTATGCTGTGTGTGCTTGTGTGTTTCTCAGTGGGCTGTGTGTGCTTGTGTGTTTCTCAGTATGCTGTGTGTGCTTGTGTGTTTCTCAGTATGCTGTGTGTGCTTGTGTGTTTCTCAGTGTGCTGTGTGTGCTTGTGTGTTTCTCAGTGGGCTTGTGTGTTTCTCAGTGTGCTGTGTGTGCTTGTGTGTTTCTCAGTGGGCTTGTGTGTTTCTCAGTGTGCTGTGTGTGCTTGTGTGTTTCTCAGTGGGCTTGTGTGTTTCTCAGTATGCTGTGTGTGCTTGTGTGTTTCTCAGTATGCTGTGTGTGCTTGTGTGTTTCTCAGTGGGCTTGTGTGTTTCTCAGTATGCTGTGTGTGCTTGTGTGTTTCTCAGTATGCTGTGTGTGCTTGTGTGTTTCTCAGTGTGCTGTGTGTGCTTGTGTGTTTCTCAGTGTGCTGCGTGGGCTTGTGTGTTTCTCAGTATGCTGTGTGTGCTTGTGTGTTTCTCAGTGTGCTGTGTGTGCTTGTGTGTTTCTCAGTGTGCTGCGTGGGCTTGTGTGTTTCTCAGTATGCTGCGTGGGCTTGTGTGTTTCTCAGTGTGCTGTGTGTGCTTGTGTGTTTCTCAGTGTGCTGCGTGGGCTTGTGTGTTTCTCAGTGGGCTTGTGTGTTTCTCAGTATGCTGTGTGTGCTTGTGTGTTTCTCAGTATGCTGCGTGGGCTTGTGTGTTTCTCAGTATGCTGTGTGTGCTTGTGTGTTTCTCAGTGGGCTTGTGTGTTTCTCAGTGTGCTGTGTGTGCTTGTGTGTTTCTCAGTATGCTGCGTGGGCTTGTGTGTTTCTCAGTATGCTGTGTGTGCTTGTGTGTTTCTCAGTGGGCTTGTGTGTTTCTCAGTATGCTGTGTGTGCTTGTGTGTTTCTCAGTGTGCTGTGTGTGCTTGTGTGTTTCTCAGTATGCTGCGTGGGCTTGTGTGTTTCTCAGTATGCTGTGTGTGCTTGTGTGTTTCTCAGTGTGCTTGTGTGTTTCTCAGTGTGCTGTGTGTGCTTGTGTGTTTCTCAGTATGCTGTGTGTGCTTGTGTGTTTCTCAGTATGCTGTGTGTGCTTGTGTGTTTCTCAGTGTGCTGCGTGGGCTTGTGTGTTTCTCAGTATGCTGTGTGTGCTTGTGTGTTTCTCAGTATGCTGTGTGTGCTTGTGTGTTTCTCAGTATGCTGCGTGTGCTTGTGTGTTTCTCAGTGTGCTTGTGTGTTTCTCAGTATGCTGTGTGTGCTTGTGTGTTTCTCAGTGTGCTGTGTGTGCTTGTGTGTTTCTCAGTGTGCTGCGTGGGCTTGTGTGTTTCTCAGTGGGCTTGTGTGTTTCTCAGTGTGCTGCGTGGGCTTGTGTGTTTCTCAGTATGCTGTGTGTGCTTGTGTGTTTCTCAGTGTGCTGCGTGGGCTTGTGTGTTTCTCAGTGGGCTTGTGTGTTTCTCAGTATGCTGTGTGTGCTTGTGTGTTTCTCAGTATGCTGTGTGTGCTTGTGTGTTTCTCAGTATGTTGTGTGTGCTTGTGTGTTTCTCAGTATGCTGCGTGGGCTTGTGTGTTTCTCAGTGGGCTTGTGTGTGCTTGTGTGTTTCTCAGTATGCTGCGTGGGCTTGTGTGTTTCTCAGTGGGCTTGTGTGTGCTTGTGTGTTTCTCAGTATGCTGCGTGGGCTTGTGTGTTTCTCAGTGGGCTTGTGTGTGCTTGTGTGTTTCTCAGTGTGCTGCGTGGGCTTGTGTGTTTCTCAGTGGGCTTGTGTGTGCTTGTGTGTTTCTCAGTATGCTGTGTGTGCTTGTGTGTTTCTCAGTGTGCTGCGTGGGCTTGTGTGTTTCTCAGTATGCTGTGTGTGCTTGTGTGTTTCTCAGTGTGCTGCGTGGGCTTGTGTGTTTCTCAGTGGGCTTGTGTGTTTCTCAGTATGCTGTGTGTGCTTGTGTGTTTCTCAGTATGCTGTGTGTGCTTGTGTGTTTCTCAGTATGCTGTGTGTGCTTGTGTGTTTCTCAGTATGCTGCGTGGGCTTGTGTGTTTCTCAGTGGGCTTGTGTGTGCTTGTGTGTTTCTCAGTATGCTGCGTGGGCTTGTGTGTTTCTCAGTGGGCTTGTGTGTGCTTGTGTGTTTCTCAGTATGCTGCGTGGGCTTGTGTGTTTCTCAGTATGCTGTGTGTGCTTGTGTGTTTCTCAGTATCCTCTGTGTGCTTGTGTGTTTCTCAGTATGCTGCGTGGGCTTGTGTGTTTCTCAGTATGCTGCGTGGGCTTGTGTGTTTCTCAGTATGCTGTGTGTGCTTGTGTGTTTCTCAGTATCCTCTGTGTGCTTGTGTGTTTCTCAGTATGCTGCGTGGGCTTGTGTGTTTCTCAGTGTGCTGCGTGGGCTTGTGTGTTTCTCAGTGGGCTTGTGTGTGCTTGTGTGTTTCTCAGTGTGCTGTGTGTGCTTGTGTGTTTCTCAGTATGCTGTGTGTGCTTGTGTGTTTCTCAGTGTGCTTGTGTGTTTCTCAGTATGCTGCGTGTGCTTGTGTGTTTCTCAGTATGCTGTGTGTGCTTGTGTGTTTCTCAGTATGCTGTGTGTGCTTGTGTGTTTCTCAGTGTGCTGCGTGGGCTTGTGTGTTTCTCAGTGTGCTTGTGTGTTTCTCAGTATGCTGCGTGGGCTTGTGTGTTTCTATGTTTGAGTGTGTGTGTATTTGTATGTGCGCTATGCATATTCAGTAATTGCTAGTTGGGATGACTCATGGCCCCAGTGTACTGACTGGCAGCTGTATTTGCGATGTGCTGCAAGAGGCATAAATATGAAGTGTTGTGTCAGCCTGTAATTGCCAGATCATCAAGTCGATACATTCCACCCTGCAATAAAGCGGCGCCAGGCTCAGGCAGGAAGCAGTCACTCTCTGCTCCAACACTATGGTTAATTAAAGATCCTCAACTTCCTTGTGATGACTGGCTTATTATCGCCATAGGAGGAGATCAGCCAATAGGGAGAGGGCAGGAGGAATGGAGATCTTATTTCAAAGGTAATCATGACGGTCATTTCATTTATAGTAGGAGGCATTACTTCTTGGTCAGCATCAATCGAAAAAAGAACATAAAGAAGATTTTTTTTAAATGCGAAAACATTCATTTGGCTGCCACCACCATAACTACTGTCCTCTTTAAAATTGGCCATCGCCCAGAGAAAGTTTCCTCCATAATTGCACATTTCTTGTTAAAAAATTGCTCCCTTTTTCTCAGAGAAAAATGTTAACCCCTTTGAACTGAGACACTTCGGTGGGTCTAAAACTAATGAGCACCAAGTATTTGATTTGATTGGGGCTGTGAGGAGAAATGTCTGGGTTTTATTTCCAAACGCAGTAATTGGGCTAATGAGAATGTTATTTAACAAAGTTTAAATGTCCTCACTTCGGTTAGTCTGTGTTTCAGGCCGACTGATCTAGAATGCTGTGTTCTCTGCTCTCTTGTCTGGTTTACATCACCAGGGTTCTGGCGGGGTGAATAGGGCATAGCTATGCCTAGGGTTGCAAAGCTACAGGTCATTTACCAAAGTTACCAGAATCTTCAGTAATTTTGGTAATTAACAGAAAATCTATGGCAATCTCTCTTTACGTTGGTCATTTATACTTTAAACATTCATATATAGTATTCATTTTATAGTATTCAACTGCCACCAGCTTGACGACAAAACATTGACAACAAATACATATTGACATAGTAAAATAAAACAAATATATATATTTCATGCTGAAACCCTCATATTAAACACCAATGGTATTCCCTAAATTTATGGTTTATATTTAAGATAATGTTTTACAGCTTTGTCATTCTATTTTTTATTTAAAAATCCTCTTATTTAATTATTTCATAGATGTTACATGTGATATGGCCAGAGAGAAAGCCTGAGATAATTACAGACACCTGTGATAAACTGAAGTACCTCAAATGGCCACTAGATGTATTGTGATAGATTACATAAAATCCTTGAAAGATACCAAAATTCTGGTAATTTACTGGTAAACTTTGAAAGTTTCCACCTTTGCAACCCTAGCTACACCCCATTGGACTGGATGTGTTTACAGTAGGCTAACAGTAGGGTAATGCAGTATGACAACAGTGATAATAAAGCCTAATTATGTTATTTCGTTGCAGTGTGTAGGCTGCTGTCTATTTAAGCAATAAGGCATTGTAACCCTCTGTTAAAGGAGATCGTTAATTATTAAGGTCAAGTGTGATGTTAATGGAGGTAGCTGGCTTTCCTCCCTGTCCTCGTGGTACAAGCCTCAGGACATGTGCGTTCTGCACACCAGAACACACTTTCTCCCTCAGCACAGTGAGAGCCACCAGCACCCAACAGCACCGTCCGATCTCTCGCTGACACTATTACAGCTCTGTGTTCACAGCTCCTCTTTTCTCACTTTAGGCTATTTGAAATGTGGCTGCAGAATTTCTGGCGCTGTGGCCAGAAAAATAACTGTCACTTTTACATTTGTTTCTTTAATCAAGCGAATAATACTAAATTCACCAGCAGGCAGCCTGACAGCCTCAGTACACTACACAGCCATTCCCTCCTCCTTGGGTTGAGAGAGATGTGGCGTAAAATACAATTATAGCCACAAGGGTCCAAGCAAATACTCTATGCATTTGTGTGTGAACTCTCCCTGTTCCTACACCCCCTCTCCCTGTCCCTATAACCCCTCTCCCTGTCCCTAGAACCCCTCTCCCTGTCCCTATAACCCCTCTCCCTGTCCCTATAACCCCTCTCCCTGTCCCTAGAACCCCTGTCCCTGTCCCTATAACCCCTGTCCCTATAACCCCTCTCCCTGTCCCTATAACCCCTCTCCCTGTCCCTATAACCCCTCTCCCTGTCCCTAGAACCCCTCTCCCTGTCCCTATAACCCCTCTCCCTGTCCCTATAACCCCTCTCCCTGTCCCTAGAACCCCTGTCCCTGTCCCTATAACCCCTGTCCCTATAACCCCTCTCCCTGTCCAGGGTTCTCCCCATAGAATGTAAGAGGGGTGCTGCGCCACCTTGTGGACTGGCTGCACCACTATGTAAAAACAAAGTACATGTTTTAAAATATGTATATTTTTAACTTGATTTCTTATCATTTAAGGCAAGGCACCACACCCTAATATAGTATATTTTGTTCTAGATTGCAGGAAATGGCAGTTACAGGTGTTCTCAGCAGCACCACCTTGTTAAAAAAATCCTGGGGAGAACCCTGCGGTCCCTTTTCCCCCTGTCCATCTGTCTATCCCTGTCCCTGTCCCTACACTACCTCTCCCTGTCCCTCCCTGTTCCTACACCCCTCTCCCTGTCCATCTCCATGTCCCTATACCCACTCTCATTGTCCCTGTCCCTACACCCCTCTCCCTGCTCATCTCCATGTCCCTATAGCCACTCTCCCTGTTCCTACACCCCCTCTCCCTGTCCATCTCCATGTCCCTATGCCCTCTCTCCCTGTCCATCTCCATGTCCCTATACACCCTCTCCCTGTTCATCTCCATGTCCCTATACCCCCTCTCCCTGTTCATCTCCATGTCCCTATAGCCACTCTCCCTGTCCATCTCCATGTCCCTATAGCCACTCTTTCTGTCCCTGTTCCTTCACCCCCTCTCCCTGTCCCTATACTACCTCTCCCTGTCCCAACACTACCTCTCCCTGTCCCTGCACTACCTCTCCCTGTCCCTCTCCCTGTTCCTACACCCCCTCTCCATATCCATCTCCCTATACCCCTCTCCCTGTCCATCTCCCTGTCCCTATACTCCCTCTCCGTCTCCCTGTCTCTACACCTCCTGTCCCTACACCCCATGTCCCTGTCCCTACACCCCTTTTCCCTCTCCCTTCACCCCCTCTTCCAACCACCTTCAGGATATACAACTTTCTACCATGATGCCCTACAATACAAGTCTACTTTAGAGCAGCACATGTAGCAGCGTGTAAAATATCCAGATTGTTGCATATGTGCACAGGTACAAGTAACACCAGAGATCTTTGTCTCAGTCAGGAACCTGCTGTCAAAGCATTTTACTGTCCATTTTACAGACAAGCACTGCTTTTTATTTTAATTTTATTTTAAATTTTCTTCCCTGTTTCGTGATATTCAATTGGTAGTTACAGTCTTGTCTCATCGCTGCAACTCCCGTACGGACTCGGGAGAGGCGAAGGTCGAGAGCCGTGCATCCTCCGAAACACAACCCAACCAAACTGCACTGTTTCTTGACACAATGCCCACTTAACCCGGAATCCACCTGCACCAATGTGTCAGAGGAAACACTGTACACCTGGCGACCGTGTCAGCGCGCACTACGCCCGGCCCGCCACAGGAGTCGCTAGTCCGCGATGGGACAAGGACATCCCTGCCAGCCAAACCCTCCCCTAACCCGGACGACGCTGGGCCAATTGTGCGCCGCCCCATGGGTTTCTCGGTCGCGGCCGGCTGCGACCGAGCCTGGACTCGAACCAAGAATCTCTAGTGGCACAGCTAACACTGCGATGCAGTGCCTTAGACCACTGCTCATGGTGTTTCCTTCCCAAAGGCAGCAGCAGCAGCTTGAGCAGAATTCAAGTGGATAATGACCACCATAAAAAAACTATGCTCATTAGCGATTCTCATTAGCGATGCTCATTAGCTCATTTGGACTGAGACAACATTGGCTGCTGTTTCGAGGGCAAAAGAGGCCATAATCAGAAGACAGCCAAGCTGGTGTAAAGGCATGTGTGTGTTACGTTATCATTGGGATACGTGTGTGTATCCATGTGCATCGCTGTAAGTGAGACTCTTCCCCTTCTTCAAGGTGCCCACACACATGCACAAACACACACACGCACGGGGGGAGAAATCCGTGCGGTGGTTAAGATCACCTTGGAATGGGGATGCAGCACACTGCATGAACCCTTGGCAGCCGTATCGAAATGATCACCTCCTCCCTTCCAAACACTGTGTGTGGAGCAGAGCATGCTGCCGAGGAGAGTAGCCGTACAGTAAACCTAGTGTCATATCTCTGCTATCACATCTCTGCATTGACCTTGCCCTTTCTAGAGAATTGCGCAGTGGTCTGATAGCTGCTTTTTGTCTCTTCAGGAAAGCTGGACGAGGGAGCGAGGCAGAGAGAATAACAGAGACGTGAACGGTGGCAGATTGTTTGACATGTACAGTACCAGTCAAAAGTTTGGACACACCTACTCATTCAAGGGTTTTTCTTTATTTTTACTATTTTCTGCATTGTAGAATACTAGGGAAGACATCAACACTATGAAATAACACATATGGAATCATGTAGCAACCAAAAAAGTGTTAAACAAATCAAAATATATTTTATATTTGAAATTCTTCAAAGTAGCCACCCTTTGCCTTGATGACAGCTTTGAACACTCTTGGCATTCTCTCAACCAGCTTCATGAGGTAGTCACCTGGAATGCATTTCAATTAACAGGTGTGCCTTGTTAAAAGTTAATGCGTTTGAGCCAATCAGTTGTGTTGTGACAAGGTAGGGTTGGTATACAGAAGATAGCCCTATTTGGTAGAAGACCAATGTACAATGTAGAAAATAGTAAAAATAAAGAAAAACCCTTGAATGAGTAGGTGTGTCCAAACTTTTGACTGGTACTGTATGTCCTTGACTGTAGTTTCCACATGGGGTTATCTCATCGTCACCCACACACACACCTGCACATGGTGGTAGTTCTGTGAAGTGCTGTCCCTGTGCTAACTGCACAGATTACAGTGAACTATTGACTTATGCCGTCAAGCAGGGAAGGCTCTCTCGCTCCCTTCCTCCTCTTCTCCTTTCCACTCGCTCCACTGCGTTGAGAAGAGCATGTGGATTAGAATTTGTTGTGATGTGAGTGTCTGCGCAGCGTGAGTGTGTGTGTTTGGGTTTGAGAGGTTTTCAGAGAGGAAGAGAGCCAGCGCTAGGAGAGGGAGGGAACATGAATGCAAGAGGGGGGGCACCTGCCTCACTCCACTTGTCATTGTGTGCGGGAGTTCAGGCGTGTGTGTTTGAACAGTGTGTGGGAATGTGTGTGTGCGTACGCTGCAATGCTGATTAAGGAGAATCGCTGCTGCCTCCGCCCCCCCGCGCCAGGATGATGTAGCGGCCCAGGGCAGTGTCGCGTCTCGGGAGCGCCAGGCCTGCGGAGCAGAGAGGAGAGAGAGAGGGGGATGAAGGGCCGGGGCTGCTTGGAGCCAGGGACAGTCCACTCCTTCTGCAACTCGGGCTGCCTCGGTAAACTGAACCAGGGTCAGTACAGCAGCTACAACTCAGCCTCAGGAGGAGACAGCCTCAACACTCCTCTCACTCCACCCCGAAGGAAAAACTCAGCCTGCCATCTCCTCCACCTCGTATGCCTCGGAGGTATCCATCCATCTGTCTGTATTGCTCCGGTGCGCTCTGGCTTTTGTCTTTATCCCGTGCTGCTTGGGTCCGGCTGCAGCCTGGCCGGCGTTAGGGCTCTGGATCATCCTTCTCCTACATAGCAGCAGCAGATTTGAGATGGGTGAACCTGGGTTTATTAGAACACACCTACCCCTCCCTCTCCTCTCTCCCTTCCTCTCGCTCCCCCCTACCTCCCCACCACTCTTCCTCCGCTCCATCCTCCCTTTCTCTTCCCCCATTCACTCCCTCTGTCTTCCAGCTGCTTCACCTTGCATTTGAATGTAGAAGTGATGTAATATTTGAATTTGTAACTAGCTAGTCCCTAGCTGTGCATATCTGCATGCCATAGTTGTGTCTGTGCATGTACAGTATAGAGTGTAGAGCATTAATAATACCGGTAGTCCTTATGACATTGGGGATTGTAAAAATGCAAGGTCCTGCGGTCCCCTGGGTCCTAGAGGCCCTCGCAGCAGAGTCATAGAGAGGATGACCACACTGATGCAGTTCAATGCGGAGTATGATACTGCACTAAAGTATAGACTAACTACTGTATTAATCTATAGGCTACTGCATTTTGATGGAGGTCAGTTTAATTATAATTAGTAAGTGTGAAAAACATGCAATAAGTTATTGTTAGGGGATTGTACGTTTCGCACAGCAATTTATCAGTCCAAGGTTATATTTGGTTCTTAGTTTTCCATGTCAGCGGTGTGCCAGAGTGTGTGTGTGACTGTTAGTGCAGGCCTGAGTAACTAACTAAGCATTGTTTGTTTGGTCAGTGAATGTGAGGTAAAGTGATGGGAATGAACTCCATTCATGTCCCACATCACTGGAGTTTACAGTCTGTTTCCAGTGATGTGTTGAGTGAGTTGAGCTGTGGTTGCAATTCTGTCAGTTAAAGTTTTTTATTTTCATTGTCATCATTTGGTCCTTTGTTTGGTCAAAAATGTTTCTCTCTTTCTCTCCCATACCTCTCTCTCCCCCCTGGAGGCAGTAGTGATGGCTTAGTAGGACTGCTGTGTGCTCTGCCCTGGGCTCTAAGTAGTCTCTACTTTTCCCTTTATTTGTTCACCTAGTTGACTTTGGAGGGCATGTCAGGACTCACGAAGACAAGCTTACACGCATACACACACAGAGTTTTGAATTGCTATCCTTGTGGATTGATTCCCATCCAAAATCCAATTTTCCCTAACCCCACCATAATGCTAAACCTAACCTTTTTTTTAACTAGGCAAGTCAGTTACAAACAAATGGGAACAGTGGGTTAACTGCCTTGCGCAGGGGCAGAATGACAGATTTTTACCTTGTCAGCTCAGGGATTTGATCTTGCAACCTTTCAGCTACTAGTCCAACACTCTAACCATTAGGCTACCTGCTGCCCCTAACCTTAAAATCTCTACGGGATTGGTGTCCTCCCCGCAGGGCGGTTGAGCTAACTTAGGCAAAAGTGATTAGCATGAGGTTGTAAGTAACAAGAACATTTCCCAGGACACTGACATATCTGATATGGGCAGAAAGCTTAAATTCTTGTTAATCTAACTGCACTGTCCAATTTACAGTAGCTATTACATTGAAAAAATATCATGCTATTGTTTGAGGAGAGTGCACAATTATGAACATGAAAATGTATTAATAAACCAATTAGGCACATTTGGGCAGTCTTGATACAACATTTTCAACAGAAATACAATGGTTCATTGGATCAGTCTAAAACGTTGCACATACACTGCTGCCATTTAGTGGTCAAAATCTAAATGGTACATTATGGCCTTTCTCTTGCATTTCAAAGATAATGGAACAAAATATATATATATACAGTATATATATATATTTTACCAGATCTAGTGTGTTATATTCTCCTACATTAATTTCACATTTCCACAAACTTCAAAGTGTTTCCTTTCAAATGGTATCACGAATATGCATATCCTTGCTTCAGGTCCTGAGTTACAGGTATTTAGATTTGGGTATGTCATGTTAGGTGAAAATTGAAAAAAAGGGCCGATCCTTTTTACCCTAACCTTAATTGTAACCCTAAACCTAACCCCTAAGCCTAAAATAGCACACACACACACACACACACACACACACACACACACACACACACACACACACACACACACACACACACACACACACACACACACACACACACACACACACACACACACACACTCGCAAACAGAGAAGTGACCACATGCATACATAAACAGGAGAAAATGTGTGTGTGTAGGCCTATCCTATATGTTCACTTCACACACATCTGTATAGGATGTGTCAGATGCCTCAACCTGTGGATGTCAATTATGATCAATAGTTGAACGCTCCTGCTGCTCTCCATCTACTATAGATCCAGCTGAAGTTGTGCTGAATTCCAATGTGGGTGCCATGATCCCTGTTATATTCAGTCCATCTTCCTAACTGCTGTAGCTGGACCATAATTATGGGCAATGTTTTGTGAAGCATGTTCCTGTTATGTAAGTCCAAATCTGGACAGCTGCAGCTGAATTAACTGTTGCTAGCCCCTTGCGCGTTTTAAATGTGCATTTGAGTTTTTGCTTTTTGTGCTTCAGAACTCTCTATGCACAAAGAGTACTTTGAACAATTTCCACCAATTACATGAAATAACCCGGTATATGGTATAAATGGTATTTCGCCCATGCCTAGACTGTAGTATACTGTAGTGTTTTTGGGGACATTACTGTAGTATTAATTAAAGTGTTTTTGTTTTATTATCTTTGACATCTAAGTGCAGGCTTTCTCCTTGAGGAAACCTACTGGAGAAATACTTGAAGATTTTCCATAACCTGTACGTAGGTAGGTAGGTACTGTAGGACAGGAGTCTGAATGGAGAGTTCAGTGCTTCTGCTCTTTTCTATAACCTGTATGGAACACAATATGGTCTATACTTGGTATGTAGGTTTCACACTTATGGGTGGCACAAATTGGGATATGGGGGAGGGGAATGAGCAGGGTATATGCAAATTAAAATAATAGTTCAAATGATGTAGTATTTTTGTAGACTAGTGTTTTTGCAGATATTTCTGTAGTATTTATTAGTGTTTTTTGTGGATAATACTTTAGTACAGGGTTAGGCAACCCTGTTCCTTGAATGCCGGGTACTGTAGAATTTTGTTCCGACTAGTCACCACACCCGACCTACTGAGCTAATTGATCAGTTCAGTGATTGCATACATTCAACACACATGGTCTTCCAGGTCGGTTAAATCAAACACATGAAGTGCCTGCGGCACTCCAGGACCAGGGTTGCCTACCCCTGCTGTAGTATTTACCATAGTATTCTACAGTATACAACATAATTCTAAAGGTACTACACATGACCGAGGGATACTACAGTGTGTAGTATAGTATTCTACAGTATACTACAGAATTATATAGTAAGTACTGTAGTGTTCTATAGTAAACTGTTATATTTTTTAATGAGCGTGCCCTACAATGCAGTGTAACTGACAGTCAGCTACAGTCTTTGCATGCATTTCCCTTCTGGTCTCTTTAATGACTGTCTGTCATTGGCCCTGTCATCATGCAGCAGCAGAACCCTACAGCACCACTGTGGGTCCCCAGTCTCCAGTCCAATCCTCCCACGCTTTCCCTTCCCAGCATGCACTCTCACGAGGACGACCAGGTGCCACTGAGGTGCTGAATTTGCATTTGGAGGAGGAACACTAATTAATGTCCATGCCTCCAGAGCGTGGGAGGCAGAGCACAGGGCAGTTTCCCCTCACAGGCTCTCTGAAGCTGTGTCCCAAATGGCACCCTATACCCTTTATAGTGCTCTGATCAAAAGTAGTGCACTATATAGGGAATAGGGTGCCATTTAGTACACAATCGGGATGTGCTGTGGATCGATCCACAAACGTGTAAAGCCTGCTACACTATGCCAGGCAGGAAATAGAATATCACCCCTCTGTCTAATAAACATTCATCTAGATTTATTTCAGTGTTTTATTTTTAATATTTTTGCTGATCTTTTGATCTATTGTAAGATGTGAGTTACGCGGCCCCTTGCTCACCAAACCCTGGGTTTGTTCTTATATCGTGTTCAATATTCTACTAGAAGTGTACTGCAGAGGGTGATGGGTTGCTCTGCACAGTTCCTAATTTGGGCGCTGTGTTACTGGGTTTAGCCTGCCGTCTCCTCCATTTGTCTTCACTCGATGCATCTCAGGGGTGCCCAGCAGACAGTTAGCAATTACTGCTCAGGATTACACTCTCGTCCCACCCCAGGCCCAGAATGCACCGCTCGCACACTCCTTTCATCCATCCTCTCCACTATCATCTATCTATTCACTCACTCTGATGCTCTGTCTCTCTATCCCATCCCTCTATTCTCTTTCAATCTCACTCCCTCTCTCATTTTACGTTTTACATTTGAGTCATTTGACAGACGCTCGTTTCTAGTGTGACTTACAGTTATGATTTATGATTTTTATTCGGATCCCCATTAGCTGTTGAAGAAGTAGCAGCTATTCTTCCTGGTGCCCACACAAAACATAGAACATGACAAAATACACAACACTAATGGACAGAAACAGCAACAAACATTTCAACTAAGAACACTACGACTAAAGAACACTATGACTAAAGAACAATATGACTAAAGAACAATATTTTAAAAAAAAAATGTTTATAGTGCTTTTAACTTAAGATGGCTAGGTGACGGTCACATATCACAATTGTAGTAAGTCAATTTTTCCTCAATAACGAAGTTGACTGAGATGTCTTATTTGAGATACTCTTTGAAGAGGTAGGGTTTCTCTCAGCTCCCTGTCTCTCTCTTCTCCTTTCTGCCAGTGGCGTGATGAATCTGACTTACACACACAGGTACTAGTCGGCACTAAATATAACCTACTCTCCAGATTACTTGGGTACGTATTACCTACCAAGGCACCATTTCTCCATCCACTGCCTCCTGTAACCTCAGGTGTGCGTGTGGTTTGGGATGTAAGCTGGATGAGGTAAAGTACCCTTCAGCTTGAGTCTCTACTTGGTATATATGCAGCTGAGTGGAGCTGAGCTCTGATAGTATTTCTGAAGTGGGATCATTGTAATGGGTTCTCTAAAAAAACACGGCATTGAATACCAATTAGTGTCGCTGCAAATGTTATTTGGTACTGTATCGTTAGCTTTTATCTGATTTATGCACCGAAGACATTATTTTTATCATGATGATCTGTTCATAATTATCATCTCATTATTACCTTATCATTATCACCTGTCAGTGTGATAGTACCGCATCACTCTGCCAATTACACAGCCATCGGTCTCTCTCTCCCTACCTCTCTCCCTATCTCACTCTCTCTCTGTCAGACCAGAGATGGACAGACCAGGGAAGGGATAAATGAGCACTTTGCATGCTAAAAAGGATGTGTAGGGAATGGGAGGTTTGAGGTTGGGGCAACCTAGTCAGATACAGTGGGCTCCAAAATTACTGGCAGTGCACAAACACTTTAAAAAATATAAACAATATAATTATAGAGATAAACTCAAAATACCAACATGTGAGAAATACAGTACTTTATTAATGTTTCAGTGGAACCCAGGAAAATCATTTGTTGATTTAATTAAAAATCAATGTCCTCCAAATTAAGGTTTCACAATTAATGGCACCCTTAAAGATTATTGTAAATAACATCTACCAAAATTAAACCAGGAATTCAATTCCACTTATTTAAGTTTATCTTAGTCTTACAGTACTATATTGAGCCATAAAAAATATATATCTGCCATAAAAAAATGAGGTACCACTCATGCAATATCCCTTTGTCATCCAACACCATAAAGGAAAGAAAAGAACTGGCATTTCAAAAGAGACAGATGGTCGTAGACCTTCATAAATCTGGTAATGGCTACAAGAAGATCCACAAACGATTGAATATACCACTGAGCACTGTCAGGGCATTTTGTTTTTAAAATGTTAAAGATATGGAACAGTTGAAAACCTCACGGGTAGAAGACGCAAATTCATTTTGCCCCCCAGGATAGGGAGGAGGATGGTGAGAGAAGCAGCAAAATCCCCAAGAATCACTATGAAAGAATTGCAGGCCTTGGTGGCGTCTTGGGGTCACCAGGTTTCAAAAAGCACCATCAGACGCCACCTCCACAACCACAGGCTCTTTGGAAGGGTTGCCAGAAGAAAGCCCTTTCTGACCCCAACTACACATACGCAAGCATTACCTACTCATTACAACGCTGTGTGTACCCTGGGGCTGCTAGCCATGTGTCTTGTATTTTCGATGGGTTCGCTGATCAACCACTCATATTCTGTAATCTAATGCGGTTTAAATTGTTCTGGCTTCCTTTTTAAAATGCCTTTCCCTTTGTTTGATATTCAATACCAATTCCTCTGCAGGCCTACATTTTTGATAGATGATCAGTCAGGATAATGACTTTATGATGCTGAGATTCTTACTGGGCAACGATTCTTTCCTTCCTCTTTCCTTCATCGCTGGCTCACTACCAAAACGAGTTCACTTTTTTGAAATCACTAGAAACATTCCAGCCTTAGTTCTACATCCTAGTGTGAAAGCTCTCATTAAGCAAATAATAGTCTACCAGTAATACCCCTCTGGGATTTTATCCCATGAAACCATTGTTTCTGTTCCCAGCAGGTATAGCCTCTCCCAGTAGCTGTGAGGTGAGTGTGGCAATGATGTTAAGGTGGGTTGACTGTTATTATGAGATGCCAGGATTCAGATTGCATGCCAGAGGTTCCGGAATGGCAATTAGTAATGCAGACACCTTGCTGTAAGCAGATCCTCCACTAAACAAATAGGCCTAGTTCTTGGTGCATGTGACAGTTTATTTTTAAGTTCCATTACTTGGCTGGTGAACTCCTTGGCAGAATGAGGGTGAATAATGATAGCAAGTCTTCGCTGCAGAGTTCCTTTACTTTACCTGCTCCTAACTTCTGTTACATTCAAGAGTTCCTAACTTACATGCCCCAAATCACCTGTCCCAAACGTATAGCCCCACTTTTCCAACACCTCCGTTAGTGAGTGGTAGACAATAATAGAGGATTATCAGTGACCTACTAACAATCACGCTAAAGCAATAATTGCTCTAGATCTAAAATGATCCTCTCTATATAGCAACAAGGACAGTTCAGATTTAATACATTTATTGTCTGCTCATAAATGATTTAAGAACATACCCTGGCCATATCCTGTTCCTGATGGTCTATGTATTCCTTCCCTACAGCCCCACTCAGGCCTCTCAGTCCAGGGGGGCTTTGGGACATCCTGACTTTATCCTGCTTGCGTCGCTGTAATTTCAGCCTGTTTATACAGTGCCTTCGGAAAGTATTCAGACCCCTTGACTTTTTCCACATTTTGTTACGTTACAGCCTTATTCTAAAATTGATTAAATTGTTTTTTCCTCATCAATCTACGCACAATACCCCATAATGACAAAGCAAAAACTTTTTTCTTTTTTTTTGCTAGTTTGTAAAAATACAAAAAATGGAAATATCACATTTACATAAGTATTCAGACCCTTTACTCAGTACTTTGTTGAAGCATCTTTGGCAGCGATTACAGCATCGAGTATTCTTGGGTATGACGCTACAAGCCTGGCACACCTGTATTTTGGGAGTTTCTCCCATTCTTCTTTGCAGATCCTCTCAAGCTCTGTCAGGTTGGATGGGGAGCGTTGCTGCACAGCTATTTTCAGGTCTCTCCAGAGATGTTCAGGTCCGGGCTCTAGCTGAATCTCTCAAGGATATTCAGAGACTTGTCCCGAAGCTACTCCTGCACTGTCTTGGCTGTGTGCTTAGGGTTGTTGTCCTGTCGGAAGGTGAACCTTCACCCCAGTCTGAGGTCCAGAGCGCTCAGGACTTCATCAAGGATCTTTCTGTACTTTGCTCTGTTCATATTTGCCTCGATCCTGACTAGTCTCCCAGTCCCAGGGGCTGAAAAACATCCCCATAGCATGATGCTGCCACCACCATGCTTCACGGTAGGGATGGTGCCAGGTTTTAATCCAGACGTGACGATTGGCATTCAGGCCAAAGAGTTCAATCTTGGTTTCATCAGATCAGAGAATCTTGTTTTTCATGGTCTGAGAGTCTTTAGGTGCCTTTTGGCAAACTCCAAGGGGGCTGTCATGTGCCTTTTACTGAAGAGTGGCTTCCGTCTGGCCACTTTACCATAAAGGCCTGATTGTTGGAGTGCTGCAAAGATGGTTGTCCTTCTGGAAGTTTCTTCCATCTCCACAGAGGAACTCTATAGCTCTGTCAGAGTGATCATCAGGTTCTTGGTCACCACCGTGACCAAGGCCCTTCTCCTCCGATTGCTCAGTTTGGCCGGGCAGCAAGCTCTAGGAAGAGTCTTGGTGGCTCCAAATATCTTCCATTTAAAAATGATGAAGGCCACTGTGTACTGTCAACTGTGGGACCTTATATAGACAGGTGTGTGCCTTTCCAAATCATGTCCAATCAATTTAATTTACAACAGGTGGACTCCAATCAAGTTGTAGAAACATATCAAGGATGATCAATGGAAACAGGATGCCCCTGAGCTCAATTTCGAGTCTCATAGCAAAGGGGCTGAATACTTATGTAAATAAGGTATTTCTGTTTTTTATTTGAAATACATTTGCAAAAATGTCTAAAAACTGTTTTCACTTTGTCTTTATGGGGTATTGTGTGTAGATTGCTAAGGAATTTTTTGTATTTAATCCATTTTAGAATAAGGCTGTAACGTAACAAAATGTGGAAAAAGTCAAGGGGTCTGAATACTTTCCGAAGGCACTTAGCATTATGGATCAGGACCGCAGACATTGCTGTCGTGGCAGCCATGCCATGCCATTCCCCAACCATCGCCAGTGCCAAGGCATACCCTGCTGCCCCATAAAGAGAGGAGGATGGGATGGTGTTGATGTTGGAGTGTTTCTTCGGTGTTGGATTCTAGGGGCTATATTAATCCCCTTCATCCTACCTGGGGGGATGTCTCTGCTCTGCCAACTTTCCACTCAAGATGTCTCTGCTCAAACCTGACTTACTTGACTTAGGCCTTATCCTCTTTGCCCACTTTGGAGCATAGGACATCCATCATGGTTCTCCACCTCACTCTTTTCCCCGCTCTACCCTGCTGTATCCTATAGTATTATATAGGCTATACTATAGTAGGCAGTGAGTCTCTCCATAGTCATGCCTCACCAAACATAGACCTATTATTCCCCTTCCGTCTCTGTGGTGCCTCCTGCCCTAACTGAGCCTAACTACTCTAACTGTGGGCTAATTCAATTCCAGGTCTGGGAGATTGTCATGCGTAGGGTTATTCTGGGTTCCAGTCTTTGTCACTGCTGGCTGGACTGTCTAGCTCTGCCTGGTTTTGTCTTTTCCTTTGGCTGGACAGTTTTGTCTCTCTGTGCTTCTGCACACAGCGTGGCCATTCAGCAAGCTCACGCATTACATCACCTGGTCTGCACAGTCAGTCGCTGTGTGTCTAAACTGGTTCTGCCTGCTCACTGGTCACTGCCCACTGGGTGAAGATGGCGGTCCAAGGGTGCAGACATGGTGAGAGCCTTCGTCTTTCTTTTCCTGTCTTGTGTTTCCTCGCCCTGCCTACTCTCTTTTCTCTCCTCCCTCTCCCTGGATGTCTCCTCTTACAAATAGGAGGGTTTGTCTTCCCATCTTTAGGGATTACTGGAGGACAATTGATCAGCACGAAGAGAGACGTCTTGTGTTGTCATTGTTCAGTCTCTTTAACACTACCAAACAGTTAGGAGCAGAGTTATTTTTGTGGTCGATTTTGTGACTAGTCATATGTTGGTCTTGGTTTGTCATGATTGCCTTTTGTTGTGGTTGCCATTTCTTGTTATTATTTGAGGAGACTGTCTGTTGGTAGCATGTCATTCTGCCAGATCAGATTGTGGTAATTGCCAAGGCTCCAGACTGTCAGCAGACATACAGCCCCCTGGCCTGTGACTGAAACTGAGTCGCTTTAATACACTTACTGCCTGGTTCTCACTGCTTATGGTGCTGCTGCCTGTCTCTATGTAGAAGTAGAAACGGGGTAGCAGCGCCTTCCAGGCTTTGTTGTCAGTAACGTGTGCATGTGAGGGCTGCTGGGTTTTGGCGTCTCCGGCGTGTTGTAAATGTGTTTATCAGTAGGTTTGGTCACTTGCTCTGTGAGGTCAGAATGAGCTGCCATGTTGCTAGTGGGAGTGTGGAAGTGTAATTGCCTATGTGACATCTTCCTCTGCAAGCTAAATGGACACTTTCACACCAAGTGACATGCTTTGGACATTCTAGGGCTAGGCTGTGCATGATTACTCCCTGATATAGCAGAGATTAAGATTAGGAGGAGAAGACTAAGAGAGGAAGAACAGAAGAGGACTGACAGACAGAAAAGTATGTCGATTCTGGAATAGTTTGTTAAGAAGGGAGAGTGAGACCACAATAAATAATACAAGTAGTAGGGACAGGAAGCTAAGAGAGGATAAGGGTGGTCGACGAAAAGCTGAAATACCTTCAGAAATTATCTGAATGTAACTGTCAATTTAACATCATTCTTCCATGTCTTCCTGGAACCTGGGGTGATAGTATGTTTCCTGATACTTCTGGATGGATTCTAGGCTGAATCAACAACCCCTTGCTCCTCGTGTTGAGAGAATCTTCGCTCCTTTCAGAAATGTGAAAGACCCTCCTGTCTACTCAATAACCTGCCAGAGCTGTAGAGGCTGTTTTCCAAGGCTCCAAAGTCCAGGCAGTGGAACAAGGGCTCTAGTGTTGAGGGTGATGATACCTTACCTCAGGTTTTAACTGACTCCAATAAGTCACATGTCTGCTGTGAAAAGGTTCATTTTAGTTCCTATACATACAGTACTGTAGCTTGTAACTCAAAACACACAAATGTGCATGAACCCACTGCCACTGTTATAATGCACACATTACCAACACATAATACCGTAAATATGATTTCTCTGTTACTATTGTCCAACTTGTTATGTTATGCTTAATATAGTACATATCATCTTCAAACCAATTTCCATAATAGTAAAATCTGCTGGCATGCAGACAACAAACACACTGTCACTTTGTGCACCTTGGCTTAAGAAAACAGTGGAGAATAAACATTTGAATTGTTAAGTGCCTTGCTCAAGGGCACATCAAAATAATTTTCACCTTGGGGATTCAAACCAGCGACCTCTCGTTTACTGGCCAACCCTCTAACCTCTAGGCCACCTCTGATTTGCCTCAATAAATCATCTGTTCTACCCTGACATTTAAAGGGTGTGTGTTTGTGGAAACGCATGGTCTTGATGTGGTTTCTCTGGAACAGATAGGCTAACCAGCCTCTCTCTGATCAAGTCATATTTTGTTGCCCTAAGGTTGCTTTACTTTATATCTTACTCTTCATGATGGTGGCCACCACCAGGGTCATTGCACTGACTGTTAAATCCATCCGATCCCAGAGGATTTCCAATAACGCCTGGGTGGGCTATATCGGGTTCTGTGTATGACCTGGTGGGTATTTCTGTCCCCAGTGAGAGTGTGTATAATGTTCGGACAGACGCTGACACACTGTTCTCATATGTTCAGAGTGGCCCTGAGTAACCTCTCCACTGTCGCCACACTTCACTACGACAGAAGTCACCACTGCAGCAGAGCAGAGGCCCACGGAGGGAATGGAAGACTGCCTCATATAAATACCCTGACTCGGCTTAAATACATTTGTTCTGCTTCCGATGGATTCACCATTGTCTGTCTCTGGAATGGGGCCATTAAGAGAGAGATGTGTGCGTCTCGGTCTGATTGTGTGTTTGTCTAAGTCTGTGTGTCTGTGTGTCTGCATGTGTGCCTTTGTGTTAGTAAGTGGAAGTGAAACTGGAAACCAGCTGTAAAATCCAGCCAAAGATCATAGCAATTAACACACATTTTATCAGTGGAAGTTATTACTATTAAATTTCATTTTTATAGTATATCTGAATCTCTTCGTGGTTAAGTCATAAATAACCCTGTGTATTTTTGATGCAAACCTGTCCTTCTATCCGTTCCGTCCGAGTGTGTGTGTGTGTGTGTGTGTGTGTGTGTGTGTGTGTGTGTGTGTGTGTGTGTGTGTGTGTGTGTGTGTGTGTGTGTGTGTGTGTGTGTGTGTGTGTGTGTGTGTGTGTGTGCATGTGCGCATACGCTTGTGTACCTCTTTTGGAATGTGATGAATCTGTAACCAAGCAGAGCAATCAGTCGACCATAGATTTGTCTCATTTAAGATCTCCAATCATATATTGAGGGGCATCCGTTGGCTGCCTGTCTGAATGAATTTAACACAGACTCTACTGCTGGTGAGCCCACTGCACTGTCCTCCATTGTATGTGTCTGTAGTATGTCATCCATGACAAATGACATGTCTTAGAGAGATCAATAAAGGGAGATGGAGTCATGAGTTCATGCAGCCCATGGGTATTGGGCTTAGAATATGGATTTTACATTTTAAATGAATTGATTCCAAATAGCATTCAGGGGATCATGTCTTGCTCATGTTGGTCGGTTTGTTTGTTTGTTGTCTGTCTCTCTGGTGAGCACCCTGCATCCCCGATTTCCCTCCTGTATTCCAGTCTCTTCTTATCTGACCTCTGACCTCTGACCTTCCCTCTGTAGATGACTCAGGGGACGAGGAGCCCACGACCCAGTCGGACCGCAGTGAGGGGATTCAGGGCACTCTGAAGACCCTGATCAGCAAGCTTGATGACCTCGGCACGTGTAACGACCTAATCGCCAAGCACGGGGCGGCCCTGCAGCGCTCTCTGAGTGAACTCGAGGCGCTGAGAGTCCCCGTGGAGGGAGGAGAGAAGGTCAAGGGCGTCAACGAGCGAGCCACCCTCTTCCGCATCACCTCGAATGCTATGATCAATGTGAGTAGTGAGACTTAAGGGTTCTACACATCTATCCAACTATAGCTAACCAACTATGGATGATACGTTAGGTCGTTTATTCCCAACTCAGACCAACCTCTACACGTTGAATAAGGACCAACTACGAGTGACTATGTCCAGCGGCAACCAACTGACGCTACACACCGGGCAAATTGTTTCCACAACCGTCCATAGACAGTTGGGTTGGCTGTAGTTGGGTAGATGTGTAGAAGCCTTTACATGGCAATGGTTAGGCCTACTGTGTGAAGGGTGACTAGCATTCTCAGTGCTATGGTATGATAGATGTGACAGGAAGGACACAGGTCAACATTGTGTATATTGTAGTGGTCGGCTTAAGATTCTTAAATGCTCTAGCAAATGTGACGAGAAAGGGAAAAACTTCTCAGGTGGTACCTCTTTCTAGCACTGACGTATTGTTTACAGTATGCCACCCATCCAGTTACAGTATGTTAGATATGTGCAGGGGTGTTGTTAGCATCGGAACTAGCTGTTCTGTTGCTATTGTCACCGTGACCACAGAGAGTCATTTCCATTGGCCAAGTGGTATTATAGTGGACTAGAGGGCAGAGGAGAGGAGAGGTCGGTACTGAAGGAGTGATACCGGATCAGGGCTGGTTGGGGAGGACAGGAATAGTCTTGCCCCAACCCCAAACCTCCCTGGACCCTCCCAGCCCAGAGACCTGAGCCCAGAGAGGAATCCCAGAGCCACCTCTACCTCCACAAGACAGACATGCTCCTACAGGGGCCAGACGCTACACAGACAATCAGAAAAGGTTTGTGTGTCTCTTCTACTCCTCTGCTTGGCTTTGATGTGTTTGACAATAAATAGCCTTGTTTTGTCTGGGCCACAGACTGCTATTTCTGTGGTGATGGGTGTCTGACACATGGGGAATGTTCCCATAACATTGGTCACTGGTAGGTGGGATAGTGTAGCCAGGGCACATGTACATTTGACATTTTAAACCTGGCTTGAACTGGCTTGAAGCTTGAACTGATACTGTGAGTAATGATGGTGTGGGTGTGTTTGCTCAGTTGAATGAGAATCAACCAAGTAATCCACAGGAGTTCAGCCCCATTTAGAGTGTGCTAAATATGTGTGGAGAAGTCTGCACTTTTATCACGGATTTTGTAGTCTTCCCTCTAAAGGATGAGCTTTTTTTCCTGCACACAGTTAATTACTGTTTTAATTAATTGGAGTGGGAACTGAAAGTTACTGGACAGGCAATAAAACATGCCCTGTTGGATTTCCTATCTCTCACTGTTAGAACTGGAGACGGTGTGGGGAAAGTGCTGCTTCAGGTTGGTTTTATGCAAAGGAAGGGGGAGTAGAGAGCCTAGCTATTTGGTCACAGCTACAGTTGTTGTACCCTTTTTGTTTGCATTAGGCTTGTGATGCAGGTTGATATTTACACTTACATCATTTAGCAGACACTTTTATCCAGAGCAACAGTAGGGAGTGCATACAGTAGGGAGTGCATACATTTTCACTTTTTCATTTTTTTGTACTGGTACCCCATGGGTATCGAACCCACAACCCTGGCGGTGCAAGCGCCATGCTCCACCAACTGAGCTATACGGGACCATATGTCACCAACACTGCCCTTTTTCTTCACTAACTTGGGGGTTGGAGGTGGTTGAGCGATGTTGGTCTGACCCTGAAGAGAAGCTTGGGCACTGGTTCATTTAGGGGTGATGTAACTCCTCACGTGTTGTGTGCCAGTGGGGAGGCCTGTGCATTGGTGTGACTGCTGTGTCGGTGAGGTGGCACAAGTGTGTGTTTGTGTGTTTGAGTTGTTGCGTGCGTGCGTTTGCACAAGTTTGCAATGGGTTCCCCTTTCCATTTAATGTTATCTAGCCATATGAAACCTCGAAGGAAAGTGACACTCACCCTATCGGGCTCATTCTGTAAAGTGAATCAGGACATTTTATTCAGCACTGACTAAAATATGTTAAACCTGCTTGATTTTCATCATTATTCTTTTCACTACAGTTCAGACATGATATTCCCCAACCGGAAGTTATATGCAGCAGTCTGTTTAAAAAATAGATTCAGCAGAAAAAATGTGGAAGCAAAGTCCGGTTGAAGTTGAGATTTAGTTTCATATGTGCCTGAAGAGCAGAAGGAAGTAAGTAGCTCTGTCACATGATTCACTTTCAGTCTGAATAGTATAAACAGTACACTTCATACTTGACTGCTGAAGGTAAGAGGCTGTTATTTAGTTACAATAGGCTAACCCTGCTTGTCATTTGGCTGTGAATTGTAAAATCACTGAAACACTGAGTTTACACTTCTGGTTTTGGTGTCAGGTCATCAGCAAGTAAGTAGCCTAGTCCGAACCAGAACAGCCCGCAAAGCAGGAGACCTATTTCTGTAGCATGAGGCAGCTTGATGTACAAGACCACGCCGTGGACAGGACGTGGGACTCGGGCTCGTTGCTTGTCAGTTAGGCTAACGTGCAGCTCTCTGATTCATTCATGTGATAGGCTATACTGTTAGATCTAAACTCGTAACACGTTGATTGGTTGCGTGCACAACGCAGCACTTCAAAATAAACACCCTGTACATTCAGATATATTTTTACCAAAGCACCATGTAGGTTAATGGTCTCCTAGTTCTGCATCTCTATTCTAAATGGTGGTGGGTTGGTGTGAAATATTATATTATTTTGAGCTACAGGCTCAGTGGGGGGGATATATAGAACCCTGTCATGTCCCTGTTCCCTCTGTCTGAGGCCGATATGTCCTATCTGTGGAGCCCACTGATCTGAGAGGACACAGATTATCTGTGCTCTGTGACACGCGTGGCCCTCAGCTACACACCACAGCCAGAACGATGGCCAAGTGGTTTCAGCTAGCCAATGGCCTGTGTCACCCGGACCAAAGAGTTTTTTAATGGGTGAATGCTGAACAGGATGCTGCACTGACTGCATAACAATGTGCTCATAGGATCAGAGCACTCAGTGGTTGTGTAGATTTGAGGACAAGGAAGTCCATGGATGGATATACAGTATAGACAGGTTTGTCAGGGTAGACTGTTTAGGCTAGTTGTTTGACCATTCACCCTGGTACTTACTTGGGGAAAGAGTGGTAGCCTGCAGGACTGACGTGTTTCTGCTTTCTCCACGGTTTTCTTATCACAGTGTGTGTCCCATTGACCTCCCAAAACATTCTGTGGTCAGACATGATGTAGTTGGGGAACATGCTGACACATTCTACTTGTATGTTTTGATCTATAGTAAGATCCCTGTTTCGCCAATAATGCCAAGACCACAGTCGTAACTCAGAAGACCTTTTATGACTTGCCCTGAGTTCACTTTCTTTTATCCAAGGGTTTTGCCTGTGGATAAACGTTCCCTCTCTGATGTTATAGTGTGGAAACTCAGAGCCTGCCCCTAAGACATGATTTAATATGCACACAGTAGCTGACACTCATGAGAGAGGTGAAGAGATATAAGTCATTCTCAAGATGTTGATGATAGTGTTAACGGTGGTCTAAATACTGACAGTAGTCATGTTTAGAATACATTTTATGATAAAACAAACATCAGCTTAATTGGAAAACTGATTTCCTTCCACCAGTCAAGAAAGGACCTGGTAGCCTTAAACATCTACAAATCCACAAGATAAATATCCTTGTGTGCATATTTGACTCTTTCATGATTACATGCCTCTACTCCTGATCTTCTGTCTGACATCCCGTGTTTGATGTGTGTCTGTGTGCTATGTTGTGTTTGTGATGATTAGGCGTGTCGGGACTTCCTGGACCTAGCGGAGACCCACAGCAGGAGATGGCAGCGGGCGCTGCAGTATGAGAGAGAGCAGCGTATTCACCTGGAGGAGACCATAGAGCAGCTAGCCAAGCAGCACAACAGTCTGGAGAGAGCCTGGAGAGAGGCCCCCACACTGTCCGCCAACACGCCCAGCGCCCCCACCACAGAGAAGGGTAAGGCACACAGTCGGCCCCTTAGTATTGCCCCTTAGTCCTTAGACTAACAGAACTCTGTTTATTTAGAGAAATAGACCATCTTGGGGAAATATGAAATTGTAAGCCATGTCAGATGGTTTTGAATGATATTGTCTCTGTAATTAGACAGGAAGATACATTTCTCATGAGAGTAGTATTCAAATGGACACAATCACTCCTCACCTTTCCTTTGTGATAGCCATTCTAGCGTAAAAGAGTAAGCCGTGTATCACACAGGAATGGATATATTATATTTTGTCAATCTGAGGTTGTATTGAAGTTGGAGTTTTTGCTTCCCTTCTCGTCTGGAATCAAGTTCAGTTCTTAGTTAGCCTACAGGGACGTTACCTATTAAAGACTAATGTTCTTTATTAATCTCCATGAGCATTTGATTAGCTACCCAACCTTCCTTTCCCCTCCACAAATCATGTGACTACTGCTGCACCAGTATAGAGCAGGGTGTGTGTTACATATTGCTTTACTGTGTGTGTGTTTGTGTGTGCTTTTGTGTGTGTGTTCTCTCTCTCAGTAGGGAGTGAGAGGCTGCAGAAAGGGGAGGCGAGTGATGAAGATGAGGATACAGAATACTTTGACGCCATGGAGGACTCCCCTGCCTTTATCACAGTGACCGCCACTGAGAACACACAGCACAGGTCAGTCTCACCCTATGGCCTGTACAGTACACTCAATGGCTGGCCTACGTCTGCTTTTCACATCCACCTCAATGGATCATGGCAGTTTAGTTTGGTATTAGTTGAGTATAACACAGATTCGGTGTGAATAGATTGTGATAAATACAAAGACTGGATGTCTTGATTGTGCCTGTTGATGGATTCTGTAGTGTTTACACCAGAACATCTGTCAAGCCCCAGAGCCACACAGTACACCTCATATTGCCTGTGTATGACTCATTCCTTTCATCAGCAGCTCAATAAACCACCAGCGCTAAAACTTCAGAACCTCTTTTCCTCTCTGTGCTCACAATCTATCACATACACACACACACACACACACACACACACACACACACACACACACACACACACACACACACACACACACACACACACACACACACACACACACACACACACACACACACACACACACACACACACACACACACACACACACAATGACTCATACCTGTTGTACGGTGGCAGTGTTGTCTGTCTGCAAGCATCCTTACCTGTCTGTTTTTAATGAGTGTCTGTCTGTCTTTACTGGACTGGCTCTGGCACTATTAACAGCTCAAGATGTTGTTGTCTCTATGATAAAAGACAGCTCATTCCCCTCACTGCTCCTCTACTAGGGAATAAACCACGGCCCGGCCACTTCTCTGTTTTGGACTTATTCTTTCATCTCCAAAATACTTTGGGTTTGTTATGTGTCTCAGTTGAAGAATTAGGGTAGTTGTTTTTTGGTGCCCTGTTTTACCAGAACACCTGTTGAGACACTATTTACACATATTCCTTTCCCCGTGAGGAGAATAAAATGTTTCTATTTCCCAGATACATATTCTGCTGCTCCTCTCCAATCAGAGACACATCTATCCACCTCTAACATAGCAGCTCAGAGACACATCTATCCACCTCTAACACAACAGTTCAGACACATCTATCCACCTCTAACACAACAGCTCAGAGACACATCTATTCACCTCTAACATAGCAGCTCAGAGACACATCTATCCACCTCTAACATAGCAGCTCAGAGACACATCTATCCACCTCTAACATAGCAGCTCAGAGACATCTATCCACCTCTAACATAGCAGCTCAGAGACATCTATCCACCTCTAACATAGCAGCTCAGAGACACATCTATCCACCTCTAACATAGCAGCTCAGAGACATCTATCCACCTCTAACATAGCAGCTCAGAGACATCTATCCACCTCTAACATAGCAGCTCAGAGACACATCTATCCACCTCCAACACAACAGTTCAGAGACACATCTATCCACCTCCAACACAACAGCTCAGACACATCTATCCACCTCTAACACAACAGCTCAGAGACACATCTATCCACCTCCAACACAACAGCTCAGAGACACATCTATCCACCTCTAACACAACAGCTCAGACACATCTATCCACCTCTAACACAACAGCTCAGAGACACATCTATCCACCTCTAACACAACAGCTCAGACACATCTATCCACCTCTAACACAACAGTTCAGAGACACATCTATCCACCTCTAACACAACAGCTCAGACACATCTATCCACCTCCAACACAACAGTTCAGAGACACATCTATCCACCTCCAACACAACAACTCAGGGACACATCTATCCACCTCTAACATAGCAGCTCAGAGACACATCTATCCACCTCCAACACAACAGCTCAGGGACACATCTATCCACCTCTAACACAACAGTTCAGAGACACATCTATCCACCTCTAACACAACAACTCAGAGACACATCTATCCACCTCTAACACAACAGCTCAGGGACACATCTATCCACCTCTAACACAACAGTTCAGACACATCTATCCACCTCTAACATAGCAGCTCAGAGACACATCTATCCACCTCTAACACAACAGCTCAGACACATCTATCCACCTCCAACACAACAGTTCAGAGACACATCTATCCACCTCCAACACAACAACTCAGGGACACATCTATCCACCTCTAACACAACAGCTCAGAGACACATCTATCCACCTCTAACACAACAGCTCAGAGACACATCTATCCACCTCTAACATAGCAGCTCAGAGACACATCTATCCACCTCTAACATAGCAGCTCAGAGACACATCTATCCACCTCTAACATAGCAGCTCAGAGACACATCTATCCACCTCTAACACAACAGCTCAGAGACACATCTATCCACCTCTAACATAGCAGCTCAGAGACACATCTATCCACCTCTAACATAGCAGCTCAGAGACACATCTATCCACCTCTAACACAACAGCTCAGAGACACATCTATCCACCTCTAACATAGCAGCTCAGAGACACATCTATCCACCTCTAACATAGCAGCTCAGAGGCGCATCTATCCACCTCTAACACAACAGCTCAGACACATCTATCCACCTCTAACACAACAGCTCAGACACATCTATCCACCTCTAACACAACAGCTCAGAGACACATCTATCCACCTCTAACACAACAGTTCAGACACATCTATCCACCTCTAACATAGCAGCTCAGAGACACATCTATCCACCTCTAACATAGCAGCTCAGAGACACATCTATCCACCTCTAACACAACAGCTCAGACACATCTATCCACCTCCAACACAACAGTTCAGAGACACATCTATCCACCTCCAACACAACAACTCAGGGACACATCTATCCACCTCTAACACAACAGCTCAGAGACACATCTATCCACCTCTAACACAACAGCTCAGAGACACATCTATCCACCTCTAACATAGCAGCTCAGAGACACATCTATCCACCTCTAACATAGCAGCTCAGAGACACATCTATCCACCTCTAACATAGCAGCTCAGAGACACATCTATCCACCTCTAACACAACAGCTCAGAGACACATCTATCCACCTCTAACATAGCAGCTCAGAGACACATCTATCCACCTCTAACATAGCAGCTCAGAGACACATCTATCCACCTCTAACACAACAGCTCAGAGACACATCTATCCACCTCTAACATAGCAGCTCAGAGACACATCTATCCACCTCTAACATAGCAGCTCAGAGGCGCATCTATCCACCTCTAACACAACAGCTCAGACACATCTATCCACCTCTAACACAACAGCTCAGACACATCTATCCACCTCTAACACAACAGCTCAGAGACGCATCTATCCACCTCTAACACAACAGCTCAGACACATCTATCCACCTCTAACACAACAGCTCAGAGACACATCTATCCACCTCTAACATAGCAGCTCAGAGACACATCTATCCACCTCTAACATAGCAGCTCAGAGGCGCATCTATCCACCTCTAACACAACAGCTCAGACACATCTATCCACCTCTAACACAACAGCTCAGAGACGCATCTATCCACCTCTAACACAACAGCTCAGACACATCTATCCACCTCTAACACAACAGCTCAGAGACACATCTATCCACCTCTAACATAGCAGCTCAGAGACATCTATCCACCTCTAACATAGCAGCTCAGAGACATCTATCCACCTCTAACATAGCAGCTCAGAGACACATCTATCCACCTCCAACACAACAGCTCAGAGACACATCTATCCACCTCTAACATAGCAGCTCAGAGACACATCTATCCACCTCTAACACAACAGCTCAGAGACACATCTATCCACCTCTAACATAGCAGCTCAGAGACACATCTATCCACCTCTAACACAACAGCTCAGACACATATATCCACCTCTAACACAACAGTTCAGAGACACATCTATCCACCTCTAACACAACAGCTCAGACACATCTATCCACCTCTAACACAACAGTTCAGAGACACATCTATCCACCTCCAACACAACAGCTCAGAGACACATCTATCCACCTCCAACACAACAGCTCAGAGACACATCTATCCACCTCTAACACAACAGCTCAGAGACACATCTATCCACCTCTAACACAACAGCTCAGAGACACATCTATCCACCTCTAACACAACAGTTCAGAGACACATCTATCCACCTCTAACACAACAGCTCAGACACATCTATCCACCTCTAACACAACAGCTCAGACACATCTATCCACCTCCAACACAACAGCTCAGAGACACATCTATCCACCTCCAACACAACAGCTCAGAGACACATCTATCCACCTCTAACACAACAGTTCAGAGACACATCTATCCACCTCTAACACAACAGCTCAGACACATCTATCCACCTCTAACACAACAGTTCAGAGACACATCTATCCACCTCCAACACAACAGCTCAGACACATCTATCCACCTCCAACACAACAGTTCAGAGACACATCTATCCACCTCCAACACAACAGTTCAGAGACACATCTATCCACCTCCAACACAACAGCTCAGAGACACATCTATCCACCTCTAACACAACAGTTCAGAGACACATCTATCCACCTCTAACACAACAGCTCAGACACATCTATCCACCTCCAACACAACAGTTCAGGGACACATCTATCCACCTCTAACATAGCAGCTCAGAGACATCTATCCACCTCCAACACAACAGCTCAGAGACACATCTATCCACCTCTAACATAGCAGCTCAGAGACACATCTATCCACCTCTAACATAGCAGCTCAGAGACACATCTATCCACCTCTAACACAACAGCTCAGAGACATCTATCCACCTCTAACACAACAGCTCAGAGACACATCTATCCACCTCTAACATAGCAGCTCAGAGACACATCTATCCACCTCTAACACAACAGCTCAGACACATCTATCCACCTCTAACACAACAGCTCAGAGACACATCTATCCACCTCTAACATAGCAGCTCAGAGACACATCTATCCACCTCTAACATAGCAGCTCAGAGGCGCATCTATCCACCTCTAACACAACAGCTCAGACACATCTATCCACCTCTAACACAACAGCTCAGAGACACATCTATCCACCTCTAACATAGCAGCTCAGAGACACATCTATCCACCTCCAACACAACAGCTCAGGGACACATCTATCCACCTCTAACACAACAGCTCAGAGACACATCTATCCACCTCCAACACAACAACTCAGGGACACATCTATCCACCTCCAACACAACAGTTCAGAGACACATCTATCCACCTCCAACACAACAACTCAGGGACACATCTATCCACCTCTAACACAACAGTTCAGAGACACATCTATCCACCTCTAACACAACAGCTCAGAGACACATCTATCCACCTCCAACACAACAACTCAGGGACACATCTATCCACCTCTAACACAACAGTTCAGAGACACATCTATCCACCTCCAACACAACAGCTCAGACACATCTATCCACCTCCAACACAACAGTTCAGAGACACATCTATCCACCTCTAACACAACAGCTCAGAGACACATCTATCCACCTCCAACACAACAGTTCAGAGACACATCTATCCACCTCTAACACAACAGCTCAGACACATCTATCCACCTCTAACACAACAGTTCAGAGACACATCTATCCACCTCTAACACAACAGCTCAGAGACACATCTATCCACCTCTAACACAACAGTTCAGAGACACATCTATCCACCTCTAACACAACAGCTCAGAGACACATCTATCCACCTCCAACACAACAGCTCAGAGACACATCTATCCACCTCTAACACAACAGCTCAGAGACACATCTATCCACCTCTAACATAGCAGCTCAGAGACACATCTATCCACCTCCAACACAACAGCTCAGAGACACATCTATCCACCTCTAACACAACAGCTCAGAGACACATCTATCCACCTCTAACATAGCAGCTCAGAGACACATCTATCCACCTCTAACACAACAGCTCAGACACATATATCCACCTCTAACACAACAGTTCAGAGACACATCTATCCACCTCTAACACAACAGCTCAGACACATCTATCCACCTCTAACACAACAGTTCAGAGACACATCTATCCACCTCCAACACAACAGCTCAGAGACACATCTATCCACCTCCAACACAACAGCTCAGAGACACATCTATCCACCTCTAACACAACAGTTCAGAGACACATCTATCCACCTCCAACACAACAGCTCAGAGACACATCTATCCACCTCTAACACAACAGCTCAGACACATCTATCCACCTCTAACACAACAGTTCAGAGACACATCTATCCACCTCTAACACAACAGCTCAGACACATCTATCCACCTCCAACACAACAGTTCAGAGACACATCTATCCACCTCCAACACAACAGTTCAGAGACACATCTATCCACCTCCAACACAACAGCTCAGAGACACATCTATCCACCTCTAACACAACAGTTCAGAGACACATCTATCCACCTCCAACACAACAGTTCAGGGACACATCTATCCACCTCTAACATAGCAGCTCAGAGACATCTATCCACCTCTAACACAACAGCTCAGAGACACATCTATCCACCTCTAACATAGCAGCTCAGAGACACATCTATCCACCTCTAACACAACAGCTCAGAGACACATCTATCCACCTCTAACACAACAGCTCAGACACATCTATCCACCTCCAACACAACAGTTCAGGGACACATCTATCCACCTCTAACATAGCAGCTCAGAGACATCTATCCACCTCCAACACAACAGCTCAGAGACACATCTATCCACCTCTAACATAGCAGCTCAGAGACACATCTATCCACCTCTAACATAGCAGCTCAGAGACACATCTATCCACCTCTAACACAACAGCTCAGAGACATCTATCCACCTCTAACACAACAGCTCAGAGACACATCTATCCACCTCTAACATAGCAGCTCAGAGACACATCTATCCACCTCTAACACAACAGCTCAGACACATCTATCCACCTCTAACACAACAGCTCAGAGACACATCTATCCACCTCTAACATAGCAGCTCAGAGACACATCTATCCACCTCTAACATAGCAGCTCAGAGGCGCATCTATCCACCTCTAACACAACAGCTCAGACACATCTATCCACCTCTAACACAACAGCTCAGAGACACATCTATCCACCTCTAACATAGCAGCTCAGAGACACATCTATCCACCTCCAACACAACAGCTCAGGGACACATCTATCCACCTCTAACACAACAGCTCAGAGACACATCTATCCACCTCCAACACAACAACTCAGGGACACATCTATCCACCTCCAACACAACAGTTCAGAGACACATCTATCCACCTCCAACACAACAACTCAGGGACACATCTATCCACCTCTAACACAACAGTTCAGAGACACATCTATCCACCTCTAACACAACAGCTCAGAGACACATCTATCCACCTCTAACACAACAGCTCAGACACATCTATCCACCTCTAACACAACAGCTCAGAGACGCATCTATCCACCTCTAACACAACAGCTCAGACACATCTATCCACCTCTAACACAACAGCTCAGAGACACATCTATCCACCTCTAACACAACAGTTCAGACACATCTATCCACCTCTAACATAGCAGCTCAGAGACACATCTATCCACCTCTAACATAGCAGCTCAGAGACACATCTATCCACCTCTAACACAACAGCTCAGACACATCTATCCACCTCCAACACAACAGTTCAGAGACACATCTATCCACCTCCAACACAACAACTCAGGGACACATCTATCCACCTCTAACACAACAGCTCAGAGACACATCTATCCACCTCTAACACAACAGCTCAGAGACACATCTATCCACCTCTAACATAGCAGCTCAGAGACACATCTATCCACCTCTAACATAGCAGCTCAGAGACACATCTATCCACCTCTAACATAGCAGCTCAGAGACACATCTATCCACCTCTAACACAACAGCTCAGAGACACATCTATCCACCTCTAACATAGCAGCTCAGAGACACATCTATCCACCTCTAACATAGCAGCTCAGAGACACATCTATCCACCTCTAACACAACAGCTCAGAGACACATCTATCCACCTCTAACATAGCAGCTCAGAGACACATCTATCCACCTCTAACATAGCAGCTCAGAGGCGCATCTATCCACCTCTAACACAACAGCTCAGACACATCTATCCACCTCTAACACAACAGCTCAGACACATCTATCCACCTCCAACACAACAGTTCAGGGACACATCTATCCACCTCTAACATAGCAGCTCAGAGACATCTATCCACCTCCAACACAACAGCTCAGAGACACATCTATCCACCTCTAACATAGCAGCTCAGAGACACATCTATCCACCTCTAACATAGCAGCTCAGAGACACATCTATCCACCTCTAACACAACAGCTCAGAGACATCTATCCACCTCTAACACAACAGCTCAGAGACACATCTATCCACCTCTAACATAGCAGCTCAGAGACACATCTATCCACCTCTAACACAACAGCTCAGACACATCTATCCACCTCTAACACAACAGCTCAGAGACACATCTATCCACCTCTAACATAGCAGCTCAGAGACACATCTATCCACCTCTAACATAGCAGCTCAGAGACACATCTATCCACCTCTAACACAACAGCTCAGAGACACATCTATCCACCTCTAACATAGCAGCTCAGAGACACATCTATCCACCTCTAACATAGCAGCTCAGAGACACATCTATCCACCTCTAACATAGCAGCTCAGAGACACATCTATCCACCTCTAACATAGCAGCTCAGAGACACATCTATCCACCTCTAACATAGCAGCTCAGAGACACATCTATCCACCTCTAACATAGCAGCTCAGAGGCGCATCTATCCACCTCTAACACAACAGCTCAGACACATCTATCCACCTCTAACACAACAGCTCAGACACATCTATCCACCTCTAACACAACAGCTCAGAGACACATCTATCCACCTCTAACATAGCAGCTCAGAGACACATCTATCCACCTCTAACATAGCAGCTCAGAGGCGCATCTATCCACCTCTAACACAACAGCTCAGACACATCTATCCACCTCTAACACAACAGCTCAGAGACACATCTATCCACCTCTAACATAGCAGCTCAGAGACATCTATCCACCTCTAACATAGCAGCTCAGAGACATCTATCCACCTCTAACATAGCAGCTCAGAGACACATCTATCCACCTCTAACATAGCAGCTCAGAGACACATCTATCCACCTCCAACACAACAGCTCAGAGACACATCTATCCACCTCTAACATAGCAGCTCAGAGACACATCTATCCACCTCTAACACAACAGCTCAGAGACACATCTATCCACCTCTAACATAGCAGCTCAGAGACACATCTATCCACCTCTAACACAACAGCTCAGACACATATATCCACCTCTAACACAACAGTTCAGAGACACATCTATCCACCTCTAACACAACAGCTCAGACACATCTATCCACCTCTAACACAACAGTTCAGAGACACATCTATCCACCTCCAACACAACAGCTCAGAGACACATCTATCCACCTCCAACACAACAGCTCAGAGACACATCTATCCACCTCTAACACAACAGTTCAGAGACACATCTATCCACCTCTAACACAACAGCTCAGACACATCTATCCACCTCTAACACAACAGTTCAGAGACACATCTATCCACCTCCAACACAACAGCTCAGAGACACATCTATCCACCTCTAACACAACAGCTCAGACACATCTATCCACCTCCAACACAACAGTTCAGAGACACATCTATCCACCTCCAACACAACAGCTCAGAGACACATCTATCCACCTCTAACACAACAGTTCAGAGACACATCTATCCACCTCTAACACAACAGCTCAGACACATCTATCCACCTCCAACACAACAGTTCAGGGACACATCTATCCACCTCTAACATAGCAGCTCAGAGACATCTATCCACCTCCAACACAACAGCTCAGAGACACATCTATCCACCTCTAACATAGCAGCTCAGAGACACATCTATCCACCTCTAACATAGCAGCTCAGAGACACATCTATCCACCTCTAACACAACAGCTCAGAGACATCTATCCACCTCTAACACAACAGCTCAGAGACACATCTATCCACCTCTAACATAGCAGCTCAGAGACACATCTATCCACCTCTAACACAACAGCTCAGACACATCTATCCACCTCTAACACAACAGTTCAGAGACACATCTATCCACCTCTAACACAACAGCTCAGAGACACATCTATCCACCTCTAACACAACAGTTCAGAGACACATCTATCCACCTCTAACACAACAGCTCAGAGACACATCTATCCACCTCCAACACAACAGCTCAGAGACACATCTATCCACCTCTAACATAGCAGCTCAGAGACACATCTATCCACCTCCAACACAACAGCTCAGAGACACATCTATCCACCTCTAACACAACAGCTCAGAGACACATCTATCCACCTCTAACATAGCAGCTCAGAGACACATCTATCCACCTCTAACACAACAGCTCAGACACATATATCCACCTCTAACACAACAGTTCAGAGACACATCTATCCACCTCTAACACAACAGCTCAGACACATCTATCCACCTCTAACACAACAGTTCAGAGACACATCTATCCACCTCCAACACAACAGCTCAGAGACACATCTATCCACCTCCAACACAACAGCTCAGAGACACATCTATCCACCTCTAACACAACAGTTCAGAGACACATCTATCCACCTCCAACACAACAGCTCAGAGACACATCTATCCACCTCTAACACAACAGCTCAGACACATCTATCCACCTCTAACACAACAGTTCAGAGACACATCTATCCACCTCTAACACAACAGCTCAGACACATCTATCCACCTCCAACACAACAGTTCAGAGACACATCTATCCACCTCCAACACAACAGCTCAGAGACACATCTATCCACCTCTAACACAACAGTTCAGAGACACATCTATCCACCTCCAACACAACAGTTCAGGGACACATCTATCCACCTCTAACATAGCAGCTCAGAGACATCTATCCACCTCTAACACAACAGCTCAGAGACACATCTATCCACCTCTAACATAGCAGCTCAGAGACACATCTATCCACCTCTAACACAACAGCTCAGAGACACATCTATCCACCTCTAACACAACAGCTCAGACACATCTATCCACCTCCAACACAACAGTTCAGGGACACATCTATCCACCTCTAACATAGCAGCTCAGAGACATCTATCCACCTCCAACACAACAGCTCAGAGACACATCTATCCACCTCTAACATAGCAGCTCAGAGACACATCTATCCACCTCTAACATAGCAGCTCAGAGACACATCTATCCACCTCCAACACAACAGCTCAGAGACACATCTATCCACCTCCAACACAACAGCTCAGAGACACATCTATCCACCTCTAACACAACAGTTCAGAGACACATCTATCCCCTCCAACACAACAGCTCAGAGACACATCTATCCACCTCTAACACAACAGCTCAGACACATCTATCCACCTCTAACACAACAGTTCAGAGACACATCTATCCACCTCTAACACAACAGCTCAGACACATCTATCACCTCCAACACAACAGTTCAGAGACACATCTATCCACCTCCAGACACATCTATCCACCTCCAACACAACACAGTTCAGAGAACACATCTATCCACCTCCAACACAACAGCTCAGGACACATCTATCCACCTCTAACACAACAGCTCAGAGACACATCTATCCACCTCCAACACAACAACTCAGGGACACATCTATCCCCCTCCAACACAACAGTTCAGAGACCATCTCTATCCACCTCCAACACAACAACTCAGGGACACATCTATCCACCTCTAACACAACAGTTCAGAGACACATCTATCCACCTCTAACACAACAGCTCAGAGACACATCTATCCACCTCCAACACAACAACTCAGGGACACATCTATCAACCTCTAACACAACAGTTCAAGACACATCTATCCACCTCCAACACAACAGCTCAGACACATCTATCCACCTCCAACACAACATTCAGAGACACATCTATCCACCTCTAACACAACAGCTCAGAGACACATCTATCCACCTCCAACACAACAGTTCAGAGACACATCTATCCACCTCTAACACAACAGCTCAGACACATCTATCCACCTCTAACACAACAGTTCAGAGACACATCTATCCACCTCTAACACAACAGTCTCAGAGACACATCTATCCACCTCTAACACAACAGTTCAAGACACATCTATCCACCTCTAACACAACAGCTCAGAGACACATCTATCCAC
Source organism: Salvelinus namaycush (assembly GCF_016432855.1). Lineage (NCBI taxonomy): Eukaryota > Metazoa > Chordata > Actinopteri > Salmoniformes > Salmonidae > Salvelinus > Salvelinus namaycush. The sequence goes on along the minus strand of NC_052307.1, from coordinate 28,209,783 downwards.
CTCCACAACAACAGCTCAAGCCAACACAACAGCTCAGAGACACATCTATCCACCTCTAACACAACAGTTCAGAGACACATCTATCCACCTCTAACACAACAGCTCAGACACATCTATCCACCTCTAACACAACAGTTCAGAGACACATCTATCCACCTCCAACACAACAGCTCAGAGACACATCTATCCACTCTAACACAACAGCTCAGACACATCTATCCACCTCTAACACAACAGTTCAGAGACACATCTATCACCTCTAACACAACAGCTCAGACACATCTATCCACCTCCAACACAACAGTTCAGAGACACATCTATCCACCTCCAACACAACAGTTCAGAGACACATCTATCCACCTCCAACACAACAGCTCAGAGACACTCTATCCACCTCTAACACAACAGTTCAGAGACACATCTATCCACCTCCAACACAACAGTTCAGGGACACATCTATCCACCTCTAACATAGCAGCTCAGAGACATCTATCCACCTCTAACACACAGCTCAGAGACACATCTATCCACCTCTAACACAACAGCTCAGAGACACATCTATCCACCTCTAACATAGCAGCTCAGAGACACATCTATCCACCTCCAACACAACAGCTCAGAGACACATCTATCCACCTCCAACACAACAGTTCAGAGGACACATCTATCCACCTCTAACATAGCAGCTCAGAGACGCATCTATCCACCTCTAACACAACAGCTCAGAGACATCTATCCACCTCTAACATAGCAGCTCAGAGACACATCTATCCACCTCTAACATAGCAGCTCAGAGACACATCTATCCACCTCTAACACAACAGCTCAGACACATCTATCCACCTCTAACACAACAGTTCAGAGACACATCTATCCACCTCCAACACAACAGCTCAGAGACACATCTATCCACCTCCAACACAACAGCTCAGAGACACATCTATCCACCTCTAACACAACAGTTCAGAGACACATCTATCCACCTCTAACACAACAGCTCAGACACATCTATCCACCTCTAACACAACAGTTCAGAGACACATCTATCCACCTCCAACACAACAGCTCAGAGACACATCTATCCACCTCTAACACAACAGCTCAGACACATCTATCCACCTCTAACACAACAGCTCAGACACATCTATCCACCTCTAACACAACAGTTCAGAGACACATCTATCCACCTCTAACACAACAGCTCAGACACATCTATCCACCTCCAACACAACAGTTCAGAGACACATCTATCCACCTCCAACACAACAGTTCAGAGACACATCTATCCACCTCCAACACAACAGCTCAGAGACACATCTATCCACCTCTAACACAACAGTTCAGAGACACATCTATCCACCTCCAACACAACAGTTCAGGGACACATCTATCCACCTCTAACATAGCAGCTCAGAGACATCTATCCACCTCTAACACAACAGCTCAGAGACACATCTATCCACCTCTAACATAGCAGCTCAGAGACACATCTATCCACCTCCAACACAACAGCTCAGAGACACATCTATCCACCTCCAACACAACAGTTCAGAGACACATCTATCCACCTCTAACATAGCAGCTCAGAGACGCATCTATCCACCTCTAACACAACAGCTCAGAGACATCTATCCACCTCTAACATAGCAGCTCAGAGACACATCTATCCACCTCTAACATAGCAGCTCAGAGACACATCTATCCACCTCTAACACAACAGCTCAGAGACATCTATCCACCTCTAACACAACAGCTCAGAGACACATCTATCCACCTCTAACACAACAGCTCAGAGACATCTATCCACCTCTAACATAGCAGCTCAGAGACACATCTATCCACCTCTAACACAACAGCTCAGAGACACATCTATCCACCTCTAACACAACAGCTCAGACACATCTATCCACCTCTAACACAACAGCTCAGAGACACATCTATCCACCTCTAACATAGCAGCTCAGAGACACATCTATCCACCTCTAACATAGCAGCTCAGAGGCGCATCTATCCACCTCTAACACAACAGCTCAGACACATCTATCCACCTCTAACACAACAGCTCAGAGACACATCTATCCACCTCTAACATAGCAGCTCAGAGACACATCTATCCACCTCCAACACAACAGCTCAGGGACACATCTATCCACCTCTAACACAACAGCTCAGAGACACATCTATCCACCTCCAACACAACAACTCAGGGACACATCTATCCACCTCCAACACAACAGTTCAGAGACACATCTATCCACCTCCAACACAACAACTCAGGGACACATCTATCCACCTCTAACACAACAGTTCAGAGACACATCTATCCACCTCTAACACAACAGCTCAGAGACACATCTATCCACCTCCAACACAACAACTCAGGGACACATCTATCCACCTCTAACACAACAGTTCAGAGACACATCTATCCACCTCTAACACAACAGCTCAGACACATCTATCCACCTCCAACACAACAGTTCAGAGACACATCTATCCACCTCTAACACAACAGCTCAGAGACACATCTATCCACCTCCAACACAACAGTTCAGAGACACATCTATCCACCTCCAACACAACAGCTCAGGGACACATCTATCCACCTCTAACACAACAGCTCAGAGACACATCTATCCACCTCCAACACAACAACTCAGGGACACATCTATCCACCTCCAACACAACAGTTCAGAGACACATCTATCCACCTCCAACACAACAACTCAGGGACACATCTATCCACCTCTAACACAACAGTTCAGAGACACATCTATCCACCTCTAACACAACAGCTCAGAGACACATCTATCCACCTCCAACACAACAACTCAGGGACACATCTATCCACCTCTAACACAACAGTTCAGAGACACATCTATCCACCTCCAACACAACAGCTCAGACACATCTATCCACCTCCAACACAACAGTTCAGAGACACATCTATCCACCTCTAACACAACAGCTCAGAGACACATCTATCCACCTCCAACACAACAGTTCAGAGACACATCTATCCACCTCTAACACAACAGCTCAGACACATCTATCCACCTCTAACACAACAGTTCAGAGACACATCTATCCACCTCTAACACAACAGCTCAGAGACACATCTATCCACCTCTAACACAACAGTTCAGAGACACATCTATCCACCTCTAACACAACAGCTCAGAGACACATCTATCCACCTCCAACACAACAGCTCAGAGACACATCTATCCACCTCTAACACAACAGCTCAGAGACACATCTATCCACCTCTAACATAGCAGCTCAGAGACACATCTATCCACCTCCAACACAACAGCTCAGAGACACATCTATCCACCTCTAACACAACAGCTCAGAGACACATCTATCCACCTCTAACATAGCAGCTCAGAGACACATCTATCCACCTCTAACACAACAGCTCAGACACATATATCCACCTCTAACACAACAGTTCAGAGACACATCTATCCACCTCTAACACAACAGCTCAGACACATCTATCCACCTCTAACACAACAGTTCAGAGACACATCTATCCACCTCCAACACAACAGCTCAGAGACACATCTATCCACCTCCAACACAACAGCTCAGAGACACATCTATCCACCTCTAACACAACAGTTCAGAGACACATCTATCCACCTCTAACACAACAGCTCAGACACATCTATCCACCTCTAACACAACAGTTCAGAGACACATCTATCCACCTCCAACACAACAGCTCAGAGACACATCTATCCACCTCTAACACAACAGCTCAGACACATCTATCCACCTCTAACACAACAGTTCAGAGACACATCTATCCACCTCTAACACAACAGCTCAGACACATCTATCCACCTCCAACACAACAGTTCAGAGACACATCTATCCACCTCCAACACAACAGTTCAGAGACACATCTATCCACCTCCAACACAACAGCTCAGAGACACATCTATCCACCTCTAACACAACAGTTCAGAGACACATCTATCCACCTCCAACACAACAGTTCAGGGACACATCTATCCACCTCTAACATAGCAGCTCAGAGACATCTATCCACCTCTAACACAACAGCTCAGAGACACATCTATCCACCTCTAACACAACAGCTCAGAGACACATCTATCCACCTCTAACATAGCAGCTCAGAGACACATCTATCCACCTCCAACACAACAGCTCAGAGACACATCTATCCACCTCCAACACAACAGTTCAGAGACACATCTATCCACCTCTAACATAGCAGCTCAGAGACGCATCTATCCACCTCTAACACAACAGCTCAGAGACATCTATCCACCTCTAACATAGCAGCTCAGAGACACATCTATCCACCTCTAACATAGCAGCTCAGAGACACATCTATCCACCTCTAACACAACAGCTCAGAGACATCTATCCACCTCTAACACAACAGCTCAGAGACACATCTATCCACCTCTAACACAACAGCTCAGAGACATCTATCCACCTCTAACATAGCAGCTCAGAGACACATCTATCCACCTCTAACACAACAGCTCAGAGACACATCTATCCACCTCTAACACAACAGCTCAGACACATCTATCCACCTCTAACACAACAGCTCAGAGACACATCTATCCACCTCTAACATAGCAGCTCAGAGACACATCTATCCACCTCTAACATAGCAGCTCAGAGGCGCATCTATCCACCTCTAACACAACAGCTCAGACACATCTATCCACCTCTAACACAACAGCTCAGAGACACATCTATCCACCTCTAACATAGCAGCTCAGAGACACATCTATCCACCTCCAACACAACAGCTCAGGGACACATCTATCCACCTCTAACACAACAGCTCAGAGACACATCTATCCACCTCCAACACAACAACTCAGGGACACATCTATCCACCTCCAACACAACAGTTCAGAGACACATCTATCCACCTCCAACACAACAACTCAGGGACACATCTATCCACCTCTAACACAACAGTTCAGAGACACATCTATCCACCTCTAACACAACAGCTCAGAGACACATCTATCCACCTCCAACACAACAACTCAGGGACACATCTATCCACCTCTAACACAACAGTTCAGAGACACATCTATCCACCTCTAACACAACAGCTCAGACACATCTATCCACCTCCAACACAACAGTTCAGAGACACATCTATCCACCTCTAACACAACAGCTCAGAGACACATCTATCCACCTCCAACACAACAGTTCAGAGACACATCTATCCACCTCTAACACAACAGCTCAGACACATCTATCCACCTCTAACACAACAGTTCAGAGACACATCTATCCACCTCTAACACAACAGCTCAGAGACACATCTATCCACCTCTAACACAACAGTTCAGAGACACATCTATCCACCTCTAACACAACAGCTCAGAGACACATCTATCCACCTCCAACACAACAGCTCAGAGACACATCTATCCACCTCTAACACAACAGCTCAGAGACACATCTATCCACCTCTAACACAACAGCTCAGAGACACATCTATCCACCTCCAACACAACAGCTCAGAGACACATCTATCCACCTCTAACACAACAGCTCAGAGACACATCTATCCACCTCTAACACAACAGTTCAGAGACACATCTATCCACCTCTAACACAACAGCTCAGAGACACATCTATCCACCTCTAACACAACAGCTCAGAGACACATCTATCCACCTCCAACACAACAGCTCAGAGACACATCTATCCACCTCTAACACAACAGTTCAGAGACACATCTATCCACCTCTAACACAACAGCTCAGAGACACATCTATCCACCTCTAACACAGCAGCTCAGAGACACATCTATCCACCTCCAACACAACAGCTCAGAGACACATCTACCCACCTCACAAGAGTACTTGTGAGTGTATGTGTGTTCCTGTGTGTGGTCAAAGCATGCCTGTGTGTGTGTGTGTGTGTGTGTGTGTGTGTGTGTGTGTGTGTGTGTGTGTGTGTGTGTGTGTGTGTGTGTGTGTGTGTGTGTGTGTGTGTGTGTGTGTGTGTGTGTGTGTGTGTGTGTGTGTGTGTGTGTGTGTGTGTGTGTTATTGTTAAGAAGATGTTTCTCCCTCTTCTAGGCATTCTCAGAGTAACCTGAGTGGAGCGAGTGGAGGCCAGACCAATGACTGGAACCAGGAAAATGTGAGTGTCTCTTTCCTCCAAACAGTTCTCAGTAATAATCCACATGCCTGTCCACATCTAGGCTTTATACTATTCACCTTTGTCACTGTGTGTGAAGCTATCACAAACTTGGGCATGTTTTCTACATTCTCACACACACACACACACACACACACACACACACACACACACACACACACACACACACACACACACACACACACACACACACACACACACACACACACACACACACACACACACACACAGGCATGCTTTGACCACACACAGGAACACACATACACTCACAAGTACTCTCTCTCTCGCCATCATTTCTCTGGATCTTAATTACCAGTCAGACATCTGTTTTTCCAATTCTATCTCTCTCATTCTCCTCTTTTATTCCGTCTCTTCCTCCCTCTCTTTCTCTCTTTCTCTGTCACTCTACTTCCAGATGGGGACTCACTGAGTCCCTGACAAGCTAAGATCTACAAAGTTAGAGATCTACTGTCACGGATCCCTCCGGAACTTTCATTATGCACACCTGTCCCCTGTTCCCACTGATTAGCACTTGTATAAGTGTGCCCTTTGGTTTCCATTGGACTGTCCATTATTGTTACAATGTCCGTTGGTACCCTGTGTTTTTGTTACGTGTTTGTTTGGTCTTCATGCCCTTACATGGCACACCGTAATTTGGGGTATAATAAAAAACCCTATTACACATTCCTGCGCCTGTCTCCCGAATCATATATACCAACGTGACATCTACACTGACAGTGACAGACGTTTCTCTCTCTCCCACTCCTTCCCCATCTCTCTCTCCCTCCCCATCTGTCTCTTTCTCTCTCCCTATCTCTTCCTCTTTCTCTCTCCCTCTTTTTCTCTCTCTCTCTCTCTCTCTCTCAGGTGTATCCTAGCTGTAATGATTCAGGGAAAGAGCTGCAGCCCCTCAGAAGGAGGAGGAGCCACATCCCAGACAAACCCAATTACTCCCTCAACCTGTGGAGCATCATGAAGAACTGCATCGGCAAGGAGCTCTCCAAGATCCCCATGCCTGTGAGTGTGTGTCATGCTTGTGTCCATGTAGTAGAATGAGCCTGGGTGTGAGTGCAGGAGAGGTGGGGAGAGCTGGCATCCCAATAGGCTGCTATTTGGGACTCATCCGAAATGTGCTAGTCAATGACAAAACTCTTGTAACCACTGCCGTCTGTCTGTCTGTCTGTCTTTCTCTCTGTCTGCCTGTCTGTCTACAGGTGAACTTCAACGAGCCCCTGTCCATGCTGCAGCGGCTGACAGAGGACCTGGAGTACCATGAGCTGCTGGACAAGGCGGCGCGCTGCGAGAGCTCCCTGGAGCAGCTGTGTCTGGTGGCAGCCTTCTCTGTGTCCTCCTACTCCACCACTGTCCACCGCACGGCCAAGCCCTTCAACCCCCTGCTGGGGGAGACCTACGAGCTGGACCGCCTGGAGGACTTCGGCTACCGCTCGCTGTGTGAGCAGGTACACACAGAGACAGAGATAAATTACAATATTACGCTGAGACAAACACACACACACACACACACACACACACACACACACACACACACACACAGGAAAATACTCCATGTATCTGCAAATGGCACTACCATTTAGTGCCTCTACAAAACATACAAGCCATGATGATACACAAAAAGTACCAATCATTGACATACTATAAGCTAGAGCAGTGATATTCCTTTGAGCGTGTAAATAACCTCCCCCCCCCCCCCCCCCCCCCCTAGGTGAGCCATCACCCCCCAGCAGCATCTCACCATGTGATTTCTCAGCGAGGCTGGACCCTCTGGCAGGAAATCACCATAGCCAGCAAGTTTCGTGGCAAATACCTCTCCATAATGCCTCTGGGTGAGTTGCTGTATATTCAGCATGTACTGAGCACTGTCAACACACACTCTATGCAAATAAAGGTCTCATGACTGTGTACAGTGGCCTCTAATTATAGGGACAGTGAAGCATGTTTTCTTCTTTTGGCTCTATACTCCAAAAGTTTGGATTTGACATCAAACAATGACTGTGAGGTTAAATTGCAGACTTTTTATCCACATCGGGTGAACCGTTTAGAATTGACAGCACTTTTTGTATATAGTCCCCCCATTTTAGGGGGGCAAAAGTATTGGGACAAATTCACTTACAGTACCAGTCAAAAGTTTGGACACACCTACTCATTCCAGGGTTTTTCTTAATTTTTTCTATTTTCTACATTGTAGAATAATAGTGAAGACATCAAAACGATTAAATAACACATATGGAATCATGTAGTAACCAAAAAAGTATTAAACAAATCACAATATATTTTATATTTGAGATTCTTCAAAGTAGCCACCCTTTGCCTTGATGACAGCTTTGCACACTCTTGGCATTCTCTCAACCAGCTTCATGAGGTAGTCACCTGAAATGCATTTCAATTAACAGGTGTGTCTTGTTAAAAGTTAATTTGTGGAATGTCTTTCCTTAATACGTTTGAGCCAATCAATTATGTTGTGACAAGGTAGGGGTGGTATACAGAAGAGAGCCCTATTTGGTAGAAGACCAAGTCTATATTATGGCAAGAACAGCTCAAATAAGCAAAGAGAAATGACAGTCCATCATTACTTTAAGACATGAAGGTCAGTCTATCATGAAAATGTCAAGAACTTTGAAAGTTTCTTCAAGTGCAGTTGCAAAAACCATCGAGCTCTATGATGAAACTGGCTCTCATGAGGACCGCCACAGGAAAGGAAGACCCATAGTTACCTATGCTGCAGAGAATAAGTTCATTAGAGTTAACTGCACCTCAGATTGCAGCCCAAATAAGTGTTTTACAGAGTTCGAGTAACAGACACATCTCAACATCAATTGTTCAGAGGAGACTGCATGAATCAGGCCTTCCTGGTCGAATTGCTGCAAAGAAACCACTACGAAAGGACACCAATAAGAAGAAGAGACTTGCTTGGGCCAAGAAACACAAGCAATGAACATTAGACTGGTGGAAATCTGTCCTTTGGTCTGATGAGTCCAACTTGTATATTTTTGGTTCCAACCGCCGTGTCTTTGTGAGACGGAGAGTAGGTGAACGGATGATCTCAGCATGTGTGGTTCCCACCGTGAAGCATGAAGGAGGAGGTGTGATGGTGTGGGGATGCTATGCTGGTGACACTGTCTGTGATTGATTTATTTAGAATTCAAGGCACACTTAACCAGCATGGCTACCACAGCATTCTGCAGCATTACGCCATCCCATCTGGTTTGGGCTTAGTGGGACTATAATTTATTTTTCAACAGGACAAGGACCCAACAGATATCCAGGCTGTGTAAGGGCTATTTTACCAAGAAGGAGAGTGATGGAGTGCTGCATCAGATGACCTGGCCTCCACAATCACCCGACCTCAACCCAATTGAGATGGTTTGGGATGAGTTGGACCGCAGTGAAGGAAAAACAGCCAACAAGTGCTCAGCATTATGTGGGAACTCCTTCAAGACTGTTAGAAAAGCATTCCAGGTGAAGCTGGTTGAGAGAATGCCAAGAGTGTGCAAAGCTGTCAACAAGGCAAAGGGTGGCTACTTTGAAGAAATATTTTGATTTGTTTAACACTTTTTTTGGTTATTACATGATTCCAAAATAAAGAAAAACCCTTGAATGAGTAGGTGTGTCCAAACTTTTGACTGGTACTGTGTATGTATATTAAAGTAGAAAAAAGTTAAGTATTTGGTCCCATATTCATAGCATGCAATGACTACATCAAGCTTGTGACTCTACACATTTGTTGGATGCATTTGCTGTTTATTTTGGTTTCAGTTTATTTTGTGCCCAATAGAAATTAATGGTAAATAATGTATTGTGTCATTTTGGAGTCACTTTTATTGTAAATAAGTATATAATATATTTCTAAACACTTCTACATGAATGAGGATGCTACCATGATTACAGATAATCCTGAATGAATCGTGAATAATGAGGAGTGAGAAATATACAGATGCACAAATATCATACCCCTCCAAAAACGCTAATCTCCCCTGTTATTGTAATGGTGAGAGGTATGATATTTGTGCGTCTGTAACTTTCTCACTCATCATTATTCACCCGATATGGATGGAAATACACAAAAATGTATGTTGCCAGTCTGTACTAACCTCATAGTCCTTGTATGATTTCAAATCCCAAACTTTCGGAGTATAGAGCCAAAAGAAGAGAAGATGCTTCACTGTCTCGATAATTACAGAGGACACTGTATATATGTTTATAGGTGGGAACACCAGGATCTCTCTGTAGGTCAGCAACCTCAGCATCACCTCTGTCCTCCCATTCCCTTCCACTCACTCACTAAACCATAGATGGAGAGCAGTGTGAAAACGAATCTAACGACCCCTGTGACAGATGCATAAACTCTGGCTGTGCCCATGGGTCTCTAAGGCCCTGATAAATGAGAGATGAATAGATCCCATAGATTTGATTGATACATATCCTATAACATGAAGCCGTGTTATCAATTTGAACTATACAAATTATCCTCTTGTATGTTTATTGTAATCCTAGTGAGATTTAAGTAAGTAAAGTAAGTCATATGTGACAACAGACTGAGTCCCTGCCTCTCTCTCTTAGCCACCCCTGTGTCATCAGGCCAGGTCTCTGCAGGTTGGACTGACCTTGTTTATAAATGACTCAAAATAAGAACCAGAATATCAACCACAATACATGTTGCCTTGCTACGGTGTTGTCACTCTTTCTCTGACTGCATTTCATCCCCTCCACTCCATCTCTCGATTATATCTCAATGTTCTCTCCTTTTTTGGCCTTTCCCCTCTCTCCCCAGGTGCCATTCACCTGCAGTTCCACTCCAGTGGGAACCATTATGTTTGGAGGAAGGTAACCTCCACCGTGCACAACATCATCGTGGGCAAGCTGTGGATTGACCAGGTCTGTCTACTAACTACATCATGGCTCTTCTCCCTCCTCCTCCCATGTTCTTACCTATCCATGTCTCTCTCCTACTCTCCTCTTGTGTCCTCATTGTCTGACCCTGTGTGTGTCTGATTCAGTCAATATCCATGTGTACTGTATGCCAGCCCTCCATGTGTAAGAGGTATCTATCATCTATTGTTTCCTATTTTCATCCTGTAGCTGTTTGTAATGTAATCCAGGCTGGTGGAGTTAGTATTGTGTGGAGGCAGAGGTCAATGGCAACAGAACAGAACAGAACAGCACACAAATAAGCCTGTTTGTGGTCTTTGATGGTTTCTCTGCCTTTCATTTCTAGTAACACCCTCCCCTCTCTCTGTGATGACTCAATTACAGTCTGTAACTGTCTGTCTGTTGGTCTGTCACATCATCTGTCTGTAGTACTACTCTGTACTATGTACCAGCCCCTCACTGGAATAGGAGGAGGAGGAAGACAGGGGTCAGGGAATAAACTCTAGCGAGCATATGATAGAATTTGGCACACTCACAAACACCCTCTCAGCAGTCCCTAAAGCACACCTTAGTGTCAATTATATAGAGCTTTCTAGTAGAATCTCATTACATCCCTGAGGGGGATGAATGTAAAGACACTGTTCTGATACAGCTGTGGAATGTTCTGACAATGACTCATCGGTTGTTTCTGATTGCTATTGATGCTAACCAGAAATTCTCCCTCCTATTCCACCCACCTCTTTTCTCTTCCATCCCATTCTATCTTCCCTTTTCTCTCTCTCTCTCTCTCTCTCTCTCTCTCTCTCTCTCTCTCTCTCTCTCTCTCTCTCTCTCTCTCTCTCTCTCTCTCTCTCTCTCTCTCTCTCTCTCTCTCTCTCTCTCTCTCTCTCTCTCTCTCTCTCTCTCTCTCTCTCTCTCTCTCTCTCTCTCTCTCTCTCTCTCTCTCTCTCTCTCTCTCTCTCTCTCTCTCTCTCTCTCTCTCTCTCGGGACAGTCAGGGGACATTGAGATAGTCAACCACAGGACCAAGGAGACGTGCCACCTCAAGTTCTCCCCCTACAGCTATTTCTCCAGGGATGTCCCACGCAAGGTACATGTCACCACCATCACAACGCTCTAATCAGCACTGGCTGAAACCTGACCGTGGCAGGATGAGCTCATAGGCTCGGCTGTCACACTGTTGTGTGCTGCCCCCTGCTGGATAATACAAGTGAATATATCATTTTTGAATGGACTATTCTTTCAAAATAGTTGTTAATAATGAACTATAGTGAGGGATATTGTATTCATTTCTACAAACGGAATGATACATTTCCTCTGTGTGTGTGTGTGTGCTGTCCAGGTGACAGGGGTGGTGTCAGACAGTGGAGGGCAGGCCCACTACATCCTGTCTGGCACATGGGACGATAAGATCGAGAGCTCCAAGATCGTCCAGAGCAGCAAAGGGGGCAGCGGCTCCGAGGGCAAGCAGAAGACAGTCTACCAGACCCTGTCCCCCAAACTACTGTGGAAGAAATACCCTCTCCCGTAAGCACTGCCCAGCCTGCCCAGCCTCACGCAGTAAAACACTACAGCAGATAACACAGATCACCATTTAATCCAACAACACAACAAAGATTACTACATTATAGAGCACAGATCAACCTAACCGCTCTCCTCTATCTCCCACCCACCTCCTCTCTTTTCTCTCTCTCTCTCTCTCTGTTAGGGATAACGCTGAGAACATGTACTTCTTCTCGGCGCTGGCGCTAACGTTGAATGAGCCGGAGGATGGGGTGGGGCTGACGGACAGCCGGCTGAGACCGGACCAGAGGCTGATGGAGGCGGGGAGATGGGACGAGGCCAACTCTGAGAAACAGAGACTAGAAGAGAAACAGAGAGCTGTGAGGAGAAGGAGAGAGGCAGAGGCCACAGATGCACTTGATGACGGTAAGACACAGTGAGAGAGGGAGGGCAGGGTGGAGAGAGAGAAAGAGGCAGTGGAGAGTTGACAGAGAGAACAACTGATAGAGAGAAAGGAGCAGGGTAGAAAGGGAAAGGCCTTTATTAAGTCCAATAACTTTGAATCATTCCTCCCGTCCCCTGACCTTTATGTAAATGCTATGACAAGAACAGTATTACCTGGAGTGAGACAGATGAGAATTGAAAGTGAAGAGCTAATGGAGGCTACTGTAATCCTGGTTACATTGTTAATGTCCAGTGCTCTGTGTAGCTATGGGACCTAGGCTTGGCCGTATTTTGATGTGCCCATGACGCGTCTCTCTTTTCCTCCCTCTGTTGGTGGTCAGAGTGTGATTATGACGACTCTGGTGAGTGGGGGTTGCCTTGTGTCCCCCCGTTGTGCATCACCCTCTCCCCCACACCCCCATCTTTTTTGTGTTGACCCTCCCCTCTGTGGCCTGCTAATGGCAGCGTTCCAGGTTGTCTTTTTGTGTCTGAGATTACTATATCATATTAATGTGGCCCAGAGACCTTAAACACTTGTCCAGATGTTTAACGTGTCTGGATCATCCAGGTCTGTGCAGCACCACTGCAATAAAGACAACCTGGAACTGAAATGGATCCTTTATATGAGGTCTGCATGCTGACTGACTCCCTAGTACCCACTCTTCCTGACTATGACCCAGGAAAAAGACACTCAGTCTTTTTCCTGCTGCCATGCGCCTCTTTCATTCAGACTTGACTTGGCCCTCCTACGGCTGTACTGTTTCTGAGCCAGAGAAACAGACCTAGAGGTGTGCGTAATGTGTGGGAGTGACCTGACCGTAGCCCACTGTATAAGTGACGCTTGTGTCTCTTCCCCCCAGGCCGGGAGTACGAGGGCTTCCAGCCACAGTGGTTCCACAAGAGGACGAACGCCATCACTGGAGAGACAAACTTTGTGTACAAGGGTGGATACTGGGAGGCTAAGGACAGTCAGGACTGGAGTATGTGCACTGAAATCTTCTAAGCCTCGACCACACCCATCCTACCCCCTCACTGGACTCACCCAGGCCCATGAGACTGCTCTACCACTGGCCCTGGAGGAAGAGGGGTCTGGGTGTGGACCTCTGTGTGCAACTGTGTACGTCTCACACACTCACAATACAGTTTACCTCCCCACGGACACACACACTTCATCTGTTTTACAGAGTCAAAGCAGAGAAGGGGCCTTCTATAGGTCCTCCCTGACAACATAGCACTGAGCTGTATGGGGGGGTGTGGGGGTGTGAGAGAGAGGAGAGATTGAATACCATAGAAAATGGACCCAATAGAGATGTCCAAAATAATCAGGTGCTCCACACGCGCTACCCACAATGCACTATTCCTCTGCTCAGTACATCGTTTTTTCTGGGTTTTAATGATTGAATAGCAACCCATCTAAATCAGTCCTCCTCTCCTCCACTGTAGACTGGGATGGGATGAAGTCTATCCTCTCTAACAGACCGACAAACAAAAAGAAGGCCACAGAAGTTTATAGAAAGACAGTATACTTTAAAAGGATGGACATTTATTTTGATTAGTAACTGGTATCGGAAAGTGTAGGTAGGCAGTAGGCACAGACTCCAACGCTTGAATTAGTTCTTCATCTATGTCCGTCTGCCTGGTAAAGAACTTAAGTTCCCTCTGTTCTTTTCTCCATTGCAGGAGGAACCAGGTTTAGACCTGCGTATAACCATATTGAGCTCAGACCGTAACCAACGTGGTTTGACAACCAGAGTATTTTTCCAAACACAAACTGGGTATATTGTGATACCTCCCAAACACAGTCACACTTCCACTCCACTGGTAATTGAAGCTTTGTCTATTGAGGTAAATAAGCACTTTTCTTTGTGGGTTTCCACAGCTTAATGCATATCCGTGTTGATGTCGAGGAGACTCCAGCCTGGGCACTGCACACTCACCCAGTCCTTTGGTGCTTAACCATAGAAACACATACACTTCTATTGTGCAGTGAGTCATTTAAAGGATATAAATGGCATTGTAGCTAGAACCTGCACACCAATTACTTGTCCCAAAAACAGATCCATCATCCCACACATGAATATCTAGGCAGAGTGTGAATTTTACACCACAGTGTATAGTTCTACAGCCTATATGACAGATCAGAGCCTGCTCTGGACCTGTAGTTGTATTCCTACAGAACTGTCTGATGTTGCTATAGCGCTGAAGGAGGCCCATGGTGGCTACTGACAGTATATTGGCATCTTAACACAGACAGACAGCATGCTCCTCAGGCCTCCCATAGCATACCACTGTTCAGCCAGGGAGGGATGCTAGTGGAGACACTGACTCCCAGGCACTGACCCAGGTTCACCTGAGCATAAACCTAGTCCTAACTCCTAGTGTTGAAGAGCTGTGGACAGGCTGATCTGGGATCAGCTGGTGAAGGCACTGTCAGTCTTTTGCCTTTAAGAACTGATTTGTGCACTACATGTCTTAGGTGACAGGATTCTTGACAAAGTGTTAGTATATTTTGTAATTACTGTTAGGAATGTAGTATTTGGGCTGGAAGTATTGTACCCACTGTCTGGCCTTTTGTGTGAATATTTTGTGATAACAAGATAATAACAAGACAATAATATGATTATAAAACAGTTCTAATAATAATCGGAACAATAAGTAATGTTTATAGTTGGAATCTGAAGTTTTAATGAAAATGTACTGTTACTGTACCTTTTAATTTAAATTGATCCAGCCAGTTAGAAGTTGATTCTAACTACCGCCCACGGTTTGGTTGCAGATTTAATGTTTTGTATTAATAGAGACTTACTCTCACACTGAAAATTATTTTTATACAAAGTTCTTGATATTGGCATATTGTTTACTTGGTTTAGATTTGCAGTTCACAAACAAGCAACCACATCTGACAGTGCCCCTGATGTGGCCCATAAGGTTTCTGAGGTCAGTTGTTACAGAGATCTGGTATGTGCTCTGGAAGGAAGTGGAAGACACACAGAATACCATCCTCAGCCCAACATATCTGTCTGGACGGCTAGAGGGGTTGCTGGGGGTGCATACAAACTAGAAAATACTCATCAAGCAACTGCTGAATGTAATGTGAACCGGGAAAATGTGAAGGTTTCAACTGTGAGATAATAATTATCCCCCAATCACTTTCATGCTCCCAACTGTTTTTCATTTCAACTCAGAGTAACCCTCCTCCACCGGAAGCCTATAATATAACGTCTCAACGGGGCAGAGAATTAGGTTGTTACAAGCACATTCTGACCAGGCACTTACTCTCTTTAACCCCGTGAACAACAGCCTCCATTTTCTGCACTATTTATGTTTGGTTCCAGTTTATCTACTTTGTACCCATGACCTTTCAGCAGACACACAGGCACTTATACATTAGTCACATAACCATAACACACTCACACATGTATAAGTACTGACCACATTGGCGAGAACAGTACATTATTAGTGGAAGAAATCAAGGGGTACAGCAGGATGACATGGTTCCCCACATTGGAATGAACTCTCACTATTCTGGACCCAATCACAGTAAGGGGTTTTATATATTGTAAATGTGTCATTGTATAGACAATACTACAACGGCATGTACAGTATTACTGGGCGAGAAACAGTATTGAAATGTGGGGAAGAAAGAGTATGATGTGCAGGGCAAGTATAACTTTTTTCTCAATCATCAACTCCTTATAGATTTAGATTTTTGAAATAGAATGAGTTTTATATATGAATATACATATATTATACTTTGAATGATAATAAACACATCATACATTTTAATCATTTATTTTGAATATCCAAATGACTTGACCTCAAAGATGGGTGGGTGTGGGTTGCTAGGCGCCCCAGCCAGGGCCTGTGTAAGAGACTGATTAGTAGCAATAGTGGTGATGTTTAGATTATTTATTCATTCATGACACTTGTTGGGGTAAAGAAGATGTTCATCTCTGCTCTTTGCAGAAAGGAAAAACTGAACAACCAAAGCATCTGTGCAGTGTACTGTAGCCTAAAAGACTCTTTACCTGCCTTCCTAATGACATCATCTTTTTCATTTTACACACACTTAATCCAGTATGGTTTGATTTACCCAACAACACTTTTTCAATATTTTTATTTTTTAAATTGAACCTTTATTTAACTAGGCGAGACAGTTAAGAACAAATTCTTATTTACAATGACGGCCTATACCGGCCAAACCCAGACGACACTGGGCCAAATGTGCACCGCTCTATGGGACTCCCAATCACAGCCTGGATTCAAACCAGGGTGTCTGTAGTGACGCCTCTTGCACTGAGATGCAGTGCCTTAGACCACTGCGCCACTCAGGAGCCCAAAATCCAGTATGGTTTGATTTACCCAACAACACTTAATCCAGTATGGTTTGATTTACCCAACAACACATAATCCAGTATGGTTTGATTTACCCAACAACACTTAATCCAGTATGGTTTGATTTACCCAACAACACTTAATCCAGTATGGTTTGATTTACCAAACAACACTTAATCCAGTATGGTTTGATTTACCCAACAACACTTAATCCAGTATGGTTTGATTTACCCAACAACACTTAATCCAGTATGGTTTGATTTACCCAACAACACTTAATCCAGTATGGTTTGAATTACCAAACAACACTTAATCCAGTATGGTTTGATTTACACAACAACACTTAATCCAGTATGGTTTGATTTACCCGACAACACTTAATCCAGTATGGTTTGATTTACCCAACAACACTTAATCCAGTATGGTTTGATTTACCAATCAACACTTAATCCAGTATGGTTTGATTTACCCAACAACACTTAATCCAGTATGGTTTGATTTACCCAACAACACTTAATCCAGTATGGTTTGATTTACCCAACAACACTTAATCCAGTATGGTTTGATTTACCCAACAACACTTAATCCAGTATGGTTTGATTTACCCAACAACACTTAATCCAGTATGGTTTGATTTACCCAACAACACTTAATCCAGTATGGTTTGATTTACCCAACAACACTTAATCCAGTATGGTTTGATTTACCCAACAACACTTAATCCAGTATGGTTTTATTTAGCTTTAATATCTATGCTTTGTTTTTCTTTCTTTTTTTCTCATCATGGGTGCCATTGTCTTTCATTTACATACTGTATTCGTATATATGCGCAATAAGAAGTGTGTGTATCGCAGATATACATGTGTCTTTTGTTTTGTGCTGCTCTGAGGCAGGACTATAGTAATGAAGACCTGGTCATACCTGGTCTGAATTAAACCCTGCGGCACAGTGGACTCTGTGCTGTTTGGACTCGTTCTAATACAGTGAGAGCCTGTGTGACCCGTATCACTACTAAGGACCTGGTACTGAAGGAGTGGGTGGAAGGACGGAGGTGAGCAGGGTCCGGCCTTACCATACTCACTTCAACCTCACTCACACACGCTCATATTCCACACACACTATCTCACACATATGCACCTCTGTTCAGGTGTAACTGCAACCGGGGTTGGTCTTTTATAATTGTGTTTTTTCTCCCTTAATTTATACACATGTAACATTGTCTTCAAAAGAAAGACACAATGACAAACATGAGATAATAAATGTGTTTCTGTTGAAACTGGATGTGTGTCTGTTCAATGTTAGCTTTGTGTAGTTTAGCATTACAGAGTGATTGAAATTTTAAGGTGATGTTAAGCTTTAGCGGAAACCGCATCCATGGTAAACACTGCACATTTCGGCTCAATCGGATAGTTATCGCGGAATCTGTAAACTTCCGCTTTAAAGATTGAATTGAGCCCTTAGGTTACTTAGCCGTAATAAACGTGCAGCTAGCTGTACAAACTACAGTTCTGATAGACGAGGAATGAAAGAATGTAGCTTAAAACACTCCAATGAAGCCTTTGCAGAGCAGTGGCGCTCCGACTCCCGCTGTTATCACCAGAGGGGGAAGCGTGCTGTGATGTGCGCCTCGCCTAGTCGCTCAGTTTGAACGGTTCTTATTATACAGTTTGAACGGCTTGGCTTAGACCCGGGTGGGGGAGCACTGTTTGAAGGTTGCTTGGAAACCCAAGCAATGCTCGTGTCAATCAAGTCAAGCTGGAAAGGAGTCTACGAACTTTGTTTCATACCATTCAGAAAGTAAGTCTTGAATTTATGGTTAAATTTAAACAATGAGAAGAAACAATTTATGCTGCTTATGTTTTAAAAATATGGGCTACCTGGCTGTGTAGTGTAAATGTGAAATGGAAAGCTATCGATAAATATTATATGTCACATTATAGTCTTATTTGCGCATTATGCACACTGTTCATTCAAATGTACATATGCATTGACTTTTCATTAGAGTGCATGAATTCTAATGGAACCACCATCAAATCAACTCAGCTGGATGCTTTATCAGATGTGGGTTTTTTTAACATTCTTGAAACATTGGAATTTGTAATGCTGTTTCCAAATTTTAAGCCTACAGGACACCTTTCCTACTCGGTCAGTGGGAGGAATTCCACAATCACTGTAAACTACAAAGTGTAGGTTTGAATGTGAGCTGGCCATAATGCCACCAGAATGTATTGGCTTCTTTGTGAAAGGAAGCTCAGCAGCCTTAAGGCCCCCAGTCAAAGACTCTGGGTTTCCAGAGCAACCCATGACCAACGACAACCCCCACTCACCACCACCAACATCACTTTGCTGTTAGGTATTCGAGAATGTTGTGTCTGTATTTCTGAGTGTGTTTTACAGGAAATGGCCGATGGCAGTTTTGAAGGGGCGGAAAGAGATGCTGCAGAAGACACAGACGAGCTTCTTTACACTGGTCAGATAATGTCTATAGATACTTACATTTACATTACATTTAAGTCATTTAGCAGACGCTCTTATCCAGAGCGACTTACAAATTGGTGCATTCACCTTATGATATCCAGTGGAACAGCCACTTTACAATAGTGCATCTAACTCTTTTAAGGGGGGGGAGGGGGGGGGTTAGAAGGATTACTTTATCCTATCCTAGGTATTCCTTAAAGAGGTGGGGTTTCAGGTGTCTCCGGAAGGTGGTGATTGACTCCGCTGACCTGGCGTCGTGAGGGAGTTTGTTCCACCATTGGGGTGCCAGAGCAGCGAACAGTTTTGACTGGGCTGAGCGGGAACTGTACTTCCTCAGAGGTAGGGAGGCGAGCAGGCCAGAGGTGGATGAACGCAGTGCCCTTGTTTGGGTGTAGGGCCTGATCAGAGCCTGAAGGTACGGAGGTGCCGTTCCCCTCACAGCTCCGTAGGCAAGCACCATGGTCTTGTAGCGGATGCGAGCTTCAACTGGAAGCCAGTGGAGAGAGCGGAGGAGCGGGGTGACGTGAGAGAACTTGGGAAAGTTGAACACCAGACGGGCTGCGGCGTTCTGGATGAGTTGTAGGGGTTTAATGGCACAGGCAGGGAGCCCAGCCAACAGCGAGTTGCAGTAATCCAGACGGGAGATGACAAGTGCCTGGATTAGGACCTGCGCCGCTTCCTGCGTGAGGCAGGGTCGTACTCTGCGAATGTTGTAGAGCATGAACCTACAGGAACGGGTCACCGCCTTGATGTTAGTTGAGAACGACAGGGTGTTGTCCAGGATCACGCCAAGGTTCTTAGCACTCTGGGAGGAGGACACAATGGAGTTGTCAACCGTGATGGCGAGATCATGGAACGGGCAGTCCTTCCCCGGGAGGAAGAGCAGCTCCGTCTTGCCGAGGTTCAGCTTGAGGTGGTGATCCGTCATCCACACTGATATGTCTGCCAGACATGCAGAGATGCGATTCACCACCTGGTTATCAGAGGGGGGAAAGGAGAAGATTAATTGTGTGTCGTCTGCATAGCAATGATAGGAGAGACCATGTGAGGATATGACAGAGCCAAGTGACTTGGTGTATAGCGAGAATAGGAGAGGGCCTAGAACAGAGCCCTGGGGGACACCAGTGGTGAGAGCACGTGGTGCGGAGACAGATTCTCGCCACGCCACCTGGTAGGAGCGACTTCAGTACTGTGGTACTAGTGGTACTTCAGACTGAATTCCTCTACCTGTCTTTCTTCCTACTCATTCTCATTCCTTCTCTTCTCTCTGGACTAAACCGTTTCCTGTTCCCTATATACCCTCTGCTCACTCAGACCTGGATGAAGACAGCAATGCCCCTCTGCCACAGGATCACTGTGACCTCCTCCTAGATGCCATCGATGCCCAGCTGAGCCGCCTGCAGGTCAGTGTGCTGCAGCCTTCCTCAGGGTTTCACAGGGTTCCAGACTCGCAATCCTCTTTTTGTTAAGTTTGTCTTAAAGGCAGAGTGCAGTCAAAAATTTGATTTTCCTGTGTTTCCACACTATGAGGTTGGAATAATATTGTGAAATTGTGAAAATTATGACAATGCCTTTTTAGTGTAACAGCTGTTTGAAAAGACTGCCTGAAATTTCAGCCAGTTTTGGTAGGATGGAGTTTTGGATAAATGACAATAGACACAATGAGGAATAGAGTTCCAAACCTCTCAGCCCAACAGCTAGTTTTCAGTTTCCCCCTCCCCACTCAGACCACTCCTAGACAGTCCTAACAAAATGATTGCTTGAGAAATTGCTCTGCTAAGAAGACATTTTTGTTATTTTTGTTATTTTTTTTATTGAAATCACTCACAGTAAGGTACTGAATAGTTACCCATAAATGATTTGATATTGAGATAAAAATGGCTGCATTGGACCGTTAAAAGTTGTACCATTATGAGTAGCTAAATGTTCACAGGTGCAGAGCCATAGCAATGGGATCGAAGGTATCTTCAGAAAACATGATTGCCTCAATACAGGTATGTTGTTGTATGTAGTTTAATTTACTACAGCACATCTTGAGTGATACTTTTTGTCTAATAGTAACTCTCTAGTATTTTAATATCTTTATTGCTATCATGCTCTGTTTATTATAGCTCACCTTAGCAGTAGCCAGTCTGTGAGCAGGGATACAGGACTGGGAAGTACCATCCCCACTAACGACACCCCCATCTCTTGTCTTGGCGTGGTACGCTCTGAGACCAGGGACCTATCTTCAGGTGAGAATGTTACATGTGAGAATGTTACAATCCAGTCCTTACAACCATTGTAACTTGATCCCTTTTAGAGTGTGAGGATTCTGGAATGATCAAGAATCATTTGCCAGAACTGAGCAACCAATACCACAGCATTACCATTAAGGAGAGAACCCTCAGAAAAAGAACTACTGGATATTAGAACTCACTGTCCTTTACAGAGACTCTTCTACCCTGACCCTCACCCTACCCACATCACATGACCCAGCCTCTCTCCCCTTCACTGACCTGGACCTTGGTTTAGCCTGGATGTCTCTCACCCCTCTCCCCTCTGCTCTCCCCTCAGTGAAAAGCTCAGGAGAACGGGTGGACCCTGCCGATCAGGAGGAAGAGGAGCAGAGGACAGTTGAAGTGATGAAAGAGGAAGAGGAGGGTGTAGAGTCCCGGAGGGAGCAGTGTCACTGGAGGCTGGAGAGGCTGTTGGGGGCTTATGCCTGTGGAGGAGGAGGGTTAGCAGGAGAGCTGTGCCCCCCTCCAGAAAGTGTCTGCACAGAGGACTTTGCCATGCGCTTCAGGGAGGAGATGGTGGTGAGGCTGCCAGACAGGACCAAACAGAGACTGGCCAGAGACTGGAGTAACAGCCTGGTTCAGTCCTTTGGAGAGGAAGAGACTGAAAGGACAGCATCAAAGCAAGCAGGTGGTCTCACTGCTGCTGGGGGAGAGGTTGTGGATAGAGGCATGGGTTATACAGAGCTTCCCCATCACATGGACAAGCAAGACCAGGAGAGCCAGGCTCATCACAGGCATGGAGAGAGGAGAACTAGCTGGAGTGGAAACCTAGGGGCCAGTGAGAGCCACACAAGAGCACCACAGAGGCTTAGTGGTCTTAGCAGGAGTGAATGCTGTCTTCACTCTCTAGTGACTCCACCAGGGGGTGATATACAGCTGTCAGTAGAGACATGTTCACAGTCCTTTGGGTTACCCCAGCCTGCCACAGGTGAGAGGGCTGACATCTTCCTGCGGTGGGTCTAGTGTCAGAGTTGGCGGTAGTCATCTGAGGGGAAAGGGGACAGTACTCATAGAAGTTAGTCTTATACTGTAAGGCCTCTCACTTATTTTGTTCCTGCATTATAATACTGATGCTTCTGTCTGTTTCCACTGGTTCCAGTGTCAGTGCCTGGTCCTCCCAGCACTAGCAGTGTTCATACAGGGGTTCTCATTGAGGCCTGTTCCAGTCTGGAGCCTGAGGGAACCAAGGAGAACAGGAACCATGGTGCTAGAACCACCACCAGACACCTGGCAGGTACTCTACCACACAGAACATCTACTCTTTTAGCTCATACACTCTACCCTATGAATTAACATGGCTACATGTTAAGGATATTTGAAGCAAAAAAAGTCAGCCGTCTCTAACAGTAACTGCAGCCTCTTCGTGTCTCCCCCAGGAGTGCCTGTGTGGAATTTTGACACAGTGACCATCGACAGTGACCTGGACTCAGTACGCACAGAGAAGGTCTGGCAACACATCCACAGCAGGCCAGGTGAGAGGCAGGAGCTAGGGGCTATGACCACCATTCAGAAGGGAAATGAAGTAGTTCACATTATTAAGATCTGTCTTACGTCACCATAGGATACCTCTCAGCCATTCAGTCTGTCAGCCGCATGGATGGTCTCGGCACTGACCAGAGTGACTATGACACACCCACTCTGGAGCCAAGGAATCTCAAGTTTACTCCAGGTAAGACTTTCAGGACTAGGCCTGATTATTGAATGATATTATGCCACTAACTACGCTATAACCCAATGTGAAAGTATATTTCTTTGTTTGTTTGTCCTGTGCTTGTGAAGCACTGAGAGCTAGCAATGGAAATGTGACCAGTGACAGTCTACCTCTTCGTAAAGCACGCAAAAGCAGAAGAGACACTCACAGGTAGCCTTCACTGAATCAACAAAATGATGTGACGTCAGTCTCCAATACAATCTGACTAGCCATTCTTTGTTTCATATCCTTCTCTATTGTATCTGTCATCAGGTATGTGCTCTCTGTGGATGATGATGATGAGGACACAGATGAGGGCTGTGTCCGCTGGCGGAGGAGACGTAGGCCTGACAAGGACACAGGGGGACGTGTGTGTACGGTGAGAGGTGGCACAATAACCAACGATAACTCCTGTGGCAGACAGTGAAGCTTTATGTCCATTGACTCTTAGTTATGGGGAAAGCCATCTGTTGATTGATATGCTTGTTAACACTTGTTCACTCCATGTGAGCAGTTATTCTCCAGCTGAGATGTGTAAAAACAGGCCTCCTGATACTTTGTCTCTCAAACCCCTGACTCCACTCAGCAGAGGCCTGGGGGTCGTCTGGAGGAGGTGAGGTCAGACTGGCTACAGATGGAGGAGGAGCTGGCTACCCTCAGACAGGTGAGAGTCTTCCCACTCTAGTCACCTCTCCTGATATTTCCTGACATTCAAGTATTATGCTAGGGATATGTGACTTGTTGTCTGTGTGTAGTTATCTTTGTTTGTGTTTTAGAACTGTGAGAAGGAGGAGAAGAGACTGAGGATGAAGAGAGCTCAGCTGTGTGAGACTGAACTGACCCTCACTGACCTTCTTCAGAAAAGAAAAGTACAAGACAATACCTTCCATATTGTGACTAGTTCCTTGTCCTGTGAATCCATGACAACGGCTAACACTGAGATGTGCTGTGTTCTGTGTCCCAGCATGCCATGCAGGAGTGGGAGCAGCTGCGTGCGGGGGCAGAGCAGATGGAAAGGGAGGGGAGGAGTCTGGAGGCCAGCCTGAGCGACAGCAAGGCAGAAGCAGACAGCACCAGGTATCCACATAATCAACCCTGTTACTGCACTGTATCTCTTTAAACAGAATACAGTTTGCCAAAACAATACTATTAGGAACAGCTTGTACTGTCTACAATACCTATTCTATACTCACCTCTATAATGTCCATTGCTGATTAGGCTGTATTCACAGTGATGTATTGAGTGTATTGTAGTTCTCAGCTGCGCCGGCTGCAGAGGCAGAGGGACTCCTGTTTGCAGGAGGTCAGGGATCTGAAGGAGGAGCTGGCTGCTCTATGTAAACACAGAACTGCCTTAACGGATGGGACCTGCATGGACAGGGTAACACATGCTTTTTCTAGCCGCTTGACCCCCCCCCCCTCTATTACAATCAAATGATTTAATTATTACCATTTCATGCCCTCTCTCCCCTACCTCCTCCCCCACTGTATCAGAGAGTGACCAGTGTCAGTATGTCTGTCCTTGAGAGAGAAGAGTTGGACAGACAGCTGAACAGTGCCAAGACAGAGCTGTTTTCTGAGCAGCGGTGCTCTAGACTCAAACTGGAC
Organism: Salvelinus namaycush; assembly: GCF_016432855.1. NCBI lineage: Eukaryota > Metazoa > Chordata > Actinopteri > Salmoniformes > Salmonidae > Salvelinus > Salvelinus namaycush. The sequence goes on along the minus strand of NC_052307.1, from coordinate 28,184,383 downwards.
TCTATGCAAGAGGTACAGCATTAGACTGGTGCTCAGAACATGTTACAGTGATAGTCACTGCTTTGAATGTGTTTGAATTTGTCTCTCTGCATGTGTCAGAAGTTGGACGAAGCTCACGAGGAGCTCCAGCGTGTAACAGAGGAGGAGAAGTTACTGAGGGATAGGTGTGCATGTCTGGAGGAGAAACACAGACTGAAACAGGAGGAGGAGAAGGTACCATCTACACCTGTCTACCTTATTATTACCCTTTATCATAACCACACCTCTGACCCTCGATCTGTATTAAGATCTCACAGTCTACCGCTCTCTCCCATCCTCTGTCTCGCAGGCAGTGGAGGTGCAGGTGTGTGAGCTACAGAAAGAGCTGGGGGAGAGTGAGAGCAGGGTGGAGAGGATAGTAGCCCAGAAGGAGCTGCAGCTGCTGGGGTTCCAGGAGGAGAGGAGTGCCTTGCAGGCAGAGAGAGATGGGCTCCAGGGGGAGCTCCGTAGCCTGAGGAAGCTGCACAGCATCTCCCTGAGAGAGACCCAGGAGCAGGCACTCACGCAGACGGTGTGTGGGCTGGGTAGTCCCTAGTACACAGTGTCGATGGATGAGTCAGCTTGACTGTGCGTGTGAATGTCCGAATTCCATCTTATACCAGCTCTCACCCATTATAAATGTGGGTAACTCACAGTGTGCATGATAGCGTGAAAGCATATGTAGTTAAATGTGTATGTGTGCAGTATGTAAGGGGTGGTTTTGTTTGTCTCCTTTAGCAGCGAGAGCTGGAGCAGCTGAAGAAAGTGTTGGCTTTGTCTCATGAGAAACACATCCAGCAGGTGAGAGGCTCCGTCAACTGGATTTATTTAACATTAGAAAGATCCCCATATTTCCTTTATGTGTTCTATCAGATTCAAACATTTATGTTGCTCTTGCTGCTGTGTGTCCAGGCTCATATTCAAGCTGAAGAAGAGAAAACCGTTTCTCTCAGAGAACAGGCCCTGTCTCACACACAGCACACTGAGTCCATACAGAGCTGCATCCAGGTCCGTATCTCAGGCTTTCCTGTCCTCTGAAAGAATCACACCATACTGTTCCTGGGTCAGTTTCACAGTTTCCTTTGCAGATGAAGGAGAAGGAGTGGTGGAAGCTGAGGGAGGCTCTTAAGGAGCAGAAGGAGGTGATGAGGAGGCGAGAGGAGGAGCTGTGTGCGGAAGCTCAGGAGATGGTATATACTCCTACTTCCTCTCTCTCCTTTTCTGTCAGATGTGATGTAAAACAAATGTGATAACAGTACCTGTTCTCTACCTTAGATGCACGGCACCATAGAGCGTGAGAGGAAGAAATGGGCGGTAGAGAAAGAAGCGGCTCTACAGTTGCAGTGTGGGATACTGGAGGAGCAAGGCCGGGAGGCTCTGGAGAGAATGAGGGGAGAGACTGAGAGAGAGAAGAGGAATGCCTTGGCTCTTCAAAGCAAAGTGGTAGAACTGAGGACAGTAAGCAGAACAAAGATAGGGCGGGAGGTAGCCTAGCAGTTAGAGTGATGGGTCAGTAACCGACAGGTTGTAGTTCGAATACCCGAGCCGACAAGGTGAAAAAGGCACTTAACCCTAATTGCTCCAGGGTCACTGTTGATAGTGGCAGACCCTGGCCATGACCCCTCTCCGATGGTGTCTCAGGGGGAGTTGAGATATGCAAAACTACACATTTCCAATTCATACTTGAACATGTGTGAAATAGAGATGTCATTCTTCTCTCCCTCCCCTCTCAGAAAGTGCAGGAGCTGGAAAGTGAGGGCCTTGTGCAGCAGAGTGAGCAGGCGTCTGCTCTCACTGCAATGCGTAGGTCCCTGAGAGAGAAGCACCAGGTTGAGCTACAGAGACTGCGCAGGCACATGGAACAGGTGATGACAGGCGACCACCTTATAAACTAGCATCTGGAGACGACTACATACAGTGTATAGTTTCCAGCAGGGGCGCAACTTTGGTTTTAGAAGTGGGGGGAACTTAATTTGTATTATTATTATTTGTATTTGTTTTATCCGGTCAGATAAACACAGATAAGCCTACCAGACCGCTCGGAGGTGTTTGCATGGTCCTAAAGCACACCGTTGCCTTGTTGTTTATCACATTCCAATGATACAACGGGGGAGACAAAAATGCAATTTCAGAATGTGGGGGACATGTCCCCCCCACCCCCAGTGAAAGTTGCACCCCTGGTTTCCAGTGTATAGTTGACATGGTGAACTGACTGGGCTGTGGTCGTAGGAGGGCGAGAGGGAATCGTTGAGGCTGGAGCAGGTTGTCCAACAAGCAGAGGAGGAGGCTGGTAGACTGCAGGTGCTGCTGGGGGAGAGGGAGCACATCCACAAGCAGGCCACAGCCAGGCTGGAGCAGCAGCACAGACACTGGGCCCAGGAGATGGGGGCAGAGTGTCAGCATCTTCAGCACCTGCTGGAGCACAGTGGGGCCGTAGGGAGCTCCGTTCAGCTCCCACACAGGTACTCTTTCACACAGACACAAACACACACACTCATATTCTCTCTCATACACATACAGAAGCACACATTTCATTATCAGCATATGCATTTGGATATAACACTGTGTATTCTAATATTTTGGTGTTGGTGCTCTATATTGGTGCTGTGCTGCAGTCCTACGGTGGCCCAGGCAGTCCAAACCCTGCAGGTCCTCAGAGAGCAGTTGCAGCAGTCAATCAGCCAACTACAGCAGGAGCTTGACTTACAGAGACGCAGCACTCAGCAGCTGAGCCGGGACAAAGTGTGTTCAGGACACACTCACTAAAATAGACACAAATGCACACAGATACAGCCCATACAAACATGCTTACACTTCTGTTGCGTTACACATGCTGTTAAGAATCACATTTGCGTGCTTTAGGAGCGGGAGTTCCGTATTCAAAGGGAACAGATGGAGACGGAGAGACAGCAGGCTCTGGACTCACTGAAGGAGACACTCATTCAGGTATGGATCTCACTGTCTTTGTGTGACACACACACACACACACACACACACACACACACACACACACACACACACACACACACACACACACACACACACACACACACACACACACACACACATACACACACACCGTGTACAGTCATATATTAACGCTGCAGGAGCACATTGAGGAGCTGAGCGATCTGCAGCAGGCCCAGGTGCGGGAGGAAGGAGACGAGACAGGAGGTTTGGCTGCGTCCCTGCGCAGGCAGCTGCAGGCCAAAGACCAGGAACTGCGCCGGATGCAGAGGAGCATGGGACAGTGGAAGGAGCAGACCACTGCACGCCTGGCACGCAAGTTTGAGGAGGAGTTGACAGCCGAACTGGAGAGGTGTGTAGCGTACAATCCCACACTATTTACACAGAGTAGACTTTTAAAACTTTACTCACTTTTGGCCCTCATCCTTATTTTTTTCTGATGAAGATGTGCAGGCTTTGAAAATGTTGTATCATTAACTGACTTTGGGAAGTGTTCTGTTGTGTTCAGTGTTTTCACTTTTGCCACTCAACAGGTGCAAGGCAAAGGTGTTAAAGGGGAGGTAACTGACTTTACCATTTTGAGACAGCATGTCTAGACTAAACCTAGAGTCTAACTCACTAACTAGTCGTCCCATTCTTCTTACAAATCATCATCATCATCATCATCATCATCTCAGGGGGGGTTGAGATATGTAGAGCAGTTCTGTTCAGTAGTTTGTACACTGTAGAGCAGTTCTGTTCAGTAGTTTGTACACTGTAGAGCAGTTCTGTTCAGTAGTTTGTACACTGTAGAGCAGTTCTGTTCAGTAGTTTGTACACTGTAGAGCAGTTCTGTTCAGTAGTTTGTACACTGTAGAGCAGTTCTGTTCAGTAGTTTGTACACTGTAGAGCAGTTCTGTTCAGTAGTTTGTACACTGTAGAGCAGTTCTGTTCAGTAGTTTGTACACTGTAGAGCAGTTCTGTTCAGTAGTTTGTACACTGTAGAGCAGTTCTGTTCAGTAGTTTGTACACTGTAGAGCAGTTCTGTTCAGTAGTTTGTACACTGTTAGCACTGATGTGTTTATACAGTGTCATTAACCATCAAAGTTGCACATTAGTTATGCTCTGTCAGGAGAAGATATTTCCTACAGACTATCTATAATATCTGGGTATGTTTGTGTTGCAGAAAGGCACCTAAGGCACAAGAGGAGAAGCAGAGGAAGCTGGAGAAACTGGAAGGGGAGATGAGACGCATTACTGGGGTAACCATCACCATATAAGACCTGCGGGAGCCTGAGCATGAAGCTACTCCAACAAGTTTTTTTGTGCTTAGTTTACTGGTTGCTGGTTAAGGCTGGGGTTAACAGAATGTGCAGTTAAAGTAAGGGTTAGGGTTAGCACGGTAGGGCAAAAAGCGTGACATATATATTATTCAGTTGGATAAAAGTATTATTTTGAGGTAGGTAAACTAATTGATTAATTTAAGGCCTAGATTCAATCAGATCAAGCGTAGCTGATGTTTTGGCAGATTGAGGTGTCAAATCGGTAAGCGCTGCTCATGGTCATTGTCACGAAGCCACACCCGTCCCACTCGCGTTAGAATTTCAGAACGAGCGTGTAGGCTATATAGAAATAATGACGCTCAAATTGAAAATCATTAAACTAAATAATGAGGATTTCTATCGGCCTAATCAAGGTGTAGGTTAAATCACACATTCCAATGTCCGATCTTGTAAACACGGCTGCATGGGATTCCTACTAATGTGGATTTGACAGGTCAACCTCAGACACGGTCAAAGCACCAGCTATGTGGGTGTTGGCTAACGCAAATCGGATTGAATCTAGCCCTAAATTAAATAAACATTATTTTGAGTTGGATGAAATTATTTTGAGTTGATGGAATTATTATTTTTGATTTGGGTAAATGTATTATTGTGAGTTGGATTAAATTATTATTAAATTAATCAATCAGTTTATTCCAAAAGAATAACTACACAAATCAAAATAATTTCATCCAATTCAAATGACCAAACTCGAATTAATCAATAACCCTAACCCTAGAAATAACCCTAACCCTAGAAATAAACCTAACCCTATAAATAACCCTAACCCTATAAATAACCCTAACCCTAACCCTAGAAATAACCCTAACCCTATAAATAACCCTAACCCTAACCCTATAAATAACCCTAACCCTAACCCTAGAAATATCCCTAACCCTAAACTTAACCTTACCTTCATGTCCACACCCCTCCAACTTGGAATGCAATTCTCATCAAATTAATGGGAAGTCTGAAATACGGGACAAATGTAAATAAGTCAGGACATCAGAAAGGGGCTGAAATACAGTACTGCCCTGAGAAGAATTTGACATCTGGTAACCATAGAGGCTACTTTAGGGCCTAGATTGAATCTCTCCTTCTCTTCTCCTTTGTCTGTCTCTAATCTCCAACCGTTTGCTCTCCTCTCCCATCTCCCTGTCTCCTGTTAGGAATGCACTGACTCTGGAGCTCAGCAATCAGCCTCCTCTCCCTCCCTCCACATTGGGGAACCCCCTACCTCCCCCGGGTCCTCAGACCTGGCCTCCTTCAAGCTACTGCGTCACCTCCAGAGCCGGGTCAAACAGCTCCGTGCTGAGAACCAGGCCCATGCCTGCAGCCCCTCTCAATTGGGCAGGACCCCTCTAGGCAGGGCCCCAATGGAGCTGGCTGGGTCCTACCTGGAGACGGTGAGTTCCACCTGCCAATTGAGTGGGCAGGCAATGACATCCTCTGTCCTACTAATAGTAATAACTTAGTAATAATAGTATTTGGGGTCCTGATTTAAATGAAGTGCTACTTACAAAGGCATACATAAAACATTCGTAAAGACTTCATAAACACTACATAAATGGGTCACGAATTATCTATAACCGTATGTCATGCTCTGTAAAGGATTCATAAATGTGGCATAACTCTGTGGCATAAACACCAATGACAAATGTGCCATAACCCACTATGCCAAATATGACATAAACCAGTGCTTATTAAAAGCTTTATAAATAATATTAAATTGAGGCTTCACAAAGCATCTCCAACCTTGTCATGTCATACTCTAAAACATTTCTAGCAGGGCCCAACCTCTTTCCCTCTTGGGTGTGTAGCCAATATTGGACCTTACCCCAAACCTTCCTCAAAATGCTATGCTGCAGGATGACACATGCTCCACAAAGTGCAGTCATGGTAGTCACATTACACCAGGCACAACTTACTTTGATGAAAGCCCCCAACATAAGGAATGGAAAGTGGCTTTCTCCTGGGACCAAGTTACATCTTCCTCAGTACACAAACATGCACAGTCACACACAACAATATAACTTGAGCCATACTGTGCGCTGCTGGACTCAGTCAGGTCTTTGTCACATTCACCCTCTCCCACTGGAAGATCAACCACAGAGAGTCCAGGTTGTATTCAAGGGCTAGATTCTATCAGATCCGCTCTAGCCGACACCCGGTTGTTTTGGCGGTGTCGGAGGTGGAACTGCGTTAGAGCTGTCAAATCCACAAGCTGCTCCCTGTATTATACCTAAAGCAGACCTTGCCATTGGCTGTACAGTTGAATTAAGATAAATCCCCTGCAGCCTTGTTTACAAGTTTGAAAACTGGAATGTGAGATCTACACCTCGATTAGGCTGATCCTAATTATTTAGGGCGACTGGTAGCCTAGCGGTTAGTGTGGGGCAAGTAAGTGAGAAATCTGTGAAAAGTATTTCGATGTGCTCTTGGCAAGGCACTTAACCCTAATTTGCTCCAGGAGCTCTGTACTACTATGGCTAACCCTGTAAAACAACACCTTTCAATACACCTATCTGGTGTGTGACAATTAGTTTTTTTATTTCCTCGTTATTTTGTTTAATGATTTTCAATTTGAGTGTCATTAGTTCTATATAGTCTACACTTTCCCGTTCTGAACTTAACGCGAGTGGGACAGGTGTGGCTTTGTGACAATGACGAGCAGTCGCTCACCAATTTGACAGCTCTAACACAGTTACACCTCCGACACAGCCAAAACACTGTCTTCTATCGCGGGTTAGTGCTTCATCTGATTTGAATTTAGGCCTAAGCCCTGGTCTCATGGGAACAGAAAAGGAATACCTGGTTGTTATCCCAAACTTGGCTCTGACACACAAACACTTTGCTGGTCCATCAACCCATCCAAATACCCCTCACACCCTGTGGCCTGTGGATCATGAGAGAATCTTCGTAAAAGGGCAGAATGTTTGTAACATATTTATTGACACTCAGGGATCGTCAACTGGCAGCCCGCAGGCTAAATTCAGCCTATGGACGATTTTAATTCTGTTACTCAGAACACATGCAGTGCTGTGAAAAAAGTATAACTCAGCAACATTTGTGGCTTTTCAAGCATGAACTGCTCGTTTCAAGTCATGCCAAAACATCTCAATTGGAATTAGGTCTAGACATTCAGAACGTCACATTTGTTGCTTTTTAGCCATTTTCATGTAGACTTGATTGTGGATCATTGTCTTGCTGCACGACACAGCAATGTTTCAGCTCACAGACGGGTGGCCTGACATTCTCCTGTATAATTCTCTGATAGAGCAGAATTCATGGTTCATTCTATTAAGGCAAGTTGTCCAGGTCCAGAGGCAGCAAAGCATCCCCAAACCATCACACTACCACCACCATGCTTGACCGTTGGTATGAGGTTCTTACTGTTGAATGCAGTGTTTGGTTTTCGCCAGATATAATGGGACCCATCTCGTCCAAAAAGTTATACTTTTGTCTCATCTGTCCAAAGAACATTTTTTCAAGAGTCTTGATGATCATCCTGCTTCCAGGTGCTTTTTGGCACAATGAGTCCACATTTTGGACGAGATGCAATTGCATTATTTCTGTACATAAATGCTTTATATCATAAGACGCTGTACTTACTTTGAAGTCAGACACCTTCTGTTATTCATAACACCTACATAAGGCTTAATGTCGTAAACATTGTTAGGCCGCCCATCATAGAAACGTTTTACGAGTATGACATGACAAGGTTATGGGTCTATAATCTATAGATCGTCTCATCTAGCTTTATGAAGCCTTTATTAAGCAGTGCTTATGTCACTCTTTAAAAAGCACTGGTTTATGCCATATTTGACAAAGTGGGTTATGTCACATTTGCCATGGGTTGTTATGCCACATTTATGAATCCTTTATAGAGCATGACATACGGTAATAGATTTTTACCCATTTATATAGTGCTTATGAAGCCCTTATTTGGTCAAAGCAGTGGTGTAAAAGGGTCTGTACAAACACAAGTCTCAATGTCAACAGTGACGAGGCGACTCCGGGATGCTGGCCTTCTAGGCAGAGTTGCAAATAAAAATACATATCTCAGACTGGCCAATAAAAATAAAAGATTAAGATGGGTAAAAGAACACTCACTGGACAGAGGAACTCTGCATCCCTGAGTTGGATCCCGGAGCATCCCGGAGTTGCCTCCTCACTGTTGACGTTGAGACTGGTGTTTTGCGGGTACTATTTAATGAAACTGCCAGTTGAGGACTTGTGAGGAGTCTGTTTCTCAAACTAGACACTCTAATGTACTTGTCCTCTTGCTCAGTTGTGCACCGGGGCCCCCAACTCCTCTTTCTATTCTGTTTAGAGCCAGTTTGCGCTGTTCTGTGAAGGGAGTAGTACCCAGCGTTGTATGAGATCTTCAGTTTCTTGGCAATTTCTCGAATGGAATATCCTTCATTTCTCAGAACAAGAATAGACTGACGAGTTTCAGAAGAAAGTTCTTTGTTTCTGGCCATTTTGAGGCTGTAATCGAACCCACAAATGCTGATGCTCCAGATACTCTAGTCTAAAGAAGGCCAGTTTTATTGCTTCTTTAATCAGGACAACAGTTTTCAGCTGTGCTAACATAATTGCAAAAGAGTTTTCTAATAATCAATCAGCCTTTTAAAATGATAAACTTGGATTAGCTAACACAACGTGCCATTGGAACACAGGAGTGAAGGTTGCTGATAATGGGCCTCGGTACGCCTATGTAGATATTCCATTAATAATCAGCCGTTTCCAGCTATAATAGTCATTTACAACATTAACAATGTCTACACTGTATTTCTGATCAATTTGATGTTAATTTAATGGACAAAAAAAAAAAGTATATAAAAAAAATGACATTTCTAAGTGACCCCAAACTTTTGAACGGTAGTATATGTTTACTTTTACTCAAGTATGACAACTGTGTACTTTTTCCATCACTGTGTAAAACATGCTTCAGTGTATTGTTGTGTTGGCATGGTTTATGATGTGTTACTAAGGAGAAATAATGTGTGTGGTGGGTGACATTTTTGAAAAGTTAAAATGCAGTTTTAAAAGTATTCTCTGGAGTAATAGGCATATTCTATATGTAATTCTTATCCAATCAGATTACACCATCCCAGGAATGCACTCAGTTTTGGAGTCGTTCCCGTTCCAGGACAGTACAGAGTGAAGGATTGTGAGCTTTGCCAGATGACGTGTGTGTGTTTGTAAAATGAATTACTGGAGGACAGCAATCTCAAATCATTTCAAGGTACTCCTGAAAAGGATGACACTACATGATAGGGTAAATGGCCTCAAGGTCAAAATGGGTTAAGTTGACATTCTTCTGCCTTTGGAGGAATTAAGTTTTACTGCTAGGCTAAAGGTTGGGGACTGAGTGAATGTTTGATGAACCAACTGACATGTCTGCATAGTGCCTATTCCGGAGCTGTGACTCTTTAGGCAGTGGGATCAAGCTGAAATTAGGACCATTTGAAGAAGAAAGTAATCTTGTGTCAGTTTCTTTCTATGTTGCAACAGAGCTATTGTAATTATTATGCTCAATGTACACTCACAGGACAGTTAATTGGGTGCACCCATCTAGTACCGGGTCGGACCCCCCTTTGCCTCCAGAACAGCCTGGATTCTTTGGGGCACGTTGGAAACGTTCCACAGGTATGTTGGTCCATGCTGAAGCAATGGTGTCATGCAGTTGCTGTAGACTGAACGGCTGTACCATTGACAACTGGCAGGATGGGTCCATGGACTCATGCTACTTATGCCAAATCCTGACTCTGCCATCAGCATGACGCAACAGGAACCAGGATTTGTTGGACCAGGTGATGCTTTCCACTCCTCAGTTGTCCAGTGTTGGTGATCGTGTGCCCACTGGAGTGGTTTCTTCTTGTTTTTAGCTGATAAGAGTGGAACCTGGTGTGGTCGTCTGCTGCAAAAGCCCACCTGTGAAAATGATCGACAAGTTGTGCGTTCCGAGATTCCGTTCTGCACACCACTGTTGTACTGCGCCATTATTTGTCTGTTTGTGGCCCGCCTGTTAGCTTGCACAATTCTTGCCATTCTCCTTCGACCTCTCATCAACGAGCTGTTTTCGCCCACAGGGCTGCCACTGACTGGATGTTTATTGTTTGTCGCACCATTCTTGGTAAACCCTAGACACTCTGGTGCCTGAATAGCCCAGTGTAACGGATGTGAAATGGCTAGCTAGTTAGCGGGTACGCGCTTGTAGCGTTTCAATCAGTTACGTCACTTGCTCTGAAACCTATTAGTAGTGTTGCCCCTTGCTCTGCAAGGGCCGCGGCTTTTGTGGAGCGATGGGTAACGACGCTTCGTGGGTGACTGTTGTTGATGTGTGCAGAGGGTCCCTGGTTCGCGCCCGTGTCGGGGCGAGGGGACACCGTAAAGTTATACTGTTACACCAGGAGGGTGGCCGTTTCTGAGATACTGGATCGTCCTGGCACGGACGATCATACCACGCTCCAAGTCGCTTATGTCACTGGTTTTTCCCCATTCTAACATTCAATTGAACAGTAACTGAATGCCTTGATGCATGTCTGCCTGCTTTATATACCAATCCACAGCCACGTGATCCATTTTCGTGAATGGGGTGGTGTACCTAATAAACTGGCTAGTGAGTGTATACTTCAGATTGCATGATCGTTTTTATTTAGAAAGACATTTTGCTAGGACCTGGAATAAACTTTAACTATTTAACATCTGTGATGTTTTCATACTGTATGTACTGTTGTCCCTTTGGCATTAAAACATTGTACATGAACACCATAAGCAATAAAGAATTTATTTAAAAACAGATAAAGTTCAACTAGCCACTCAACTAGCCAGTGCTTCTGTTAAGGTGCATTTGAGAGGATACAATCAAAGTGTACAATGATGGTGAATTTTAGTACATTCATTATTTTTCACATTATTGTAGGAAGACCAACAAAGCTGTCTTTCCTACAAAGCAAACTTTCAGCAAACTTTATTCTTGAATGCGGAAACAAGGACCAAACGACCTTTAAACAGTAACCGGTCTTAAAACCATAACCCAACTAGGGCTAAAAGATGAGTATAAAACTTTCATATTGACATTATCGGAGCTCAATGCCCCTTCTTCCCTTTGAATAAAGTCGAATGAATTATATCCTTGTCTTTTGAATACCAATGCATTGGCTAAGCACAGATCATATTTACTTGCATTTAATGTAACTACAACAAAACAGAGACTTCTCCAAATAGGCTAAGCAGTCTGCTATGAAACAGTTGTTACATTAGAGTTAGAACATAAGGTACTAGACAATTCCCAAACATCAGAAACTCTTGACGTGTGTTGCCACTGGTCATAAAGCTTCAACATAGACATTTCATTTAAGGGATAGTTCAGGATTTTGGCAATGAAGCTCTTTTTCTACTTTCATGCTAGCTGATCCCAAAGACTTTCAGTCTTTTGCGCTAACGCTAGTTAGCATTGGCTCATGAAACTACCTCTATCTTCCTTCATACTGGACGCAGACATAAAAATGGTATCCACGTGTTCATCTGAAGTAGATAAAGATCTTCATTGCCAAAATCGCAAACGATCCCTTTAAAAGGTGCCTTCATAAAATTACTGTGGCTTTGTGGTTCCTTGCTATAATTTTTCATCATAGGTCATTTTTCTAGTTACCCAGAGTCAGATGAACTCATGGATACCATTTTTAAGTCTCTGCATGCAGTTTGGAGTTCATTATAGTTAGCATATCGTAAGCTTAGCACAATTGCTGTAAGTCTGCAGGTACAGTAGCCAGCTCCTCTCAAAAGCAGGGAAATAGACCTAGCTACTCCAAAGCTGGGTGTTTGGTAATTTATAGCTTTACAACATTTAATCAATATTTTTATGATTTTATTAATTTGACTGATAATCATAAGAAACGAGATTCACTTCCTCATTCTGTTCCGTTGTCGCATAGAGATCACAACGTTGTATCTGTCTCAATGGCGCTGCCCGTACACTAAGACGACATAATGGGACAGATACAACGTTATCTCTATACATCTTTGTGCGACAACGGGACAGAATGAGGAAATGGATAGAATATCGTTTCTAATTATCAGTAAATATAACTCATTTATAAAATATTGATTACCATGTATAGCTTTGTAAGACTATACAGTGCCTTCAGAAAGAATTCATAACTCTTGACATTCCACATTTTGTTGTGTTACAGCAGGAATTTAAATTGGATTAAATTGATTTGTGTTCCTCACCCATCTACACACAATACCCCATAATGACAAAGTGAAAACATGTTTTTCAAAATGTTTGCAAATTGATTGAAAATTAAATACAGAAATATCTCATTTACATAAGTCTTTACACCCCTGAGTCAATACATTAAAATATCCTTTGGCAACAATTACAGCTGTATTTCTGGTTAAGTCTCTAAGAGCATTGTACATCTGGATATTTGTACAATATTTGCACATTATTCTTTTTTAAATTCTTCAAACTGATTTAAGTCCAAACTGTAACTAGGCCACTCAGGAATATTCAAGGTCGTCTTGGTAAGCAACTTGTGTATATTTGGCCTTGTGTTTTTTAGGTTATTATCCTGCTGAAAGGTGAATTTGTCTCCCAGTTTCTGTTAGAAAGCAGACTGAACCAAGTTTTCCTCTAGAATTTTGCCTGTGCTTAGCTCTATTCTGTTTCTTTAATCCTAAAAAAATCCCTAGTCCTTGCCGATGACAAGCATACCCATAACATGATGCAGCCACCACCATGCTTGAAAAGAGTGGTAAGAGGAACAACCTAAAGAGGATTTGCCCCAAACATAACACGTTGTATTCAGGATATAATGTTAATTTCTTTGCCACATTTTTTTTGTTGCAGTTTTACTTTAGTGCTTTATTGCAAACAGGATACACATTTTGGAATCTGTCATTTAGGTTAGTATTGTGGAGTAACTACAATGCTGTTGATCCATCCTCAGTTTTCTCCTATCACAGCCATTAAACTGTTTTAAAATCACCGTTGGCCTCACGGTGAAATCCCTGAGCGGTTTCCTTCCTATCCGGAACCTGAGTTAGGAAGGACCCCTGTATCTTTTTGGTGACGGTGTATTGATACACCATCCAAAGTGTAATGAATAACTTCACCATGCTCAAAGGGATATTCAATGTCTGCTTTTTTATGTTTTTACCAATCTACCAATAGGTGCCCTTCATTAGAATCTTTGTTTGAAATTCACTGCTCGACTGAGGGACCTTACAGATAATTCTATGAGTGGGGTACAGAAATTACGTAGTCATTAAAAAATGATGTAAACACTATGATTACACATAGAGTCCATGCAACTTATTATGTGACATTTTACTCTTGAACTTATTTAGGCTTGCCATAACCAAGCGGTTGAATACTTATTGACTCGGCTTTTAATTTTTGTATTAATTTGTAAAAGTTAAAAATATATATATAATTCCACTTTGACATGATAGGGTATTATGTGTAGGCCAGTGATACAAAATCTCAATTTAATAAATTTTAAATTCAGGCTATTTCACAATAAAATGTGGAAAAAGTCAAGGGGTGTGAATAATTTCTGAAGACACTGAAAATGACCAACAACACCCAACTTTAGAGTAGTTAGAAGGTCTATTTCCCTGCTGTTGTGAGGAGCTGGCTACTGTTCTACCTGGAGCAGAATATGTGAGCTGAGGAGAGCAGTCGCTCTGGCACTCCTATATTATTTTTATTATTTCAAGGCTATAGCCTACAAAGAAATACATTGTGAAGCATTTGCGAGTGCAACACTAGGCTGGTAGGGACATAAAGCGCTCAGCATTTAAACAACATTTTGTTGTATTAAATCATTATAGCCTATAAATTGTGCATATAGGCTGTGACTTACTTAGAATGAAATACAAATTAAATGAAAAATGCCTTATTAGACTTATTAGTGCCTTTGAATTCATTTTTAGAAACACGAGATTGGCCAGTCTGTGGCTTCAGGCTCATGCGATGGTGCCTGGAGAGCAGGCCAGCAGCAGAGAATATCCTCTCCGCGGTTGCAGAGCCACTGGGATGCTAAACACCCTTTTGGGTATTTATTTGTATTTAAAAAAAATGTATATATAGGTAGGCCTAAAGGTTCAGGCAAAATAACCCAGTCAAAACAGAAAGCTCCTTGAAAGCGGGAATATGCCAGGCCTATTGGGCCAAAATCAATGATGGTATATTGTATAGACAATAGAATTTTTTTTACAAAACTTAAGAGATCTGATTTTTTGTTTATAAATACTTTTCTACAATGACACACTTTGCCAGCTACCCACCTCGTTCCTTTCTGTAAACATGTGCACATAGTAAGTACACCATCATGCTTTTGGGATACGTGTCTTTTCAGATTCCACAATGATTCTTTAGTTGAGGACACTACATCACTGCACTCCCTTTCCTGCTCCTCATCTTTGTAAGTCACCTTGATTTTGCACCTGTGTGTTTTATCAGTTTCTTTATGAAATTATTTAGTGAACTCCATGACAGTAGCTAAAGCAAGGATATATAGCAGCACACAAGTAGCCTACAAATGCATGCTGGGCCAGGCATGTCCTGAGCTCGTGAAGTGAGCGCTATTAGAGCGAGAAGGCTGACGCTCCAGCCTTTGGGATCTCGCTCCATGCTCCAGTCAAATGGGCACGGTCAGCTCCTCACTCCACTCAAGCTCCGCTCACATACTCTAACCTGGAGACTTCCAGCAAAAAAGATAATGACATGCTAACTTCCATCATCTCCAAACTGCACGCAGACATAAAAATGGTATCCATGAGTTCTTCCCACTCTGGGTAAGTAGAAAAAACGACAACAAACCCAACATTCATTTACGTTATGATGCAGTCACGACTACAAGTCTATTTTGGACGAGACTCAGTTTATTTACACTTTGTAGTCAATTTTGACAGTATAATAAATGTTTGACTCATATTGATGACACACAGGGCTGTTTTCTAAATGAGAAGTTGTTTTTTAGAGGCAGTTGCTCTTTAAATCCAGTATTATCTAACTGTAGCACAAAGAAAGTGGGTACTTGCCCTCTTTTGGCCAAGTGGTATACATGTGCCATGCTGCCCAACAGCCTGGTCTTGATCCAAAGCAGACGTTCATGTCACTGTGAAGCTTTTGGATCAGTCTATGCAGTTTTTTCTGTCTCTCCATGGCTTCTCTGAGGGTCCAACCAAGTGAACCAAGGCTGAGACCTGTAGCTACTCTGGGCATTCCTGATGCTGGGTCTCAAAAGCCCTACAGCTCCATGTCCTCCTCTCCAGAGCTGTGGGCCCCGGCCACTGGGCTGCAGTACAGAGGGGAGTACGTCTCCCCTGGGGGGTTTGTGAGGGGAATCTGAGGGGTAGGGGCACTGGGGGTCGGGGGTTGCCTGCTGGTAGTCTGCAGCTTCCTCTGCAGGGAGTCTTTCAGCTTTCGAGCCAGCGCATCCCATGGGAGGCGCCATACTACCAGCTCCATACAGGATTGGCTCCTACGGGAACAGGAGAGAAACAGGTGAGACAACGGGACTGAAAAAGAGAAACAAATAGTGGACACCTCCCTAAATTCTAATGTTTATTCACTACTGGCTACCATGACAGACGGGTCAAGGTTCTACACTAACTTTTCCCACTGTTGGCACTGATGCTACCAACTTCTTCAGTTGGTGGTACCAGCACATGATTTGTTCACACCAATATTTTAAATAATTGTTTTTAGAATTATTATGTGCCTGCATTCCATACAGAACCAGGCTAATAATGACTAGCCATCTTTTAAATGACCATACCCTTGAGTGCTTACATTGATGTGGATAGATTTACTGTAACAGCAAAGAAAATAGATTATTGTAACAATGTGATCAATATATTTACTGCAGATTTTAAAGTACCACGTGTTCTTTTCTGCAAAATCCTCGAGAGCAGAATTTGAAAAAACGATACTTGATACCAAAACGATACCATAGCAACAAAAAAAAAAGAAAGTGGGAAGAAGGACTGTGATTTCATTTTTTAAAATAGATAAACAACAAAATGGGATGTTCTAAGTCCACAACAATGCTTAAACCACATCAGGGGACAATTTTTTTTAGGTCTGGGAAAAACTTCAGACATTTAGATGTTTTTGTGTAGTTACCCTTAAATTCAGGTTCACACCAGCCAGACAGTTGTGTTTGCTAGTGGTGTTTCTATAGCATACTTGTAATGGAGTTTTCAAAGCAAAAGGCCACTGGATTGATGCAAATAATTATGATTTGCCAGTGTCAACTGAAAGCTACTGGCATGGATGAGAAAAATACTGTCCCAGTCAAGATCAGACAGGAAAGCTAATGATACGTGCATAATTTCAATAGCTGGTGATTTTATCTTTAATTTACAGGCTGAGCAAGTAGCCTATACAGGGTTCATACAGACATTGGCAAGTCAAATTAAAAGGACTTGAGGACTTTTTCAAACACTTAATTGTTATTTTCAAGGGCCTAAATTGCATATTTAAATGTTGTAATAGCCTATAGAAAATAATAACCCCCCTCCTTAAGGTGAGTATGTATTACCATCAAACCTTGCAGGTAGGTAGGTACTTGAGTTAAATGTTCCTCTGAGGTGGGGGATGAGAAGGAGAGGAGTACTTACACAGACTGGGCCACATTGTGGGGGAGAATGTCACTGATGCCACGCTGAAGCCCCTCCCTCAGACTGTCAGACATCACCAGCACTGGCCGCCTGGGTGCAGGCTCCACATCCAGGTCATCATCATCATCCTCCAGACTGATCCTGACAGAAATAGATTAACTTCACTGTATGACAGAGTGTGTAGTGCACAGTGAAGACAAAACAAATGGTGGTAATGCTAATACAAGTTATTGTCAGTAACAATGCACATTGCAATTATGATGAGTTATGGACATTAACAGAACTGGAATCTCCCACATTGCCCTCATAAGGTTCTCATAGCTAACCTTTCCTCAATCTCCTGCAGTCTTCTATGAGCAGACTCCACCTCGATGCAGGAGCCTTCTGCTTCTGGACGGACCAGACGGGAGGGAGACCCGGATATGGGCAGCCCCAGGTTCTGAGTCCCCAGGCAGTGCTGTGGAGGTGCTTGGCTGGCTGATTCAGGTAGAGGGGGGCCGTTGTTGCCTGGTGGCCAGATCTGACACACATTATGGCTGAGGTCATCCAAAGGATCACATCCTGCATCTCCCATCAGCCTCCTCTTTTTGGCACTGCATCCTCTGGAGAACAAACACATATTGATTTGGAGTAAATCATTTGTCCTTTGAAACTAACATGCGCAGCAGAATAAACACTGCTGTTCATTTTATTGATTTTTCCTATTCTTAACTCACTCGTCATCTGTTCTCCTCCTGTGCTTTCTCAGGCATCTTCTCTCCCAACTCCTGAAGAAATAACAATAAATGTAATGGCAACATGCTAGCAAGTCTGAGTCTTGCACATCTCCTGCAAAGCACATGGTTGTTACATCTGTGTGTATTGTGCAGCGCTCCCATCACTAGACTCTACTCACGTGCTTGGGGGCGACACTCCCGGCAGGTGTTGACAGGTATTTGCAGGGCCAATATTGATCCCCATTTCAGGGACATTGATTAAGCCAGGGAATGAGTACATGGCAGGCAGAAAGCGCAGCTCGCTGCTCATGGGGCAGGGATGATGCTCCTGGTTTATTTGAGGTGGAAGGGTTAAACAAAAGCCTCGATGGTAGATAAGCAGACATAAACAAGGACGATAAATTGAGTTCTCGAAGGCCAACTTAGAAAACAGAAATAGATTATTATAAAAATGAACAATTTTACAGGCACGTGTGTAGCTGTCAGTAATGAACAGTTGGATATAGCTAAGTAAGATGTTTTGGTACAACAGGCATAGCTGTTGTTTTGGTCACCAATCCATCATAACAAATATTACTGTTAGTTACTGTACCTAATGTCGACTCAGCTAGCTACTAACGCAGAATCTTGTAAATTGTCACTCTTCTAGTCTAGCGTTATGGTAAAGTTATAAAGTTATCAGGTCCTGACATTTAACTAGTTTACATAACGTAGACAGCCACAGGGTTAGTTCTGTATAATATTTGGTAGCTAGTTAGCAAGCTTGCTAAAATTACTACCAACGTTAGCAAGCTAGCGGATTCAGCTGGCTAGCTGCCTAGCAAACTTAATTTGACAGGAATAAATGCAGTCTTTAACATTACATAACGGTAGCCCTTCATAATCAGTAAATAATGGCTTGCCTTGCTCTTCTGCAATATATTCGTCTTGGGCTATGTATGTATGTATGGATAACAAGCTAACTAACTAACTTAGGTAGCTAGCCAGTTAGCAATAAGCGTACCCGCCCCCTGCCTGTTATTGTTGTTGCTTGTGAACCCATGTTGCAGTTCGAACGCTTGAACGCTTGAACTTCGAACGCATGAACGTATTTAGCTAACAAACATACCTGTATAACTTTAACTGCGTTTATCTACCTCTTTATTTTCGCTGTCACATTTTCAGCTTTTCTGAGAATAAATTGAATGAATGCAGTGAAGTGAGGTGCTAAGAACCACAAATACAATGCGCAACTGCTGATGAAGAATCTAATGGAGCAAAAAAGTCGTTGGGATTCTAGAAAAAATTGAGCATGCGCTTCTGAGACAACAGGTCACTTGACACGATCATGAGAGCGATGGCGACATAAAATCAAGTTAAAAGCGGTCTCTCCTCTTGTCTTCACGACAAGGTCGCTCTACAGGTAAGTGACATAGATTTTGATCATTAAGAAGATGAATAATGTGTGAAATGTAATTTTAGGATTAGTTAATATATTGTCTATCAACAACAATAGGGTAGGGATGGACAACCGAGTAAACTCAACTCTGTTCATAGAGATTTATGGACGGGGTTGAGTTTACTCAGCTAACGTTAGGTTGGACACTTATTTTCACTATAGCTAGTTGGCTACTGTACATGAACATCTATTGATCTTCTTTTTTTTTTAACCTCTCTAAGGTTGGTCAAAATGTATGCCCTGTACATTGTGAGTGGACTGCTGGCACTGGTAGCAAGCAAACCCTGTGGTAACTATAATTTATCCCAGAAACACAATATTACAACACCTGATTGCCACGGAAAAGCACATGTTCACCAGTCTCTGTCTTGGCTAGCGGACTAAACTCCACTCCATGGTGAAGGAAGTTTCTGATGAACTTCACCAACGGAGTGGAGCCGATGCAGGCTTTGTGGTAGCTCAGATTACATCGATTTGCTCAAGGTCAATATAAAGAAATAACTTATGAAACGCCCACCTATGTTTGTCCTCTGTAGTTGCATGGCTTTGTTTGTTGAAATCCATACTTTTCATAAAACGTTAATCAAATACAAACACCGATTGTTGCTCTAATGGTGTTTTCACACTTGGTCCCTTTCAGACAATTAATTGTGTGCAGTGCAAACACTCCAAAGGAACTGACACCCCAAAAGAGCCACTTAAGCGAACCGACCTGAGACCATCTCGAAAGGTGGGCTGAGTTCGGTTCGCTTGAATTCCTCGGTCAGGTTCCGTTTTTTAGGACAATGTGAACGCAACGCACCGCAGGTTCGTTTGTCATTTCACGCACCACACACTAGACTACTGCTTACCGTTTCTCTTGCCATAAATCCCCACGTTAGTGCCACAAGAGAGAATATGCTGCAGGTTCACGGGAAGAAATGTGTGCTGTTTTTTGCATATTGATTAGCGATTGTCAAAGACTCACAGAAATGCCTAAATGTGGAGTTTAGTTCATATTTTTTGTTTGCAATATGTGATCTATAGACAGCTTCATAAACTGTTAATTGATTATGGGGTTTGAATAGTGTGTGAAGACAACATTTGGACAGAATCACAACATTGGGTACAAAATAAGTTCTAGCTTTAAAGGGGCAGTAGCCTACCTTGGATGTACAATTTTCAATTACAGCATTATTTATTCTGCAGTTATTGTATTGCTATTTATTCTGTTAGTATAAACATGTACATGTTATTGTTATCTTCTGATTGCATTTAATTAAAATATGGAGACAAAATAATTGTAATCTATTAGCTTCCAAAATGTAAGTAGGTGTATCTAGCTGTCCATAACACATTTTGATTGAATAGCTTGTCCTGCACTTTGTGCATTGAGTGAATGTTGGAAACAGATATTGGTTATTTTCTAAACATAACAATGTGAATGCAAGAGGACTCATTTCACAAAATGGGTAAGGTGAACTGGCAAAATAGTTGAGTCCTCATTCAAGGGCAGCGTGAATACAAAATATGTTTATATTTTTTGGCATATGCCAGTTAAATCTCAACAAGGAAACAGTCGGTGGTGGTATTTCAGTAACATTTATTTGGGGAAAAGGTATGGGTTCCAGCAAACAAAGGCACGCAATTACAGAGGACAAACAGGTAGGTGGGTGTTTGATGTACTTTTTTTTTTTTTTTTTTAAGTATTGAATCGATGTAGCAGACTATATTCCGTTGCAACGTGGACTCAAAGCATTTCGTATTATTCTGTACATACATCTGATACACTATTTAGTATATGTTAGGGAGTAAACTTTATTTATAATGAGGGTTACATGGAGAAAATCGAACCTCTGAAATGAAAATGATGGCCCTCTCTTCAGCTAAATATATTTGACCTAAACCGTTTCTGAATGCTTTGGGGGGAAAAAACAAGTGATCTTCCCCTATACCCAAAATAATAATAATGAGAACATGCCTACCGTTTACCCTCACTTCTTGGACGGACAAAATCCTTTGATATGCAGTTTTAGAAACGGTTCTTCGTCCTGTAAGCATTACATGGTAAAGCAGGAATTTTGATAGCCAGATAGTTGTGGGTTCGCAGACCGCCTTGGACAAGAGGTAGGGGTGAAAATATCTCCTTTATAGTAAAAGCATTGCATGAATCTATCGTATTTACAGGTCCGAGAAAAAAAATATTTTATAAACATTTCACGCAATTCTACGTAATTGTATATATTAGCGGAATATTTTAATACCATACAATTGACCGGAATTACAGGCTAAGAATGGACAGAGAGAGGCCCATGTGTTCATGTTATATTTCTCCAATGCCAAATCAATGTGTGTTTGCAATAAAACTGTCCCTGTTCGCAAATAATTAAATCTGAGACGTCATTAGGAATCTGAGCATGGTTCTTTCAAAAGTTGCGTCTACCTTACCACCCCAGAAAGAGTAGGCCTACGGACGCAGAAAAATGCCAGCTTTAACTGCTGGCTACTCTTCTTTTGTGGCTTAACCCAACCCATCGGAGTCATGTCTTTCCCGGGTATTTTACAACTTTTTTTTAGTATAAAGCATCGCAGACCAAAGCGTTGTTATAGATCACTTTATATAATTGGAATAAAATTATCTTATTCCTTATTTTAAGCTAACAAGGGGTAAACCTGTGCTTTAAAAAGAAAAATAGTAAAAGGGTAGGCGGATGGCATACCCTCTCATGCCCCCTCAATTCGAGTCTTGGTTTTAACATAATTAAAAGCCCTTCACTGACACGAGGTGGGCTATAAAGAGTGCGTGGTGGTTGGAGGAATTGACCCACAAATCTATGGATATAGCTGCCTATAGCCTAATACAACTGTCAAACAGGTAGGCCTACCTCTTATTTCTTAAATAGGAAGAAATAAGCTCCAACACAAAGCCCTCTTGTTGTTAGTAAAGCCTAATTAAAATGAAGACAGTTTTAAATTAATTATGCCTACCCAAATTTGCCTACTTTCAGTACCATGAGCAATCCATTTCTGATTGATTGTGCCGCTGGTGCTGCTTGAAGTTTCAGGACCACAGTTTAAGTTACTCGAATCATTAACTCTGATAAATATATTATGGGCAAGAAACATATTGACTTTAATAAAATCAATAATATACTTAACAAAAATATAAATGTAAAGTGTTGGTCTCATGTTTCATGAGCTGCAATAAAAGATCCCAGACATTTTCCATATGCACAAAAAGAAGCTTATGCTTATTTCTCTCAAATGTTGAGCACAAATGTGTTTACATCCCTGTTAGTGAGCATTTCTCCTTTGCCAAGATAATCCATCCATCTGACAGGTGTGGCATATAAATAAACTGATTAAACAGCATGATCGTTACACAGGTGCACCTTGTGCCGGTACAATAAAAGGCCACTCTAAAATGTGCAGTTTTGTCACACAACACAATGTCACAGATGTCTGAAGTTGAGGGAGTGTGCAATTGGCTTGTTGACTGCAGGAATGTCCACCAGAACTGTTGCCAGATAATTTAATGTTAATTTATCTACGATAAGCCACCTCCAACGTCATTTTAGAGAATTTGGCAGTACGTTCAAATGGCCCTACAACTGCAGACCACGCCAGCATAACCACGCCAGCCCAGGACCTCCACATACAGCTTCACCTGCGGGGTTGTCTGAGACCAGCCACCCGGACAGCTGATGAAACTGAGGAGTATTTGTCTGTAATAAAGCCCTTTTGTGCGGGGAAATATATGATTGGCTGGGCCTGGCTCCCCAGTGGGTAGGCCTGACTCCCTAGTGGGTGGGCATAAGCCCTCCCAGGCCCACCCATGGCTGGGCCCCTGCTCAGTCATGTGAAATCCATAGATTAGGCCCTATTGAATTTATTTCAATTGACTGATTTCCTTATATGAACTGTAACTCAGTAAAATCATTGAAATTATTGCTTGTGGTGTTTTATATTTTTGTTCAGTATAATAGTAGCAAGCTATCAATGTTGACCTCCGGTCTTCCTCATCTTTGCGCTTTCCTTCTCAAACTAAACAGAACATAAGCTATGGCTAGTCCGCGCGCAAAAGTGCAATGTTTGGACTAGGCCTAATAAAAAAATGATTTACAGAAGAAACCTTTGACTCTCCTCCTGAACTGCCACTGTAGCCCTACCCAGCACAGCCAATGATTAAGCAGCACTCAAAGTTTTTGATCAGCAAAAGCAGAGCAGAGCAGGGCAGGGCTCAGTGTAATGCAGCCCAGTTTCATTTACACCATACCAGCAGCTCTCTTAGAAATATAACTTTGCTCTGTGCTTCTGAGTATGCACTTCGTAGGCTATGGATCATTTGATTTAAAGCACACTAAATGGCCTCTAGGCGCACTTAATATTGCGCCCAGCGGAGAATCAGAGATTGAGAGGTGGCATCGGCCACACTTATTTATTTATATATATTTATATACACACACTACTGGTTAAACTTTTTAGAACACCTACTCATACAAGTGTTTTTCTTTATTTTTTACTATTTTCTACATTGTAGAATAATAGTGAAGACAAACTATGAAATAACACATGGAATCATGTAGTAACCAAAAGTGTTAAACAAATCAAAATATATTTGAGTTTCTTCAAATAGCCACCTTTTGACTTGATGACAGCTTTGCACACTCTTGGCATTCTCTCAACCAGCTTCACCTGGAATGCTTTTCCAACAGTCTTGAAGGAGTTCCCACATGTGCTGAGCACTTGTTGGCTGCTTTTCCTTCACTCTGCGGTCCAAATCATCTCAATTTGGTTGTCGGGGGATTGTGGAGGCCAGGTCATCTGATGCAGCACTCCATCACTCTCCTTGGTTATACAGCCTGGAGGTGTGTTGGGTCATTGTCCTGTGAAAAACAAATGATAGTCCCACTAAGCCCAAACCAGATGGCGTGCCTTATTTTAAATAAATCACAGGCAGTGTCACCAGCAAAGCACCCCCACAGTATAACACCTCCACCATGCTTTACGGTGGGAAATACACATGCGGAGATCATCCGTTCACCCACACTGAGTGTCACAAAGACACTGCGGTTGGAACCAAAAATCTCAAATTTGGACTCCAGACCAAAGGACAAATTTCACTGGTCTAATGTTCATTGCTTATGTTTCTTGGCCCAAGCAAGTCTCTTATTGGTGTCCTTTTAGTAGTGTTTTTTTTTTCCAGCAATTTGACCATGAAGGCCTGATTCACACAGTCTCCTCTGAACAGCTGATGTTGAGATGTGTCTATTACTTGAACTCTGAAGCATTTATTTGGGCTGCAATTTCTGAGGCTGGTAACTCGAATGAAGTTAACCTCTGCAGCAGAGGTAACTCTGAGTCTTCCATTCCTGTGGCGGTCCTCATGAGAGCCAGTTTCATCATAGCGCTTGATGGTTTTTGCGACTACTTGAAGAAACTTTCAAAGTTCTTGAAATGTTCCATATTGACTTACCTTTATGTCTTAAAGTAATGATGGACTGTCGTTTCTCTTTACTTATTTGAGCTGTTCTTGCCATAATATGGACTTGGTCTTTTACCAAATAGGGCTATCTTCTGTAAACCCCCCTACCTTGTCACAACACAACTGATTGGCTCAAACGCATTAAGAAGGATAGAAATGGGCTGATGGTGAAGTAGACATACTTGGTATTCATATCACAAAAGATAGAAATAAGCTTTCCACAACAAATTTCAATAGAAAACTTGTAAAAATAGACAAGATCCTGCAACCATGGAGAGGTAAATACCTGTCTATTTATGGAAATTGCCCTGATTTAACTCCTTAGTCATATCGCTGTTTACTCACTTACTTATGGCACTGCCTACTCCTGATTCGTTTTTCAAATCATATGAGCAAAAAATATTTCGTTTTATCTGGAACGCTAAACCAGACAAAATAAAACGTGCCTATCTATATAATGAATATGAATTGGGTGGGTTGAGATTATTAAATATAAAATCGCTAAACCTCTAAAAGCTTCACTCATTCAAAAGTTTTATTTGAACCCTAAATGGTTCTCAAGTAGATTAATAAGTGTTAAAGGAATTTTGATTCCTGTTTATCAACCAATTCAATTAAAACACTCTGCCCATAAATAAGAATTTGTAAGATAATTATCAGCATTAAATGGACAGAAACCAGTCTTAAAATCAATCAATCAATAGCGTTTATTCTCGAGAGTACTGATCATAATACATTTTACATCAGGTTATATAATAAAGATGATGTCATAGGTTTTAATGTCCAACCTCCTCTCGGATACAATGGCAATACAGTTCGAGTTCTCATTACTGTCTGCCACCTGTTAAACTATCTACAACCAACCCAAGGTCTTTCCCCTCCCTGGGTAGAGACATCATTCTAGCCTGTCTGAAGATAAACCCATTCTTTCTAACAAGGAACACATAACATTCAACATTTATGATTATAATAAGGTTCATTAGTAGTATTCTGTTTAGTTATAATTCTAAGTCAAATGTATACATATTTTAGTCATTAAACACAAAAATCCCGTAACAATAAGAAAAGCTCATCCATTGTTTAAAAATGGCCTTTTTGCAAATCAAATCAAATTTTATTTGTCACATACACATGGTTAGCAGATGTTAATGCGAGTGTAGCGAAATGCTTGTGCTTCTAGTTCCGACAATGCAGTAATAACCAACAAGTAATCTAACCTAACAATTCCACAACGACTACCTTATACACACAAGTGTAAAGGGATAAAGAATATGTACATAAAGATATATGAATGAGTGATGGTACAGAACGGCATAGGCAAGATGCAGTAGATGGTATAGAGTACAGTCTATACATATGAGATGAGTACGGTAATGTAGGGTATATAAACATAAAGTGGCATAGTTTAAAGTGGCTAGTGATACATGTATTACATAAAGATGGCAAGATGCAGTAGATGATATAGAGTACAGTGTATATACATATACATATGAGATGAGTAATGTAGGGTATGTAAACATTATATGAAGTGGCATTGTTTAAAGTGGCTAGTGATACATTTTTACATAATTTCCATCAATTCCCATTATTAAAGTGGCTGGCGTTGAGTCAGTATGTTGGCAGCGGCCACTAAATGTTAGTGGTGGCTGTTTAACAGTCTGATGGCCTTGAGATAGAAGCTGTTTTTCAGTCTCTCGGTCCCTGCTTTGATGCACCTGTACTGACCTCGCCTTCTGGATGATAGCGGGGTGAACAGGCAGTGGCTCGGGTGGTTGTTGTCCTTGATGATCTTTATGGCCTTCCTGTGACATCGGGTGGTGTAGGTGTCCTGGAGGGCAGGTAGTTTGCCCCCGGTGATGCGTTGTGCAGACCTCACTACCCTCTGGAGAGCCTTACGGTTGTGGGCGGAGCAGTTGCCGTACCAGGCGGTGATACAGCCAGACAGGATGCTCTCGATTGTGCATCTGTAGAAGTTTGTGAGTGCTTTTGGTGACAAGCCGAATTTCTTCAGCCTCCTGAGGTTGAAGAGGCGCTGCTGCGCCTTCTTCACCGCTGTCTGTGTGGGTGGACCAATTCAGTTTGTCCGTGATGTGTAAACCGAGGAACTTAAAACTTTCCACCTTCTCCACTACTGTCCCGTCGATGTGGATAGGGGGGTGCTCCCTCTGCTGTTTCCTGAAGTCCACAATCATCTCCTTTGTTTTGTTGACGTTGAGTGTGAGGTTATTTTCCTGACACCACACTCCGAGGGCCCTCACCTCCTCCCTGTAGGCCGTCTCGTCGTTGTTGGTAATCAAGCCTACCACTGTAGTGTCGTCCGCAAACTTGATGATTGAGTTGGAGGCGTGCATGGCCACGCAGTCGTGGGTGAACAGGGAGTACAGGAGAGGGCTCAGAACGCACCCTTGTGGGGCCCCAGTGTTGAGGATCAGCGGGGTGGAGATGTTGTTACCTACCCTCACCACCTGGGGGCGGCCCGTCAGGAAGTCCAGGACCCAGTTGCACAGGGCGGGGTCGAGACCCAGGGTCTCGAGCTTGATGACGAGTTTGGAGGGTACTATGGTGTTAAATGCTGAGCTGTAGTCGATGAACAGCATTCTCACCTAGGTATTCCTACATGGCAGATTGCCATGTCTCATTTTCGATGAATTGAAAATGATACTTTTTTCACCGTATCTCTCTTTTTCAAACTACCATTGCAGAGCTGGCTACAATTTAAATTTCACCCCCCTGAAAGGATAGAACAAATATTATGGCTGAACTCAAATGTGCTGGTTGATAAAATACCTGTATTTATGGGAAAGATGTTTGAAAAGGGTATTTTGTTCTTAAATGATTTTGTAAATTGGTATGGTAGAGTTATGTCCTTCATGGAGTTATCAGAATTGTACGGAAAGGTCTGCTCAATCCAAGAATACAACCAATTGATTACAGCATTACCCCAAAAATGGAGGAGGCAGGTGGCAGCGGGAGGAGGTAGGGAACTGGCCTGTCTGCCCAATATAAAGGATCAAAACTGGCGGCGGAATAAAAATAGCATAAATAGGAAAGTATACCAGTTTCATTTGAGGACCAGGATGTTGACAACTGTGCCATACAGATTGCAAAATAGTTGGAAAGAGATTTTTGATGTACCGATTCCATGGTACAGGGTGTATGCGTTGATATATAAAACAAAGCAAGATTCAAGACTTGTGCTTTTCAGCTAAAATTATTATATAGAATTCTTGCCACCAACAAAATGTTTGAATATTTGGGGCATAAAATCATAAAATCATCGAAGCTCTGCAGATTTTGTTGTGAGGATAAAGAATCAATAGACCATTTATTTTGGTATTGCCCTCAGGTAGCCAGTTTCTGGTCTCAGGTTCAGGAATGGCTGAAAAAGCATAGCATTGATCTAAAATTGACCCTAGAAATAGTACTGTTAGGAGATCTGGAGAGACCGGGTCAGTCAATTACTAATACTCTTAGTAAAAGTATTTATCTTCAACTCGCAATCTGTGGAATATATTCAATTAGATAGATTGAAATTGTATGTTAAACATCACAGCATAGTTGAAAGATATGTGTTGCGTAGAAACCCGATGTGGGTGGCCAGCAGAGATAGATGGGATGGGCTGAGGGTTGGTATATGGAATTGGAGACAAGTGGGAGTGGAGTTAGAATGATGGTCAAAGAAAAGTTTTAAAAATAAAACCTAATAAAAAGTACATTTGAATGACACTAAGTGGCAGTGTTTTTACAACTAATGCCGGTTTGCCTGAGGCTGATGCCGTACAGGTGTTTGTACACATGCATATATACACACACTCTCAAATAAACACATACAAGAACAGACACATCATCAAATGTATTTATATAGCCCTTCTTACATCAGCTGATATCTCAAAGTGCTGTACAGAAACCCAGCCTAAAACCCCAAACAGCAAGGAATGCAGGTGTAGAAGCACAGTGGCTAGGAAACACTCCCCAGAAAGGCCAAAACCTAGGAAGAAACCTAGAGAGGAACCAGGCTATGAGGGGTGGCCAGTCCTCTTCTGCCTGTGCCGGGTGGAGATTGTAACAGAACATGGCCAAGATGTTCATAAATGACCAGCATGGTCAAATAATAATAATCACAGTAGTTGTCGAGGGTGCAGCAAGTCAGCACCTCAGGAGTAAATGTCAGTTGGCTTTTCATAGCCGATCATTAAGAGTATCTCTACCGCTCCTGCGGTCTCTAGAGAGTTGAAAACAGCAGGTCTGGGACAGGTAGCACGTCCGGTGAACAGGTTAGGGTTCCATAGCCGCAGGCAGAACAGTTGAAACTGGAGCAGCAGCATGGCCAGGTGGACTGGGGACAGCAAGGAGTCATCATGCCAGGTAGTCCTGAGGCATGGTCCTAGGGCTCAGGTCCTCCGAGAGAGAGAAAGAGAGAATTAGAGAGAGCATACATAAATTCACACAGGACACCGGATAAGACAGGAGAAGTACTCCAGATATAACAAACTGACCCTAGCCTCCCGTCACAAACTAATGCAGCATAAATACTGGAGGCTGAGACAGGAGGGGTCAGGAGACACTGTGGCCCCATCTGATGATACCCCCGGACAGGGCCAAACAGGAAGGATATAACCCCACCCACTTTGCCAAAGCACAGCCCCCACACCACTAGAGGGATATCTTCAACCACCAACTTACCATCCTGACACAAGGTCGAGTATAGCCCACAAAGATCTCCGCCACGGCACAACCCAAGGGGGGGCGCCAACCCAGACAGGAAGATCACGTCAATGACTCAACCCACTCAAGTGACGCACCCCTCCTAGGGACGGCATGAAAGAGCACCAGGTAGCCAGTGACTCAGCCCCTGTAATAGGGTTAGAGGCAGAGAATCCCAGTGGAGAGAGGGGAACCAGCCAGGCAGAGACAGCAAGGGCGGTTCGTTGCTCCAGAGCCTTTCCGTTCACCTTCACACTCCTGGGCCAGACTACACTCAATCATATGACCCACTGAAGAGATCAGTCTTCAGTAAAGACTTAAAAGTTGAGACCGAGTCTGCGTCTCTCACATGGGTAGGCAGACCATTCCATAAAAATGGAGCTCTATAGGAGAAAGCCCTGCCTCCAGCTGTTTGCTTAGAAATTCTAGGGTCAATTAGGAGGCCTGCGTCTTGTGACCGTAGCGTACGTGTAGGTATGTACGGCAGGACCAAATCGGAAAGATAGGTAGGAGCAAGCCCATGTAATGCTTTGTAGGTTAGCAGTAAAACCTTGAAATCAGCCCTTGCCTTAACAGGAAGCCAGTGTAGGGAGGCTAGCACTGGAGTAATATGATCAAATTTTTTGGTTCTAGTCAGGACTCTAGCAGCCGTATTTAGCACTAACTGAAGTTTATTTAGTGCTTTATCCAGGTAGCCGGAAAGTAGAGCATTGCAGTAGTCTAACCTAGAAGTAACAAAAGCATGGATTAATTTTTCTGCATTATTTTTGGACAGAAAATGTCTGATTTTTGCAATGTTACGTAGATGGAAAAAAGCTGTCCTTGAAACAGTCTTGATATGTTCGTCAAAAGAGAGATCAGGGTCCAGAGTAACGCCAAGGTCCTTCAGTTTTATTTGAGACGACTTTACAACCATCAAGATTAATTGTCAGATTCAACAGAAGATCTCTTTGTTTCTTGGGCCCTAGAACAAGCATCTCTGTTTAGTCCGTGTTTAAAAGTAGAACGTTTTCAGCCATCCACTGAGGTATCACGATCTCTTTCAATAATGGCAGGAATGGAGGAGGTCCTTATCCTAGTGAGATTGCTAAGGCGAACACCGCCATGTTTAGTTTTGCCCAACCTAGGTCGAGGCACAGACACGGTCTCAATGGGGATAGCTGAGCTGACTACACTGACTGTGCTAGTGGCAGACTCCACTAAGCTGGCAGGCTGGCTAACAGCCTGCTGCCTGGCCTGCACCCTATTTCATTGTGGAGCTAGAGGAGTTAGAGCCCTGTAATAGTGCCAGACATGCACACAAACATATACAGTTGGCATTGCTGTTATGGTTTTAGTTGTCCTTGATCTCCTTTGTTTTAAATTCATAATTATTATATATATATTTTTTCCATTGTTGTTTGCTGTTTTCTTCTGTCTTTTACTTTTTTCTCTTTAGTTCATTCCCTTGGTTGTTGGTGCATTGGGGGGTTCTTGGGGGAATGGAATTAATTGTATTTTTTATTTTTCTTCTTGGGGGGGGGAACTCGAATGGTTGAGGGACAGCTATTGGGGAACTGTGGGGGGGATCTTGGAGGGTTCAGGTTTTTTGGCCTGGTGGTAGATCGGTCAACATGCCCTTAAGCAGGACATTGACCCTGGATGCTTCTTTGTGTCGCTCTGAATGGGAATCTGTTGGATGACTGGTATGATGTAGTTGTTGAGCGGCTTCACTGCAAGTATATTGTATGTTTCGAATAATCAATAAAAACATTTTTTTTTATATATATATAAAAAATAAAAAAAAATCCACAAATTAACTCAAGGCACACTTGTTAATTGAAATGCATTCCAGGTGACTACCTCATGAAGCTGGTTGAGAGAATGCCAAGCGTGTGCAACGCTGTCATCAAGGCAAAGGGTGGCTATTTGAAGAATCTCAAATATAAAATATTTTGATTTGTTTAATACTTTTTGGGTTATTACATGATTCCATATGTGTTATTTCATAGTTTTGATGTCTTCACTATTTTTCTACAATGTAGAAAATAGTCAAAATAAAGAAAAACCCTTGAATGAGTAGGTGATCTAAAACTTTTGACCGGTGAGATATATATAGATATCTCACCGGTAAAATACGTTACAAATTACAATATGTACGATATGTTACGAATTTGCAAAACGTATGATATTTTACGAATTCCAATTAGTTGTTTCTAACATCAGCTTAGGGGTTAAGGATAGGGGTTAATGTTAGTGGAAGGGTTAGCTAACATGCAAAGTAGATAAAAAGTAATAAGTAGTTGCTAAAATGCTAAAGTCCATGATGAGATTCGAACACGCAACCTTTGGGCTGCTAGACGTTCGCGCTAAACGCCCACCCATTCACCCTCCTTTCGTTATACGCCCACCCATCCACTATCCTCTCATTATACGCCCACCCATCCACCCTCCTCTCGTTTTTGCCTTAATTAGGGATAGGCGTTCCGTCAACGGTACAGTTGTAAATCATGCATCGCACATTTTAGAGAAACTGCAAATGTCGGTGCATGTAAGTGTCTTATATCGGCTGAAAGCTTAAATTCTTGTTAATATAACTGCACTGTCCAATTTACATGAGCTATTACTGCGAAAAAATGCTTTTGTTTGAGGAGAGCTCCTTTATCAAACCGCGATAGGTTTGATAAATTCACCTCTAAAGGTGAAATGTGTACTTACATTCTGAAATCTTGCTCTGATTTATCATCCCAAGGGTCCCAGAGATAACATGAAGTGTCGTTTTGTTAAAATCATTTTTCATATCCTAAAAAGTTCTATATAGCATTCACGATCAATTTTGTTTTTCCACTCGTTCAATTTGCAAAGGAAGGAATCTGAAAATCGAACCCTAAACGTTGTTTCAACCAGTCAAATTACGATGGTATTTATTCCTCAGAGATCCTAGAACGTAACCAGACTTCACTATATCATTAGGTGTAGTATATCCTATCCAAATCAGAGAGCAACGCATTCATGGCGTGCCGATGACAGGGGTGGTCTTCACTTGATTGACTGTAACTTTGTCAAATAAGCACCAATTGGGGTCAAACAAAGCTAGCTAGATAGCCAATGAGCTGGGCTTTATGCATATCTGGGGTTTTGCTGCTAACCTTGTGCAACAGCAAGGCTTTTCCTTTTCTGACAAAAATTGCAAGAATATGGAGAGTTATGAAGATGTTGAATTTACAATATGGCTATTAATACTGGAAAAGCTAAATCAAAGTCCAAGTATACAGATTTGATGATATTCTTGCAGAAAAATGTAATGTAAATGTGTCCTTCACGATTTGCCCAAATGTACCTGGGTGATTTCACACTAAATGCAGCTTGCTCATACTTCAAGTTATCAGTCTGAAACTTTGCACATACACTGCTGCCCTCTTGTGGACACCATCGGCACCAGAGTGATAACTAGATTTGGGACCTTTCTGTGGTGGTAGAATTCTTTTTTTTTAACGGTGGTTTTTTTCTTTATTTTCTTCTACAAGATCTATTGTGTTATATTCTCCTACATTCAATTCACATTTCCACAAACATCAAAGTATTTCCTTTTGAAATGGTACCAAGAATATGCATATTCTTGCTTTAGGGCCTGAGCAACAGGCAGTTAGATTTGGGTATGTCATTTTAGGTGAACATTTTAAAAAAGGGGGCTATCCCTAAAAGTAACCTATCATACTAATTTGATTGTCTCAGATTTACATTTACTATGTTACGCTTAGTATATGAGACCAGTCTGCGATTCCAGAAAGCCTGGTCTCTGCTCCACCCAGGTTGGTGAAGTTCATCAGAAACTTCCTTCACCTGAGTTTCCTCACGAATGCATTTACTCAACACTAGTTATTTGAAGCGCCACTGGGAAAATGACAGAGTTGGTTTGGCGTGATGCACCGATACTCAAATCAAACTTTATTGGTCACATGCAGATGTTAATGAGAGTGTAGTGAAATGCTTGTGCTTCTAGTTCCGACAGTGCAGTAATATCTAACAAGTAATCTAACAAATTCATAACGACTACCTTATACACACACAATGTAAGGGGATGGAATAAGAATATGTACAGTTGAAGTCAGAAGTTTACATACACCTTAGCCAAATACATTTAAACTCAGTTTTTCACAATTCCTGACATTTAATCCGTGTAAAAATTCCCTGTCTTAGGTCAGTTAGGATCACCACTTTATTTTAAGAATGTGAAATGTCAGAATAATAGTAGAGAGAATTATTTCTTTCAGCTTTTATTTCTTTCATCACATTCCCAGTGGGCCAGAAGTTTACATACACTCAATTAGTATTTGATAGCATTGCCTTTAAATTGTTTAACTTGGGTCAAACGTTTCGGGTAGCCTTCCACAAGCTTCCCACAATAAGTTGGGCGAATTTTGGCCCATTCCTCCTGACAGAGCTGGTGTAACTGAGTCATGTTTGTAGGCCTCCTTGCTCGCACACGCTTTTTCAGTTCTGCCCACAACTTTTCTATGGGATTGAGTTCAGGGCTTTGTGATGGCCACTCCGATATCTTGACTTTGTTGTCCTTAAGCCATTTTGCCACAACTTTGAAAGTATGCTTGGGGTCATTGTCCATTTGCGACCAAGCTTTAACTTCCTGACTGATGTCTAGAGATGTTGCTTCAATATATCCACATCATTTTCCTCCTCATGATGCCATCTATTTTGTGAAGTGCACCAGTCCCTCCTGCAGCAAAGCACCCCCACAACATGATGCTGCCACCCCCGTGCTTCACGGTTGGAATGGTGTTCTTCGGCTTGCAAGCCGTAGTCTGGCTTTTTTATGGCGGTTTTGGAGCAGTGGCTTCTACCTTGCTGAGCGGCCTTTCAGGTTATGTCAGTATAGGACTCGTTTTACTGTGGATATAGATACTTTTGTACCTGTTTCCTCCAGCATCTTCACAGGGTCCTTTGCTGTTGTTCTGGGATTGATTTGCACTTTTCGCACCAAAGTACGTTAATCTCTAGGAGACAGAACACGTCTCCTTCCTGAGCGGTATGACGGCTTTGTGGTCCCGTGGTGTTTATACTTGTGTACTATTGTTTGTACAGATGAACGTGGTACCTTCAGGCGTTTGGAAATTGCTCCCAAGGATGAACCAGACCTGTGGAGGTCTACAATTTTTTGTCTGAGGTCTTGGCTGATTTCTTTTGATTTTCCCATGATGTCAAGCAAAGAGGCACTGAGTTTGAAGGCAGGTCTTGAAATACATCCACAGGTACACCTCCAATTGACTCAAATTATGTCAAATAGCCTATCAGAAGCTTCTAAAGCCATGACATAATTTTCTGGAATTTTCCAAGCTGTTTAAAGGCACAGTCAACTTAGTGTATGTAAATTTCAGACCCACTGGAATTGTGATCCAGTGAATTATAAGTGAAATAATCTGTCTGTAAACGATTGTTGGAAGAATTACTTGTGTCATGCACAAAGTAGATGTCCTAACCGACTTGTGGAAACTATAGTTTGTTAACAAGAAATTTGTGAAGTGGTTGAAAAACGAGTTTTAATGACTCCAACCTAAGTGTATGTAAACTTCTGACTTCAACTGTACATATAAATATGGATGCGCGATGGCCGTGCGGCATAGGCAAGATGCAATAGATGGTATAGAATACAGTATATACACATGAGATGAGTAATGTAGGATATGTAAACATTATTAAAGCGACATTATTTAAAGAGACTAATGATACCTTTATTAAATCAATTTATTAAAGTGGCCAGTGATTTGAGTCTGTTGGCAGCAGCCTCTCTGTGTTAGTGATGGCTATTTAACAGTCTGATGGCCTTGAGATAGAAGCTGTTTGTCAATCTCTCGGGCCCAGCTTTGATGCACCTGTACTGACCTCGCCTTCTGGATGATAGCGGGGTGAACAGGCAGTGGCTCGGGTGGTTGTTGTCCTTTGATTATATTTTTGGCCTTCCTGTGACATCGTGTGCTGTAGGTGTCCTGGAGGACATGTAGTTTACCCCCGGTGATGTGTTGTGCAGACCGCACCACCCTCTGGAGAGGCTTGTGATTGAGGGCGATGCAGTTCCCTTACCAGGCGGTGATACAGCCCGACAGGATGCTCTCGATTGTGCATCTGTAAAAGTTTTAGGTGACAGCCAAATTGACGTTGTTGCACCTTCTTAACCATGCTGTGTGGGTGGACCATTTGTTTGTCTGTGACGTGTACGCTGAGGAACTTAACTTTCCACCTTCTCCACTACTGTCTCATCGATGTGGATAGGGGGGTGCTCCCTCTGCTTTTTCCTGAAGTCCACGATCAAAAGTGTAATTTCAGATTCCAACAGGCTCTGCATTTCAGGAATCACAGTAGCAATTACTCCTGGTATACTGTTAGATTATTTAGCCATTTTAAACATTTTATAAAATAAAGTGTAAATTCTATTCATTTTTACATGTAGTAAAATTATGTCAGGCACCTGATGCAGACCCATGTTTGGAAAGTCTGTTTATTAATATGTTCCTTTGGATATTATTTGGATATCCTTTTGTCCTATTATAAGAAGCAACCCCACGGACAATTGGCAAAGTAAAGTAAATAAAGTAAATTCAAATGGAATTTCATTCAACGGTCGCAACAGACTGTAAATGTACTTGACTGTTGTCCAAGGGACAGCATAGGAATGTCGGGGTTAAGAGTTGGTAAACGTTGATCCACTTCATCCACTGCAGGACTTTTCAATGATTTTGCAATGAATTGTTTGATGTGTCTGAATAGATAATGCACAGCCCCTCTTGTTGAACAAATCTACTGTGATGAAAATAATCTCACTTGTGTCGTGCCACCTCTGATCTGTTAAAGTTCTGTAATTTGATGCACATAATTGATTTCATGTTGCTAAGGCATTCTTACCAGTACATCAGTCTACCACCATACTATTGTTAGCTCCTGGGAAAACCCACTGGCACTGGGATCACAGTGACCAGGGTAGACTGACTATGAGCAGCCTGTACTTTGTCCTAGTATGAGTCAGTTACATCAAGGTGACATTGGGAGAAGTCATGCTTAACGACACAAATTGGCTGCCTTGTGAAAATTCATTTGGTTATTAAGTTGCTGATGTCTTTGCTTTTCTTTGTGTATGATTGCTGAAACAGTGATTGGAGAAGTCATGCTTAAGGACACATTGGCTTCCTTGTGGGAATTCATGTGGTTATTATGTTGCTGATGTCTTTGCTTTTTCATATGATTGCTGATACAGCACAGGAAACACTGGTTGTGCAATGCTTTGACCTAGATTAGAGTCTGAGGATCTCAGTTAGCACACAGCTGGTCTTTTGTAATCTTACTGTAGGTTTATTAGTCACATCTCTTACAGAACATATCTTTGGTAACATTGGAAGTTATTCATCTTGTACTTTTGCTATAATGTACTATTGTTGTTGCTTTAACCCATATTATGTGTCCAGATCCTATAGGATCGGAACATAGTGAGCTGCTCCTCTCACTCAATAAGAAGCTGCTGCGTTCTCTGGAGGACCAGGAAACATCCCCTAATCCGAGTGTGCACCTGGCCCTGCGTCTGTCCACTCACCACAACCTTGGCAAGGAGAGTGATCACCTGAATGCACTCAAAACAGATTTACACAATGACATTGAGAGGTAAAAGGTCATATTTATAAAGCCCTTTTATTGCACATTTCTAGATGGCATTGTGGATTTCATGCTTGATAATGACCTAGTTGTGCAAACGTCCTTTTATGTAGTCAATGGCTTCAAAACTACCTGCAGTGCATTTGTATCCAGTTTCTGGTTCTGTATTTACGATTGATACTTTTGAGATTATATTGAAGTATCTTTACCCATCATAACTCTCCTGTATCTTCCCCTTACCCTATATCTTCTGCTCTCAGCTCTCTGGCTAATAGCCAGCCAGTGGTGGGTCTCCTGGCCCTTTACACTCTGGCCCTGAAGGCCTCCTGCTATGATCTCAACACCCTGACCTTCACCGTCAACCAGAGGAGCGAGACCCTGCTGACTTATCTCAAGAGACAGATGGCACTGGAGAAAGAGCACATCACCTGTAAGCCTCCTCATTCCTTCGTCTGACCCTTACCATCTTTGTTAATGCTCTATAAAATTTGCCATCATACTTTATTTGTTCTCAGTCGCTGTTACTATTTAATTATTTTATCTGATATGTTTTCGTGTCCATCTTTCTCTCCTGCAGTCAGTCACCGTCCTCTGACAAATTACTACCAGTACTCTCTAGGCGTGCTGGCACTGTGTGTGAGTGGAGTTAGAGTCAACTCTCACGTGAGCAAGAAGCTCGTCGGGGCTGTAGACCATGGACATATCAAACACGGAGACTCCGATTGCATCGGTAAGTGTGACCAAGGAAATCCAGGAGCATCTCCACACTCCGATTCTGTTTTCCTACAGTTAAAATGTATTTCCTCACACTGGCTCCCTCCAATCAGATTCTCTATAGGTGATTTCATGGAGATGATGCTAAACCCTCACTTCATCCCCTCTGTCTTTCTTTAGACACGTTTGCCATGGCTGGAATGGCCCTACAGTGCCTGAAGGAGTCTGACACTCAGGTGCAGGATGCGGCTCTTGACAAGGCCCTGGGCGTCATCAAGCAGAAGCTACTGGACTCCCGGCGGGCTGATGGTCACATGGGAAATGAGTTCAGCACAGGCCTGGCAGTGCAGGTAAGGATTGGGTCACTTCCCCCCTCTAGGCCTACAGTGCCTCTGGAAAGTATTTAGACCCCTTGAGTTTTTCCACATTTTGTTACGTTACAGCCTTATTCTAAAATGTATGAAATCATTTCCCCCTCATGAATCTACACACAACACCCCATAAAGACAAAGCAAAAACAGGTTAAGACATTTTTGCAAATTTTATAATAACAAAAAAAATCACATTTACATAAGTATTCAGACCCTTTACTCAATACTTTGTTGAAGCGCCTTTGGCAGCGACTAGAGCCTCGAGTCTTCTAGGGTATGACGCTACAAGCTTGGCATAGCTGTATTTGGGAAGTTTCACTCATTTTTCTCTGCAGATCCTCAAGCTCTGTCAGGTTGGATGGGGAGCGTTGCTGCACAGCTATTTTCAGGTCGCTCCAGAGATGTTCGATCAGGTTCAAGTCCGGGCTCTGGCTGGTCTTCTCAAGGACATTGAGACTTGCACTGAAGACACTCCTGCGTTGTCTTGGCTGTGGGCTTAGGGTTTCATCAAGGATCTCTCTGTACTTTGCTCTGTTCATCTTTGCCTTGATCATCCTGACTAGTTTCCCAGTCCCTGCCACTGAAAAACATCCCCACAGAATGATGCTGCCACCACCATGCTTCACCGTAGGGATGGTGCCAGGTTTCCTCCAGATGTGACGCTTGGCATTCAGGCCAAAAAGTTCAATCTTGGTTTCATCAGAACAGAGAATCTTGTTTCTCATGGTCTGAGAGTCTTTAGGTGCCTTTTGGCAAACTCCAAGTGGGCTGTCCTGCCTTTTACTGAGGAGTGGCTTCCGCCTGGCCACTCTACCATAAAGACCTGATTGGTGGAGTGCTGTAGATATGGTTGTCCTTCTGGAAGGTTCTCCCATCTCCACAGAGGAACTCTAGAGCTCTGTCAGAGTGACCATCGGGTTCTTGGTCACCTCCCTGACCAAGGCCCTTCTCCCCCAATTGTTCAATTTGGTCAGGCGGCCAGCTCTAGGAAGAGTCTTGGTGGACTCCAATCAAGTTGTGGAAACATCTCAAGGATGATCAATGGAAACAGAATGCACCTGAGCTCAATTTCGAGTCTCATAGCAAAGGGTCTGAATATTTATGTAAATAAGGTACCTGTTTTTTTATTATTCATTTGCTAAAATTTCTAAACTTGTTTTTTGCTTTGTCATTATGTGGTATTGTGTGTAGATTGCTGAGGATTTTTTATTTAATCCATTTTAGAATAAGACTAACGTAACTAAATTTGGAAAAAGTCAATGGGTCTGAATACTTTTCTAAGGCTCTGTATATCAACCTGTGCAGCATTTACATGTCTGATTGGAGCAATATAAGCATTTCCTGGTGTGTCCCTGTGTCCCAGGCCTTGCTGGCTATGGGCAGCCAGGTGCAGGAGTGTTCTACCTCAATGGAAGCCATGAGGTCAGATGTGAGGAAGGGAACATATCGCAACCCCATGGCCATGTCACAAATTCTGCCTGCCCTCCAGCAAAAGACCTATCTGCAAGTCAAGGGAAAGCAGTGCCGCAATGAGGATGGCAAGTGCTGCGTTATCATCAAACCCAACAGTGGTCAATCTGTTTTTGAGGTGTGATCCTCCTCACTCTTACTTACTGCCTCTGCTTTGTTGGGTTTTCCTCTACAGACAGCCTGGTCCTGGAAGCCAGGCAGCCAGTGATGGTGTTACAGAGCAATACCAAAGTAGCCCTCAAGTTGGAGGTGGTCAAATCACATGGGGCTCCTGATGTCTATTCTGTTGACGTGCCAACGGGCACCTCGTTGGTTTATGCCCTTGAACTCCTTCAAAAGAAGAACATTGGCTTCACGTGAGCTAATGGGGCGCTTTTATCGTTATTTTGGTTGATATGTTAATCAAGTTCCAAATTGATACTTTATGGAGAGCTAATTTGTCTCATTTACATTGCTACAACTCAGAAAACGTTGTAGAACTTCCCAGTGTGGTGGTGAATAGCTTAGTGTCATATCACAAGTTTAACATGATGAACTCTCCTCCTTGCTCCGTCCTCTGCCAACACTGCAGGTTTGAGAAGGAGACCAGCCTGTGGGGACCCTTCCTGAGCGTGGTGAATGGGGAACGGGCTCGACAGACCGACCGTAGATACTGGCGCCTCTCCTCAGACGGCAACGCTCTCAGCCAGGGTGAGAACAGAGGGTTATATGGCATAGGAAACACATACACAAATGCACATGCAAAATACACAACTTTCCTATGTCGTTACTAGTTATTGCTCAACAATACAATGAATGCCTTAATTGCTTTCATCCAAACATTGATTTCCTTCCTACTGTGACTAAAGATCAAACAATGATTTGGTTTCTCTCATTAGGTATCAAAGACTTCAAGATTGAGACGGCTCAAAAGATCACCCTCGAAAACACCAGCTACTGAGAATCAAGATGTTTGAGGCACAGTGATTGAAAAGGTGTCATGTCAAATTATCTGATGAAAGCAATACAGCACAACAATGTGATTTATAGTGTCATGTACTAGGATATTTTGGAGTAAAAAAATTGTAGAGATCTTAGGATTCTCAAAGGTTTGCAACAACTTTTATGGACTTGATTAATTTCCCCAGTGAATATGAATAGTTAATTTTAGACTCATGACTTTCTTCACTTTTACCTCTATGGATTAAAAACACATTTTGAATTAACATTTATAGAGAATATAATTGCCTTTTTATACTTAACATTTCATAATCATTTTTTGTTAATGTATGGTTTAAACGTTTTGCATTTAAATAAACAAGATAAACCTTTGGCTATATTTGTCTGCTTTATTTCTTCATTTTATCAGTATTGTATTGAGGGTTGGGGTGGCCATTGTTTCCTAAAAGAAATAGGCTAAGCCTACTCTCCAGTCATTTGTATTAGTAAATCATTCTGATAAAGTGGAGGTGAGAATGAAATTAAAGTCAAATTACCTCACATCACCCCTGAATTTCACACATAGCTTGTAATTTATCCAGGATTAGGTGTCAACAGCAGGTGGCAGGAGCTATGTCAAAAAAGCTTGTACCACTTGTACAAGTGGAAATGCAGTATAATAAGAATGGTCTGCCCAAAGACCAGTATGGTCTGCCTGTCCAAAACATCACTAGTTACTACAGACACAAAGTAAAAATTGGCTTTATTGTATTTTTTCCCCCTTAACAAAAATGTGGTTTTAAGGTTAGGCATGAAGTTTCAAATCAGATTTTAAGAAGAGAAGTTAACCAAGGTATCATTACTCATTGTGTATTTATTCTTCACGTATTGTTCCCCCCAAAAATGTCCCTGTTGGGAAAGGCCTGTAAGTAAGCATTTCACTATTAGTCTACATCTGTTTACAAAGCATGTGACAAATTATTTTGATTTGAAATTGTAGAAATATCAATCAATCAATCAATTTTATTTTATATAGCCCTTCGTACATCAGCTAATATCTCGAAGTGCTGTACAGAAACCCAGCCTAAAACCCCAAACAGCTAGTAATGCAGGTGTAGAAGCACGGTGGCTAGGAAAAACTCCCTAGAAAGGCCAAAACCTAGGAAGAAACCTAGAGAGGAACCAGGCTATGAGGGGTGGCCAGTCCTCTTCTGGCTGTGCCGGGTGGAGATTATAACAGAACTATGCCAAGATGTTCAAAAATGTTCATAAGTGACAAGCATGGTCAAATAATAATCAATTTTCAGTTGGCTTTTCATAGCCGATCATTAAGAGTTGAAAAACAACAGGTCTGGGACAGGTGGCGGTTCCATAACCGCAGGCAGAACAGCTGAAACTGGAATAGCAGCAAGGCCAGGCGGACTGGGGACAGCAAGGAGTCACCACGGCCGGTAGTCCCGACGTATGGTCCTAGGGCTCAGGTCCTCCGAGAGAAAGAAAGAGAGAGGGAGAAAATTAGAGAGAGCCAAGATTTTCAAAATGTTCATAAATGACAAGCATGGTCAAATAATAATCAGGAATAAATCTCAGTTGGCTTTTCATAGCCGATCATTAAGAGTTGAAAACAGCAGGTCTGGGACAGGTAGGGGTTCCGTAACCGCAGGCAGAACAGTTGAAACTGGAATAGCAGCAAGGCCAGGCGGACTGGGGACAGCAAGGAGTCATCATGCCCGGTAGTCCTGACGTATGGTCCTAGGGCTCAGGTTCTCAGAGAGAAAGAGAGAACGAGAGAATTAGAGAGAGCATACTTAAATTCACACAGGACACTGGATAAGACAGGAGAAGTACTCCAGGTATAACCAACTGACCCTAGCCCCCCGACACATAAACTACTGCAGCATAAATACTGGAGGCTGAGACAGGAGCGGTCAGGAGACACTGTGGCCCCATCCGAAGAAACCCC
Organism: Salvelinus namaycush; assembly: GCF_016432855.1. Lineage (NCBI taxonomy): Eukaryota > Metazoa > Chordata > Actinopteri > Salmoniformes > Salmonidae > Salvelinus > Salvelinus namaycush. Next base: position 28,142,056 of record NC_052307.1, on the reverse strand, counting down.
CGGACAGGGCCAAACAGGAAGGATATAACCCCACCCACTTTGCCAAAGCACAGCCCCCGCACCACTAGAGGGATATCTTCAACCACCAACTTACAATCCTGAGACAAGGCCGAGTATAGCCCACAAAGGTCTCCACCACAGCACAAACCAAGGGGGGGCGCCAACCCAGACAGGAAGATCACGTCAGTAACTCAACCCACTCAAGTGACGCACCCCTCCTAGGGACGGCATGAAAGAGCACCAGTAAGCCAGTGACTCAGCCCCTGTAATAGGGTTAGAGGCAGAGAATCCCAGTGGAGAGAGGGGAACCGGCCTGGCAGAGACAGCAAGGGCGGTTCGTTGCTCCAGGCAGGGTTTAGCTATTTGTGGCTGTGGTAACTAGTGATGACCCAAAACATCCAGTCTGAAGTAAAAGGGCCTCCTCTGGAGAGGTCTGCTGCATGATTCTCCACCCCCGGCTGGTCTATTGCTCTGAGGGATGTAAGGTGTCTGTTTTGTCAAGTAGTAGCTCCCTTGCTACCTGGTGCAGTGCCATTAACCTCAGTCCACCCTGGTGGTTGATGTGTGCAACCACGGTTGTGTTGTCTGTCCGCATCAGTACGTTGTCCACTCAGTACTGGGAGGAAGTGCCAGAGTGCAACGTGAATTGCCTTTACGTTGATGTGAGCTGTTGTCCATGGTGCTGATCAAACACCATGGACCCCTTACTGGTTCAAGACTGCTCCCCATCTCTGTAGGGAGGCGTCTGTGGTCAAAGTCACCCGGGTTGTGAACTGCGCCTAGGAGAACTGTACTGGGAGAAGTGCTAGGCGCCACCATTGTATTGCTCTCCAGCAACTCATTGAAATTGTCTGCTTTTTGTGTTTGTCCCTCCTGGGACATAGATTGTGTCTGTTGTACCAGCGCTGTATTGACCACATGTGGAGCAAGCCCAACGGTACAGCATCGACTGCAGCAGCTAGGAGGCCTAGGAGCCTCTGACTCTCTTGCGATGTCACCTGTTTTCTCAGTTTGAATGTTGAAAGACAATTTGTAAAAAATACCAGTCTTTCTGGAGAGTGTTACTCACATGATTTGAGTGTCCAGTGTCAAACCCAGGAAGTGCACACACTGAGTGGGGACCAGAGAACTCTTTTCCAAGTCCATCGTTAGTCCCAACTCCCAAATGACGCCATGGATGTGTGTGCCAAAGCTTGGCTTTGTGACCCTGCACATCGTCTATGTAGTTCAGGACCCTGGCCTGAAGGGGGGCTAGCTGTGCTTATGCACTCGAAACTTTAAAACATGTTTTTTGAAGGTGAATATCAGGTATTTTCTGTGTGCTGGTAGAATGGAGATATGAAAGTATGCATCTTTCAGGTCTCCTGTGGTGAACCAATTGCCTTTTTGTACTGACTGAATGATTGTTTTGAATGTCAGCGTTTTGAAGGGAGATGACAATTCAGGCATTTTCGGTCCAGGATCGGACGGAGGCCTCTGCACTTTTTTGGCAACAGAAAATAGATTAAATTGAACCCACAGTTTACTTTTTAGCAGGGTTGCGAGCTGTTGTATTCAAGACACACCTGAAGTGTGGGGTCGTTGACAAAACACCCATTTGTTGGCCATTGACCTTTTCCTGCTGGAAAGGTGGTGCTCAAGGAAATGGTGTTGTGCTAGTGAAGCTGATCAGCTGAGACTCTCTGTTCCTCTACTCCTGAGCAGGTGCAGCGATTTCTTGACATCCCAGTTGGGGCCTTGGGATGGGAGTAATGGTTTGCTGGGTGATGCATTCTAGGCCTTGGAATGAGGTGCTGAAGCTCCATCTGTGCTTCTCTGTCCTCCTTAGATACTTGGAGGAGGTGGGCCACTGCTGGGCCAAATGTCTGGCCAGGTGATATGGGTACACCTAGGAGTGGAACGTTCTCTTTGTCAGGGAGCTTGGACTGCGCTAACCATAGGTGGCACGCGCACCACACAGTGTTGCCAAAGATTTCCCAACCCCTCTGAGCATTGCCCTGAAGGCATTGGATGAGCAGGTCTGTTACTGTAGACAGTTATTTCATGGTCTCAGCATCATAGTTTGCGGAGAGGCGTTCCTGCAGTTCCTTCTGATAGAAGGCCAGTATCATGGTTGAATTCCTAAGCCTAGCGGCTGAAGCAGCGCTGTCCTGTGTCCTGTGTAGGAAGCTATCAGATGCCCTGTATTGTTTGTTAGGCAGCTCTTGGTCTGAACTGTGACAGAGAGAAGCAGGCAGAACAAGCGAAGCAAATGATTTGTTCATACAAAACCAACCTCCTCTGCACCATGAACCGTAGCCAAGCGAGTGCGTATGCTTGGCATGGCAGGGGTTCTGTCATTTGGCGTGCTCTAAGTGCATTGGAGCTCATGCACACAGTGTTGCCAACTAATTTTCAGGGTAAGTTGCTAGAGGCAGGTTGATTTGTTGCTAAATGACGTTGTGATATCATTGCGTGATAACGTAAAACTGCGTCATTACATAGAATACACAATAACTTTACTCAAATTGACTGGCCATCTCTGCGAAAAATATGATTTGACATTTGTTCAGGTAGAGACTCCCACTCTTTTCTGTACTTCTGGCTGTACAATTTTGATTGAGACATGTTGACTGATGTAAGTTCTGTTCAAAATCAAACATTCGTGACCAACTATATTCATTGGGTTTGGCTCGTCGAACCCGTACTACTGCTGCAGTCAGACAACAATGATTTGCAATTTGCTGAAATTGCTGCTGGCCTGCTGCTGCCTGTGCATGAGCTGGGCGCCTGTTGCTGACGTCACTCACAATGCACTTTTGCAGCCAGGCACGTGTGTTGTGACTGAGTGTGTGACAGAGAAAATCGTTTTTGTGTCGTTTAGAGGGGGAAATGCACGCATTTTAGCGTTTGAGTCACTTTTCAAAAGTTGCTAAAAGTTCAAAATATTTTTTTTAAAGTAGCAAAATAAATTGCTAGGTGCTGTTTGACAAAAAAGTTGCCAGGGTAGTCTGAAAAGTTGCTAAATCTAGCAACAAAATTGCTAAATTGGCATCACTGCATGCACAAAGTCTTTGAACAACGGGATAGATATCGGTCTTTGAAGAACTGAATTAATCGATCTTGGATGTGGACGCCATTGGCAGTAGGTGAGCGATGGTGTTTATTGGGTGATGGATCACGAGGGAGACCCGTCATTCGACGTAGAGCGTTTGGAATGATCATTGAGCTGTGTGGCAGACTCATCTGATGAGAATCCTGAGGCTCCGCCCCAAAGTGCAAGTGGAGATTTCAATGCTCTTGGTTAGAATTTCTGACAGTGAGTTTAAGAGCTGATATCCTGTGCAGACGCTTGAGCATGTTCAGCTCCCAAGCAAGGAACGCAAGGTGCCTGCAGGCTACAGACCCCCAAGGCTCCTTCAGTACCCTCATGGGAGTTATATGTAGTCCTACGATCACCACTTGAGCCTGTCTTCACTTGAGCTATGTGATCTCTCAGTCAAGACCTTTCAGCAAAGCCTGTTGGAGAATTACATGAACTTTCTACCCATCCTTCATGCCTGACCAGCAGAAGATGGATCTAAAGCAGTGCTTCGGCCAAATCCAGCATTCTTACCTAAGGTGCTTTCATTATAACATGCTAACCAGACCTTAATCATAGTGGCATTTCACCCTCTTCCCCACTCCTCACAGGAGAGTTGTGACTTGCATACACTTTGCCCAGTTAGGGCATTGAGTGCCTATCTTGCTGCAACAACAACTGTTCATCAAACAAAACAGCTTTGTGTGTGTTATGGGGAGAACACCAAAGGGTGCCGTCTCGAAGCAGAGACTGGCACATTGGATTACCAATGCAGTGTCAAAATCATACGCTGCAGCATGTAGACCAACTCCAGATAGCGTAGTAGAACACTCCACCAGAGGTATGACTACTTCATGGGCCTCCCTGGACTCTGCAAGTTGGATAACACCCATGACTTTCATGAGGTACTACAGACTCAATGTTATGTCCACACCATCAGTGGGGCCTGTAGTTCTGGACACGGCACACTCTCTCAACCCAGATAAGTGAGTGTACTGTAAACCTTGTGCATAGTTACTTATCAGTGAGATGGATGTTCTATACAGAGGTCATCCACTCTTGGTGCTGTTGCACCCAATTGAAGCCTCATTTTGTAAGTTCTAGCTTTTAGCTTGCTTGTGTATACCGATGTTTACCACAGTTGAAATTCTGTGTTACCCTGTTGGGTAATTATATTCTGTTGCATCCTGTGGTGGATACAAGGGCGTCCTAAGGACTCATCTGGACCAAGTTAAATGGTGAGTTATCCCACTCTGTTGTCCGCACAACCTCTTTGGTACAGCATCTCCAATATGTTGTTTGGCAACCCATACGAAAACAAAAGAGAACATTGGGTTACGGATGTAACCTTGGTTCTCTTAGTAGAGTAATGGGTAGCCAAGCTTTCATGTCATTCCTCCACCTCCGTGAGGTTCAAGTGAATAGACAATATGTCACACCACACTGCCTTTTATAGTGACCGGTAAGATAATTACAGTAAGGGTGTGGCGTGACTGTAAACATCTTTGGTATGAAGCATCTCAATCACATCGCGCGAAGGAGTTCCCGTTACTCTTCTCAGAGAACCAAGGTTACATCCGTAACCCAATGTTATTAACGTTGAGCTTGAAAACGCTCATAATCTTCCTGCCTCAGACAACTTGTAGAACAGCTAAGTGCGTCATCAGATGCTTTTTTTCCCTCCCGCGTCACTTTATACACAGAAGATCTCCACTAAATATAGAATCACAGTGTTTATCTGCTTCTCCATGACCACCAATAACTTCGCAACGAAGTTGAGTACAAATACAAGGTTGCCAATGCATTTGCAATTGTTACAAACAAGCAAAGGATTTTTAAAAATGTAACCTGGAATCACTCCAGTAAAAGATAAATAGCCTACCAACTGCATAGGTTATAGGCCTATACATTTCAATGATATTGAAATAAAGTTAATGTTCATTCAATTTAGTTTTATTTTGCTATTTGGCTACCGTTTAATATTTGCCTCAATATATTTAATGATGGGTAGCCTAGCATTCCTTTTGTAAATGATTTCTTAGCACATTTTTTCCCTATTTTCCTATAACGTTTTGACAGACAAGCTGTCTTCATCAGGGTATAATGACAAACACTGTGGGGTGACTAGTTTATATAGTGTCAAAGGACACACACGTGTCTGTAATCATGGCCGGGTGTGGCCTGATTTCATTGGTTAACTCTCAGATAAAAAAATAACATACTAAAAACATGAATGGATAGCATACGATCATGGATACAATTTGGCTACATAGGCATACAAACATTTACAATAGCAAAATCACAATAATCACCAGAATGGCTTCAAATCAAAGTCTACGTTGTCACCGAAGGGAGCAAGAGTCTTTAAATTAAAGATCCAGGCAGCCTCTCGTTTTAACAATAAATTGTCGAGGTCACCCCCTCTCCTAGGGAGGGTGACATGTTCGATGCCGATATAACGTAGAGACGAAATCGAATGGTTTGCTTCCAAAAAGTGGGCCGCAACTGGGTTAGTCGAGTTTTTGCACCTAATGGTGCTACGGTGCTCCGAGATTCGTACTTTTAATTTGCGCTTTGTTTTACCCACATAATTTTTACCACAAGGACAAGTTGTAAGATAAATAACTGCCTTAGTGGAGCACGTGATAACACCTTTGATTGAGATCTGTTTCCCTGTTTGGGGGTGTTTAAAGGATCTACATGTATAAGTGCCATTGCATTGAGCACAGCCATTACACTTGTAGTTTCCATCCAGTAGGGGCGCAAATAGACGTTATGCAGGGATAACTTGGGGTGGTAAATCAGAGTTTACCAATTGAACTGATCAATTGAGGGTCGGAAAACACATTACCGATACTGTCATCGGAGCTTAGAATATGCTAATGTTTAAACGATTCCCTTAATTTGTTCAGAGCACTTTGAATAGCGCGTCGTTAGAACGCAAGAATGCTTGTTTTTGCGAGACAGTCCTTGAAAAAGATCATGTCTCGAGGTTTGTTTTGAATTTTCTCAATGGCAATATTAATCTGACCATTTTTTGTACCCCCTCTCCATGACTTTTCTTTGCATCTCAGCCATATTTCTTTCGAAATCTGATTGTTTTTGGAAAATTCTTTTGATTCGACAGAATTGGCTGTAGGGCAAACTGTTTTTCAAGGGAAGCGGGTGACAGCCTTTGATCTGAAGCCATTCTTCTGATTTTTGATATTGTACATTTTTGTAGGCCTATGTAGCCAAATTGTATCTATGATCGTATGCTAGCCATTCATGTTTTTGGTTTTCAAATTCAATTGATTGGCCATGATTTGGAAAGGCACATCTGTCTATATAAGGTTCCACAGTTGACAGTGCATGTCAGAGCAAAAACCAAGCCATGAGGTCAAAGGAATCGTCCAAAGAGCTCCGAGACAGGACTGTGTCAAGGCACAGATCTGGGGAAGGGTACTAAAAAATGTCTGCAGCATTGTATGTCCCCAAGAACATAGTGGTCACCATCATTCTTAAATGGAAGATGTTTGGAACCACCAAGACTCATCCTAGAGCTGGCTGCCCGGCCAAACTGAGCAATTGGGGAGGGGCTTTGGTGAGGGAGTTGACAAAGAACCTAATGGTCACTCTCACAGAGCTCTAGAGTTCCTTTGTGGAGATGGGAGAATCTTCCAGAAGGACAACCATCTCTGCAGCACTCCACCAATCAGGCTTTTATGGTAGAGTGGCCAGACAGAAGCCACTCCTCAGTAAAAGGCATATGACAGCCCGCTTGGAGACTCTCAGACCATGAGAAACAAGATTCTCTGGTCTGATGAAACCAAGATTTAACTCTTTGGCCTGAATGCCAATCGTCATGTCTGGATTAAAACCTGGCACCATCCCTACTGTAACGGCAGTCTATTTCGTCCTCCTCATCGGACGAGGAGAGGCGAGAAGGATCGGAGGACCAATGTGCAGAGTGGTAAGTTTCCATGATATTTAATATACATGAAAACAATACACAATACAAAATAACAAACGAACTAACCGTAACAGTCCCGTGTGGCACAAACACTGACACAGGAAACAAACACCCACAAACCAAACGTGAAACCCCGGCTGCCTAAGTATGATTCTCAATCAGGGACAATGACAGACAGCTGCCTCTGATTGAGAATCATACCAGGCCGAACACAAAATCTCAACATAGAAAAACACACATAGACAACCCACCCAACTCACGCCCTGACCATACTAAATAAATACAAAACAAGGGAAATAAGGTCAGGAACGTGACACCTACCGTGAAGCATGATGGTGGCAGCATCATGCTGTGGGGATATTTTTCAGCCCCTGGGACTGTGAGACTAGTCAGGATCGTGGCAAATATGAACAGAGCAAAGTACAGAGAGATCCGTAATGAAAACCTGCTCCAGAGCGCTCAGGACCTCAGACTGGGGCGAAGGTTCACCTTCCGACAGGACAACGACCCTAAGCACACAGCCAAGACAGCGCAGGAGTAGCTTCGGGACAAGTCTCTGAATGTCCTTGAGTGATTCAGCTAGAGCCCGGACTTGAACATCTCTGGAGAGACCTGAAAATAGCTGTGCAGCAACGCTCCCCATCCAACCTGACAGAGCTTGAGAGAATATGCAGAGAAGAATGGGAGAAACTCTCCAAATAAAGGTGACAAGCTTGTAGTGTCATACCCAAGAAGACTCAATACTTTAATCGCTGCCAAAGGTGCTTCAACAAAGTACTGAGTAAAGGGTCTGAATACTTATGTAAATGTAATATTTCCGTTTTTTTGTGTAATAAATTAGCAAAAAAAAAATTTGAACTGTTTTTGCTTTATCATTATGAGGTATTGTGTGTAGATTGATGAGGTTACAATATAATATAATACATTTTAGGCTGTAATGTAACAAAATGTGGAAAAAGGCAAGGCTCTGAATACTTTCTGAAGGCACTGTATCTATAGCTCAAACACAGACCAAATCTAAGCTTACCTTGTAAAATGTTTGGTGAAAACATTGTGTAAAATAAACATTTTGACTCTCGGGACTGGTGATCAATAACCGTAGGTCACAGGCAGACAAATAAGATATCCTCAAAATCTGTGGTGCCCTGGCTTTCAGCGTGTATCAATGTATTCCGTGTTTATTCCGTTTATGCTTCACAACGCTAACCGGAAAGTAGGTAGCAGGCATCTTGAAATTAGGTCATCGGCTCGGCCTGCCCTTATAAATTCGTATGCCCATATATGGTAATAAGTCATATCTAAGATTTGACTGAACCGATCAATAGCCAAGATACTCAGCTTTCTGCAGACGCCCTGCTTTTGCAGATAGGGGCTACTGTTCTCATACCAGACTGAATTGAATTTAAAAAATCAAATAGGGTCCCAAAATATGGGGACTTTACATTTAAGAGGTTAATTTCACTTGTAAGCTTCATATACCAATGTTTTTAATTTAACGCAGTTGAAATTGGTTCAGTTTCACAGCCGACCAACATCCAAAATATTGCTTATGAAACGTGGACATCGGTCCCACGATCAATGGATCGGACTCTTTGGAAAGTATCTCCAATAAAAGGGCTTTGGTATTTTTGTATACTATCTAATTGAAGCACTTCAATGGGTTGGATTTCATATTGATAGGTAGAAACCCGACAATAAATGACTGTATTACTATAGTCAAGAAAATGTGGTCATGCGAGTTGTTGATGACATTATTCTATTTATTTTTGTTTATAAAAAAAAAAAAAAAAAAAAAAAAAAAAGGCCAGGATGATGCAGGAAACGTTAGTGAAGTATTCACAAAAATAGTCATTAATATTTAAAACAAGCAATGGTATACCTAATTGGTTAATTCAAAAAATATGTTTGCCTATTAGAGAACCTAATCTGATCTCAAAATGTGCTTGTCTTGTCTGGCCTAATAAAAAATATATGTTTAAGTAATATCACTGTTTTTGAAAGTTTGATAAAGGGGTTCTAACAGTTGGGATCTTAACAAATGAGAAAAGGATTATAGTCCTACCTGTAAATGTCTTGACAGTTTCGAAAGACAATGACCTTGGCTAAATGCTGTCTTGTTGTCCTCTGATGTGTACTGGGGATCAGAGGGTTTGTGAGATGTTTGTGATGGCTGGTGTCATCAAAGGGCAGTAAATGCCCTGTCTGGATCTCTGTCTGCTCACGGCATCATTTCAAACCAAGAGAAGCTAGAGGAAGGAGGCTAGTTGTTGCCATCTTCCTATTGTCTTTACTTTCAAGGTGACTTAACGCTATAGTGGATACACCGCTTCAGTCAAAATGGTAGGCTTGGCACGGCTCGTCTTTTGCGCGCTACTCGTCTGCTTTTTCAGGCTTGGCAGTTCGGAGAAACTGTTGCACCATTCCCGGCATTACAAGAGCTCACCCGAGTCCAGTTTAGGATATCTGAAATCGTACCATCCCCATAGGTACCCTCTCTACATGATGCAGCTGTACCGCTCCATCAAGACCGCAGCCGATAACAGCCCCTCTCCACACGATTCTGATTCAGTCCTCAGTCTGATAGCAAAAGGTACGTAAAGTATTGATTTCAATGAATTGTGTTAGGCATATGAAAACTTGAACACTATTGACAACATTCCCAGAGGATCCTTATTTTGTTAAATTTGTTTGCCATTTTCAATTGGCTTTCCAACATTATTTTATGCATTTACCACGCCTATTATGTATTTAACTTGCTACTTTTTGGACCAATACAGACTGGTGCGTGTATTGTAGTCTTATATGATTATGTAATTTGACCTGTAGTTCAAGCAAGCGTCCGAACCAGTCCACAGATCTCTTCAGGCTTGTCCTCTCCATCACTGCCAGGCACTTTGGTTGCAGGCTGTCTTATCTGTGTTTATCAGATCCTCCTTTACAACCCAGAAGTGTCACAATGGTTATTCGGCTTTAAAGGGTTTTTCTGTTTTATGTGAGCGGGTGTGTGTATTAGCCCTACAGACGTCTGTGCAAATGGCGGTTGAATACACACCCTGCTCTGTCCTGTCTTCCCTCTCCCTCCAGCGCTTTGACATTTTGTTGAATGGTTTGGCTAGTTTATGGTGAAGTCTGCGTAAAGTTTGTCTTGTTGATTGCGCACTGACTGCATACAACTGGTTAGCTGACTTTTGTTAGTTTTTTCCAGGATGCCATCAAGAGGGTGAGAAATGGACCATCACTTTCGACATGTCCTCCATCTCTGCGAGTGACGAAGTCCAGCTGTCAGAGCTTCGGATCAGACTACCAGCGTTCTCCACCTCCAAGCATGTCACATTAGACATTTATCACTCACGAAAGCAGGACTGCGAGTCTGACGCTGAACTGTGCAGCGAGGAGCGCCATCTCTTGGGCAGCTTTGGCGCATCGCCCAGTGACACCAGGTCTCAATGGAACGTGTTCAATGTGACAGCTCTGCTCAAATATTGGCTGCACCAGGGAGACACAGTGACGCAAAGCCAAGAAGCAAGAGTCCTTGTGATAGAGAAAGAACACGAGAGTGGGGCACCGGACGACGGAGAGGAAATTGACATGGCCTACATCGGGCATCTTACGCACAGGAAAATGAAGGTTCACCATCCGACAGACCAACGGGTTATGATGGTTGTCTTCTCCAAGCACAACCTGCCCCGAGATGGCGAGAGCGCACCCACTCTCATCCGTACTGTGGAGCACTCCAAATACGCAATTTTGGACCAAGTCAGCCGTGAAGCTCAAGGGCGACGCCACAAGAGAAACCGAATGGAGAGAGTGCGGATGGCCGGTGGAATTGCAGCTAATGCTACTGGGTCAGCGGCTGAAGCTGTCCAACGCCCACTCTGTCGGAAGATTGACATGTGGGTAGATTTCGACCAGATCGGCTGGAACGAGTGGATTGTGTATCCAAAGCGCTACAACGCCTTCCGCTGCGAGGGCGAGTGCCCTACTCCGGTGGATGAATCTTTCAGTCCCACCAACCACGCATACATGCAAGTAAGATCTAAACATAAAACAACACTTTTTATATTTGGTTTAAGTTCCTAATGTGCATTTATGTTCAGTGCAGCTTTTCGTAAAGCTTATTTTCTTTTTGTGTTTTTCAGAGCCTGTTGAGACTGTACCATCCGGATCGCGTGGGTTGTCCGTCCTGCGTGCCCACGCGCCTCAGCCCGCTGTCCATGCTGTACTACGGGGACGAAGACGTGGTGTTGCGGCATCACGAGGACATGATCGTGGAGGAGTGTGGCTGTCACTGATACCCCAGCCACATCGGGCCCGCAACCACAAAGACTATTGTGAAAACACTTATTTAAAAGGCTTCACTTGGAATATATTGTGCGCCATGGAATGACTTTTGAAGGTTTGGTGTCCATCTACCTTAAGTTGTTTGTGGTCGTTATCACAAGGAAGATCAATTTCTTTGCTATGGTCCTTACTATATCTTATTCTATCTAGGCCTATGTCATGATCTCAGCTGGAACCACAGCATTCCATATTAGAAGATTTGTCCATGGTTTGAACCAGCATGATAAAGATGTACTGTTATTTATTTGAATATTTTAAGAATAAAGACTACCCATTTTGGGTGTTACCTTTAGGCTATACGTTTTATATTGTGTTTGTCAGTGTTTTGTAATTTTCAAGAAGTGAAAGAAATATGCTGCCAAAATAGTGCCTTAATTGTTATGATTATTTTGTATTTTCACTCATTAATTAATCCTTTATTACAATATATATTTTTGTACATACAATGAAAAAATAAATATATTAAAGCATTTTACTCCGTTAATCGAAGTGACATTTATTGATTTAATCCTCTAAATAAGTGAGCGAACTCTAGGACATTACAGCATCATCTTCGCCTGAACTTTTGACTGTCTTCTTGATGTAATTGACTGAAAACCAATAGTCTACATGAGGCTAGCACAGCCCTGACCAAGCCTAATCTGTTCTGAAGCAGTCATGACGAACTGTACAAGACAAGTGTGTTTATGGCTTTTCGAACCAGTCACTTGTGAACAGCTTTACCACCCTCACCTCAAATCCAGATCTATTTTATAGTATTACTGCTCAGATTATGGGAAGTCGTCAGTGCCCCTCGCATAAAAAGGCCAAGGCGAGCAATTTCCTAGTTGATTGCGTTCGAAGCAGCGGGTAAAGGGAGCAAATGAAAAGAGCAACAGGTAGGAATGGAGGGGTCAAGATAGGGGTGGTGATTGGATTAAAGAAAAAAGTGTTTTTTATTTTGGGGGTGCCAGTAATCAAGAGTGACAGGAACGGGGGCATATAGACCCCCTAACAAGAGCAGAGTGGAGTTAGTGAAGCTGTGTGCAGGAGGGGTAAAGTGCAAAAGGTCCATCAACACCTTCACATTTCCCTGCCCTGAAATTACACCTATCCTTAGTCTCTCTCTTAGCAAAAGGAATGACACACTGCCCTCACACACCATTTTAACCTGTGTACCAACTACTCAGAGGCAGGTTGAATTACAAAACTAAGCTGTTGATGTTATTTACATTTACATTTAAGTCATTTAGCAGACGCTCTTATCCAGAGCGACTTACAAATTTAAGCAAGTACAGCCTAAACTAAAAGCAGTGTGATCACAGACAGTCAAGAGGTCAAAGCTGAATTCAAGGCTATCATCAATGCTGTATTAACTAAAGATGAACTAATGCAGATTAATAATCACTCTTGCCTCTGTGACAAGCCATGCTGACAAATAGTATAGCCATTTAAACTGTCTGTTGGGGTGCAGAAGTCTGTCATGTTGTTCATTGGGTCCTACTGTGGCAGGAGTCATTATAGGGCCTGGACCCTTGACTGTGTTTGTTCATACACTAGGGCATGGGGAAAAGGCTCAGTGGGTTTCCCATTAGTGAAGCAGCTTCAGGACAGTGGCAAGGAGCCAGGTGTCACAGATTCTCTAGCACGTGTTGATTCTCACAGACTAAACCCTCATTAATAACCCTCTTCTGTTGCCCACCACACCCACAGCATCCTAGTGGTCAGCTCATTATTCAGTCTAGTTTTATTTATTTTAACTAGGCAAGTCAGTTAAGAAAAAATTCTTATTTACAATGACAGCCTACCCCGGCCAAACCCAGACGACGCTGGGCCAATTGTGTGCCGCCTTATGAGACTCCCAATCACGGCCAGATGTGATGCAGCCTGGATTCGAGTGGGTTAATGGGTGGGCTAATATTGATTCTACATCGGGATTAGAGCCAATTTGTGACCATTAATTACATTGATGTAACCTAAATATTGTTTTGCAATGGCGGATGGATAGCAGCCTTATTTTTATTGGTGCAGATTTACAAAGAGAAAAGATTGAGTGTGACTGTGCATATGATGTTGTGTGCTATTGAATTTTGAGGGAGGAACAAACCTTGGTTCCTGCTTGGCAAGTAGGGAAACTGTCAACCCTACAGTGGATGGGAAGAATGAAGTGCTAGACTTGACAATTGAAAATGTCTGCTCTGATCTGACTGGACCTGATACCTGCTTTAATGCCACAACTAGTTGGACAGCAACTCACAGCCAGGTGATATCAGTCGCATATGTATGTTACTCACTAAGGTACAAGATTTGGTTGAAACTTACATTGGGATTGATCCGAAGATGGAAGAACCTTTTTTTAAATTGAATTATCTTTAAATAAAAAAAATTATAAAAGCATCTCATGTATGTTTAAAAAAAGACTGGAACCAATTTTTTTATTTTTTATAATCACAATTCAAGTTATTTCATTTAGAGCCAATATGCATCATATATACCTCTGCTTATGTGCAGAGTACAGACAGACAGACAGTGTAGCTCTTTGATGAGAGGAAGGACATCATGGTGTGTAATGATTACCGCTTTTCAGGCTGCTGGTTCTGGAATGTTATCAGTTGCAGGAGGGAACTTCCTGATGAATTCCACTTAGGTCACTCCTGCCACACTACAGATGCTGGAAATGTACAGCTTTCCTTCACAGAAGAACGGGAGCGTGCCAGTGGATTTGTAGCTGCAGCGCTGATAGCCTTTGATGGATGTGAACAGCAAACATCAAGTTCAACCAGTGCATTTTGATTTCGAGCAACAAAGGTAACATCAATTAGGTATAAATTGGCTGATGGCTTCATGTACATGTCTAATGAAACGTTTCAGGACCAGATAGGCTAAATTGTTAACTCATAATAATGAAATGTCATCCTATGTGAACTCAAGAACAGTAGGCCTAAGTGTTTTATGATTACTTTAAAAAACTAATTTTAAAAAACTGTCTTTTTATTTATTTGTATTTTACTAGGCAAGTCAGTTAAGAACAAATTCTTATTTTCAATGACGGCCTAGGAACAGTGGGTTAACTACCTTGTTCAGGGGCAGAACGACAGATTTTTACCTTGTCAGCTCGGTAAGTCAATCTTGCAACCTTTCAGTTACTAGTCCAATGCTCTAACCACTAGGCCACCTGCTGCCCCTGCTATATTACTGGTGGAATAACCATTTCTTGGGTCATTGGTTTGTTTTCTGTCAGATACAAAGTGTTTTTCCTGAAAGGAACATGTATTGCAGTCGGTCAACCCATTTACCACTAGACTAATGACACTTGCCAGATAACCGAAAGTGCTCAAGGGTTTGACAGAAGCAATCCTTTGATCCTGGAATACACATAGCCTACTCATTCTATCCAACTTCCTTTGTGCACTGGTTACTTTTTAGGAAACAAGTCTACTACCAAATATGTTTTATTTTCTTTATTGATTCTTCTTACAAACCATGTGAAAATGTTGTTTTTTGTCTCAAATTTCTCAATATTTTATTTTTTTTACATTCCTTTGTATGACAATCTTTTTATATGCAAAAATTAATAGTCTTTTGAAGGCAGTGAAGTGTGGATAACCCATGATAAGATTGATTTGAGTGGCAAAATTATTTTAAAGAATGAAAGAAATTGAATCTTTACCTCCACACCACTCCTCTGGAGCAGTCTTTTTCAGTGTTGCTGCTGGCTCCACAAGAGAAAGGCCCCAGAGGTGAGTCAAGAGGGTAACACTTCATTCACACGCCTGAACCACCTTTGAGTTATTTTACAGTAACAATACAACTGATATTTAAAGTTAACAAACTGCAACTAATGGACTCATCTGTAAACACAGAAAGTGACAATATTGTAGCAAGTCTGGGTGGGGGATTGGTTGGGCCTCTTCTTCAGCATCATGGTAGTAAGTGAAGTTGTTTCACATCCCTCTTGAATGCTCATTCCACCAACAGTTAGATGTCCATTTCAAACTGTGCATCGTCCCCTTCACAAATACACACACACACACGTGTTAATTTATTTATTTCCTACTCACCTTAAATATTTGTAGCCTGGCGGGCAATACTAACATAAGGGTAAATATTGAAACTTAAAAATGACCTGAACCCCATTAGGTACCAGTCAATCTGAACATTTGATCTTATTTCACTTATTAAATACCATTATATATTTTCCATAAAACTAATACATCTCGTATGACTGTTTTCGGGGAAGTTTTTTTTGGCACATTGTAATGCCTGAGATAAGAGTAAATTGTTGGCCTGCCTGACAGGATCATGTTCTTACCAGTGCTTTTGTCAGCAGGTGCAGTGATGTTGTTGTTCAGTGGCTCACTGTTATGGGCCTTTACATTGTTGATGTGTTTGGAGGGTGGGCTGGTGACCCCTGGAATGTTGGGGAGAGAGCACGGTGGAGTCCTGGCCAGCGGGGAACTGCGGCACTCCAGCAGGAACTTCCGGTCGTAGATGATTCTTGTACCTGAGGGGAGAGGAGGGTGTATGATGGAGAAATGTTCATGTAAATTTAATGGATCGAACAGATCGTACATTGGCGCACAATCCCACCATATAGGACTAGTACTCATCCTGTTCTGCAGTCAGATTTGGTTCAAAGCCTGCAGCTAAACTACATACACCGCAGGTTGTGCAATCTTGGTTAAACCATACCTGAAATTTTGCATAATTTGGTCAGATGCCTTATTTGTTTTACGTAGTCTGTCCATGAGAGATTAGGTACAGTGCCTCTTTCTCACGTGTGAGCTAACAGTTGTTCTGAAACACTGAGGTGTTTGTGTGAAGTGAAAGCCCTACATACATACACTGAACAAAAATATAAACACAACATGCATCAATTTCTAAGATTTTACTGAGTTACAGTTCATATAAGGAAATCAGTCAATTGAAATAAATTAATGAGGCCCTAATCTATGGATTTCACACGACTGGGCAGGGGTGCAGCCATGGGTTGGCTGCCAGGCGTGTAGAGTGGCCTTTTAGTGTACCTAGCACAAGGTGCACCTGTGTAATGATCATGCTGTTTAACTTCTTGACGCTAGGGGTCAGTTTTTTTTAATATATATTTTTTAAATAACGTTCCCAAGGTAAACGGACTATTTCTCAGGTCCAGATCGTAGAATATGCATATAATTTACAGATTAGGATAGAAAACACTCCAAAGTTTCCAAAATATTGTCTGTGAGTATTACAAAACAGATTTTGCAGGCGAAAACCTGAGGAAATCTAACACGGATTTTTTAAAATTTGTGTTTCATTTATGTCTTTCTTCCATTTAAAGGGGTATCAACCAGATTCCTTTTCCAATGGCTTCCTCAGGCTGTGACCAGGCTTTAGACATAGTTTCAGGCTTTTATTTTGAAAAAATGAGCAAGATTTTTCAAAACTAGTCAGGTGTCCTTTGATTAGTTCCTGCGCGCGAGAGGGGTAGCTCTCCATTTTCTTTCTCTCTTTTATTGAATAGGTAACGGTCCGTTTGAAATATTATTGATTATGTATGTTAAAAACAACCTGAGGATTGATTATAAAAAACATTTGACATGTTTCTACGAATATTACGGATACTTTTTGGAATTTTCGTCGAACGGAACGAGGCTGTAGTTTTCTGAACATGAAGCGCAACCCAAATGGCGTTTTTTTGTTATAAAAGTAATATTTATCGAACAAAAATAACATTTATTGTGTAACTGGGAGTCTCGTGAGTGCAAACATCCGAAGATTATCAAAGGTAAGCGATTCATTTTATTGCTTTTCTGACTTTCGTGACCATGCTAATTTGGGGCTAGCTGTTCTAGCATTGATTGATACACTCACAAAAGCTTGGATTGCTTTCGCTGTAAAGCATATTTTCAAAATCTGATTAACAACAAGCTAAGCTGTGTTTTGGTATATTTCACTTGTGATTGCATGATTATAAATATTTTTAGTAATATTTTGCGCCCTGCAATTCAGCGGTTGTTTAGGAAAATGATCCCGCTAAAGGGATCCGTAGCGCAGAGAGGTTAATCAGCTCCTTGATATGCCACACCTGTCAGGTGGATGGATTATCTTGGCAAAGGAGAAATGCTCTCCAACAGGAATCTAAATACATTTGTGCACCAAATTTGTGAGAAATAAGCTTTTTGTGCATATCGAACATTTCTGGGATGTTTTTTTTTGCGTTTATATTTTTGTTCAGGATAAATAATAAATTACATTTGAAAAGTGCTTTTCCTTACAACAACCTCCAAGTACATAAATCAACATACCGCCCTAATTATTTGCTATGCATGTGTATAGTTTAATCTGATGGTCAATCAAACCGAGAGCGATGCCAGATATCCCAGATAATACCATAATCTACATCAACAAACTCAACCGATAGCCTACAACAAATTAACCTTTATATTAACACAAAATAAAACTAATGGCATCAACATGATTGCACGAATCCTTGACACAGATATGTGCAAAAACTGTTCTGTTTGTACTGTCCTCTGTGCCAATCTGCCCACAGAGTAAAGTCACTGATATCTGCTCACAAAATGGTGGTTCAATGCATGCTATTTCGGCCAGCTGCTTTCTGTGCCAGAATTTCCCACATGATAAGTTGCCCAAAAGGAAAAGCCTCAGCAAAAAGGCAGAGGAGTCATCTGTGGGATCCCTCAGTGCATTACCCCTCTTAACATTGGATTGATATTAGAGGTAAACTGGATGGCGGGTGCGTCCTAAATGGCACCATATTCTCTATATGGTGCACTACTTTTGACCAAAAGTAGTGCACTATGTAGGGTATAGGGTGCAATTTGGGACGCAGACACCAGCTCACCACCATATCAACACACACATATACTCAGGAAATTAAGCCTAGACAGAGTAGGAAAGCAATGTTATCCATCATATCTTGCTTTTAATTGCATATTTTACATGACATTCAATGCATTTCAAATTATAAATGCATTGAAAGTTATGTAAATTATGAATTTCAAATTGTATGTCACATTTGTTAATGGTGTTTCTTGTGACAGAGGGTTCAATGGCAGCTGCTGAAAGATAAGAAACTCCAACATGATCTGGCAGGTTCTGCTAGTGCGTTAATCATCTCTGAATCAGTGTTGAACCAACGCCTTAGCTGTGACCATGTGAAGAGGGAGGAAGTGAAAGGCCTCGTGTGGAAATGCTTTAAACAGATCACGACAATCAAGACAAGCAACAAGTAGGGAGGCAGGTAGCCAGTTAGCCTAGTGGTTAGAGCATTGGGCCAGTAACCGAAAGGTTGCTAGATCAAATCCCCGAGCTGACAAGATAAAAATCTGTCGTTCTGCCCCTGAACAAGGCAGTCAACCCACTGTTCCATAGGCCATCATTGTAAATAAGAATTTGTTCTTAACTGACCTGCCTAGTTAAATAAGAAAAGTGTCCTAGCCTACATATTTATAATTAAATTGAAAAGGGCACGCAAACAAGTATGTTTTTAAAATGTCAGATACTTAAACACTTCAGATAATGTCCGGTTCTTTAACTTTGCAATGTGTCTAGCAGTGTTGTAGTCAAACCACTAAACCACGAGTCCCAAGGCCCCTTTGCTCGAGTCACGAGTCCCTATGGCTGAAGTCCTGGTCCAAGTGCTCAAGTCTGAGTGATGATTAGGGGGTTCATTAGGGGTTCATTAAACATATTTGATATTTTGGTTACTGATGTTTTTTTGTTTGCTCGTATTTCTGGCTTGCTGACTCGAAGCTCGTCTGTTGCTACTAGATTTGTGCCTCTAGATTTGCCTCAGATTTAGTAGAAGTGCGGGGCTGCCGGGAAGATTTTCATGTGAGAAATTAAGTATCGCATATACTTTCCTCCTGTTGCCAAATGGTCATAATAGCCTGCAATAGCCTATAAAACAAATAAGTCCTTCATACACGTAATTAAATGTTCAATAGTTATGTCAAATCAGTAATGATGTTTTGAAGGGATGAATGGTCGTTAGAATGAATTGGCTATTGCGCCTGACCAGATTATTATTTGCAATAATTGTAACAGGCTCTCAGCTACTCTTTTGTAATCACTGACTGATATTTGTGTAGTTATTTATTGCAGAGTGAAAAGTAAAGGGAGACTTGTCTGAACCTGGCTATGGGATGCAGGGGGGAAAGTGGGAGGGTAGACAGACTACTTTTCAATACTCAAGGGGAGAGAGACACATAGCTACACTGTTGTTTTACTCTTAAACTCAATACTAGTGTTTTCAATTTCATAAAGCAGTTTGCCTTTAACGAGGAAAAGCTAAATAGTAAGAGGTTGACTGACTGGTGGTTATGAGGAAGCAAGTGAGTCGCTTGCGTGATGTGTAGACTATGATCGGAGGCAGAGCCTGCCCACACTCATCGCTTGCTCACAAGCTGATGTAGGCTGTGTCCATCCTACTGCTAGAAAACAGAACTATCGCTGCTCTGCGCACCCAGTGCTGCTAATTTTCTGCTTATCATAGTAGCCTATCCAGTCCAAGTGCAAATACAAGTCATAGGAAGGCGAGTCCAAATCGAGTCACAAGTCTTTAAAATCGGAACTCGAGTCATGGACTCATGTACTGCAACGCTGTTTCACACCATATTGAAAGGACTAATGTTGCACAGATCCAAGTGCCTCCTATGAAAAGAACATGAAAAAGTTGAATGTAAGAAATGTTACATAAGCCTGTCAAAAAACACAAGACACCTGCATTTACAAAGCTTTACCTATAGATGAACAGCCTTACCTATGGATTGTGACTACATGAAATGGGGTACCAGTCTACTCAGTGACACCCATAGAACACAATTGTTTAGAGTTTACACTAATATTAGTGTCATTACTCTTACTGTGGAACTGTCACTATCCAGCCTATTGTGCGTATTGACAACCCTATTGCACTGTACAGCCTTATGTATGGATTGTGGATCCATGAAATGGAGTATTAGCCTACTCAGTGACACAATTGTGTAGTTAACACAAATATTAGCGTCTTAGCTAGTTCTTATTGCAGGACTCTGATCCCACTGTGAAATGAGCCACATTAGCTCACTCACCAGTCTACATAGTTATGTTTTGTGTGTGTCACTGAGTAGAGTGACACCCCAGTTCACGGATCTACAATGCATAGGTACACTGCAATATAAATGTTCAATACACATAGTAGGTTGATTTCACACAAATATTAGTGCCTTAGCTATGTCTTATTGCTGGACTCTGAAACCACAGTGAAACATAGGTATGAGGACCGTGGTGGTGCACGAAAAGCTAAGCTAACGAGCTAACAAGCTGATGATGCAAATAATGGCACTTGCCAGCTGTAACAAAAACAACAGTCACTGTATGCAATGCAATGAGGCATGAGCATATCGCTGGCTAAAGCCTTTGTCAGTTTACAACATTGCACCACAAACATTTTTGCTAAATACATTTGTTTGATTGCTAGACAGGTGTCCTTTGTCTAGAGGTTTGATAACCCTATCGAGATTTGTGTTATGGGTACCTGCACAGCTCGAGCGCATGGTAATCAGGCTAACAATCGAATCATATCCCGTTGAGTTAGCTATAACCACGTCATAAACAGTTATGCTTTTACATATTACATAGCTATAACATAGACATATAACTAGTCCTATAAAGGCTAGCTACTAGCTATAGCTAGCTACCTCCAGGTGTTGTGCTGAACAGAGTTCCCCCGGGAGTAGTGGAGTAGTCGTTGGGCATGTGCGAGGCGTCGTTTATGGTCACCCGCCTGGTCGGAATAGCCTTGCTAGTAGTGGTCTTCTGACAGCCCGTAGACATCTTCAAAACACAGGGGCGTTTGCTAATAACTACAAATTGGACAACTTAGCTAAATATCTTGGACCTGAAAAACAACAAAACAAACAACGTGCCCTGTTGCTGCTTCCTCAATTATTTGCTTTGGGTCGTTAGCAAGCTAATTCCTAAATAAAAACAAATACTTTATTTTGTCATAAGTGCAAATAATGTTGTATATCTAAACTAATCACACATTCCCACACGCAGACCGACAGACCAGGTTCTGTAGGACCTTAGCAGCACACGTTCTTCCACTCAACACGCACTCAAAAAACAGACAGGAAAGAGCTGCTCTAAGCAGAGAATTGACATTACGTCTCCCCCTACTGGTGGATGGTGTTGCTATTTCTTCGTCGGTGGGGTTTATCGGCGGTTGGCATCCAACATTATGGTGCATTACCGCCACTTACTGTACTGGAGTGTGGGCCAGGGACAAAGAGAAACTAAATCCAAAATATTTGAGACTATATCTAATGACGTTCTAGGTTCTACTCAATATACTCTTTAAACTAATTTCCTGTATCCCCTTCTCCCACATACTAGATCTCAGCCTCTCTTTCCCTCTGATACTGCCCACACTGCAGCAATACATGCTCAACGGTCTCTGTTTCCTGGCAATAATCACACTTTCCTGTTGGATGCTTTCCAATCAAATTTAAGTACTTATTCAACTGGCTGTGTCCCACCCTTAATGTTGTAAAAATAGCCTCCTCTTCTGTCCCTTCCTGCCATCCTCCCCTCTCCAACCTTCCTCTGTACTTGAAATAAATGCCTTCCCTTAGTTTCTCTATTCCACTGCTCCTGCCATCTCTGCACCATCACTGTCCATATCAGGCCTTTTGCCTACGCCTTGCTCATTGAAACGACAACATCCCCACTTCTAAGTGCTTGTGATCGGCTATGAAAAGCCAACTGACATTTACTCCTGATTATTATTTGACCATGCTGGTCATTTATGAACATTTGAACATCTTGGCCATGTTCTGTTATAATCTCCACCCGGCACAGCCAGAAGAGGACTGGCCACCCCTCATAGCCTGGTTCCTCTCTAGGTTTCTTCCTAGGTTTTGGTCTTTCTAGGGAGTTTTTCCTAGCCGCCGTGATTCTACACCTGCATTGCTTGCTGTTTGGGTTACAGCACTTCGAGATATTAGCTGATGTACAAAGGGCTATATAAAATAAACTTGATTTGATTTGTTTAGCCAGTACATCAACTGCATTGTTCACCTCCACATGGGCTGGAACCCAAGTAAATCTTATCTGTATATCCATCCATCTAATCCTGCCATGGGTTTGTAGCACCTCATAAAGCAGGTCTTGTCTGCTACGTGACCTAACGGACTGGAGACTCATTAACACTGCACATGAATCAGAGCAAATAACTACTCGGTCTGGCTTGACTTTCTCCACCCACTGCAAAGCCAACAGTATAGTCATCAGTGTAACGGATGTGAAATGGCTAGCTAGTTAGCGGTGGTGCGCGCTAATAGCGTTTCAATCAGTTACGTCACTCGCTTTGAGACCTTGAAGTAGTGGTTCCCCTTGCTTTGCAACGGCCGCGGCCTTTGTGGAGCGATGGGTAACGACGCTTCGTGGGTGACTGTTGTTGATGTGTGCAGAGGGTCCCTGGTTCGCGTCGGGGCGAGGGGACGCCATAAAGTTAAACTGTTACATCAGCTCCGCCGTATATACAGCCAGCTGATCTGTAATACATTTTCTGACTTCCACCCCACATTCTTGCACTACAAATGCTGACCCAGTAGGTCCTGTCCTTAGATCTTTTGAACCATTTGTGTATATGGCCACAAAATCCTGATACACAGTATCAAGACTTCTCTTCAACAAATCAGATGGATCAACACCCTCCCCAACACCCTCCCTGTCTTTCTGAAGTCTCTCTGACACTTCTAGATCAACTACTGGCTATGGTGGATTTACAGGAATAGCTACCGTTGGACTAAACACCCTTCCATACAGTCCCATCTCCTTCGCCTGGGTATTACCCACCCACCCAAAGCTTGAGTTCTGTCTTCGCTTATGTTCCCAGCATGCCTGGAAAATCCATTTTGCAGGATGAGACACGCCATGTCTCTGTAGGTTGACCCAATAATTCATTATCAGCTGCTGTCTCCTAATCTGCAATGGCATATCCCCCACTCCACCTGTAGTACAGCCACTGCGGATGGCCGAACGCCCCACTACATATTCTGAGTCCTTGTCCCTGTATGACATCTAGCCTTTCCAATGTACGGGCTGCCAAACCATACGCTATACTTCCATAGTCTACTACAGATCGGATCAATGCAACATACATGGTCCTCAATGAGGAACACCCAGTGTCAAAGTATACCCCACGGAACCTGAAGGCCCCCACCCTCTCCAAATTTCTCCCATTAACCTCAAGCATACCTCATATACCACCTTCCTCCTGGTAAAGAACACTGTCTGAGTTTCTTTACAGAGAACCTGAATCCCCACATTAATGCCCACCACTCTACCTCATCAATTGCTTCCTGTACCTTCCTGACTATACAGTATATGGCACATTTCGTCCCCTCTTCCATAAGGCCCCAACATCTGCAAATAACGACCTCCCAATATCCGGCTGTACCTGAGAGTAAACGTCATTGATCATGATTGAGAACAACAGAGGACTAATCACGCTCCCACCGTTATCCACCAGGTAGCTGCCTGATTGTGACTTTCCCACCCTCACCTGGATAGACCTTCCAAACAGGAAATCCTTTATCCAGTTGTACGTTCTTCCTCCTACCCCCATAATATCAAGCTTGATTAACAATCCCTCCTTCCACATATTACACCTTCTCCACATAAAAAAAGACCGCTACAACAGTCCCCTTGCTAGTTTCTCTTCCCTTCCTGAACCCACTCTGATGTGGTGATACTAGCCCCCTGCTCTCCAGGAAGTAAGTTTGCCTCTCCATAATCATACGTTCCCTAATCTTACATACATGAGGTGTTAAAGCTATTGGCCAATAGCTTGTTGGCCTCGTTGGGTCCTTCCCTGGCTTCCGGAGTGGTACCACTACTGCCTCCTTCCAAATGCCTCACTGTGTTGTACAACACCAATACCTTATACAGTGCCTCATCACTAAGATGGGCCAACATAACATAGCACACCTCATCTTTCCCAGGTGAGGTTAACCCAGCCTTACCTATTGCCCTTTTTACTTCTGCCATGGTAAATGGTTCATTCAATGGATCATTTACATCCTCCCTCCTATCCAGCACTCCAAGATGCTCCTCTCTTTTATTTATTTATCCGTTATTTTACCAGGTAAGTTGACTGAGAACACGTTCTCATTTGCAGCAACGACCTGGGGAATAGTTACAGGGGAGAGGAGGGGGATGAATGAGCCAATTGTAAACTGGGGATTATTAGGTGACCGTGATGGTTGAGGGCCAGATTAGGAATTTAGCCAGGACACCGGGGTTAACACCCCTACTCTTACAACAAGTGCCATGGGATCTTTAATGACCTCAGAGAGTCAGGACACCCGTTTAACGTCCCATCCGAAAGACGGCACCCTACACAGAGCAGTGTCCCCAATCACTGCCCTGGGGCATTGGGATCTTTGTTTAGACCAGAGGAAAGAGTGCCTCCTACTGGCCCTCCAACACCACTTCCAGCAGCATCTGGTCTCCCATCCAGGGACTGACCAGGACCAACCCTGCTTAGCTTCAGAAGCAAGCCAGCAGTGGTATGCAGGGTGGTATGCTGCTGACAAAGTGGGAAAGTCTTGTTCTCTCTCTCCCCCTCCTCTGACAAATTTGCCGAACTATGCACTTCGACAAAGACTTTCGCCCTCATCTCTGCCTTCTCATCTGTTACTGCCACATCCTTCCCACTCGTCAACACTGGATAATTCCACTCCCTTCTGACCCCACTCATCCTCTTAATCATCCCCCACAGGTGGGGTAATGATCACTCCCTACTGCCGACTCCTCACATACCTCCCACTCACAGATTCCTGCCATCGCACTAGATACCAGAGTGAGGTCCAAGGCAGACTCCTTCCCTGTGGCTACATCAATCCTGGTCCCTTGGCCATCATTCAGGCACACCAGATCTTTAACTTCTATCAGATTTTCCATCTCTTGACCATTTCCATCCACCCGGTTCCCCCCCAGAGCATGTTGTGGGCATTCAAATCCCCACATATGACCTTACTTTTATCCTGGCCCTCCACCAACTCCTAGGTCCAATACCTGACATGGATTATAGTAGTTCACTACCACTATCATCCCTCCTCTCAACCATACCTCCACATATTCCTGTGCAATACCTGACATGGATTATAGTAGTTCACTACCACTATCATCCCTCCTCTCAACCATACCTCCACCTCTTCCTGTTCAATACCTGACATGGATTATAGTAGTTCACTACCACTATCATCCCTCCTCTCAACCATACCTCTACATATTCCTGTTCAATACCTGACATGGATTATAGTAGTTCACTACCACTATCATCCCTCCTCTCAACCATACCTCTACATATTCCTGTTCAATACCTCTGCTTAGCATCCTGTAGTGAAGTCTTTGCTTCATGAAGGTGGCACCCCCCATATCGCTGCCCACCTGCCCCGTAATCCCCAGTCTAGATGCTCCTACCCATCTCTCCCTTGAACCTGTATCTCCCTGGACCTGGACCACCCTAGACCTGGACCACCCTCAGCATGACACCCTTCTCTCCACTCTCACTTGTTGCACCTCCACTGCCTGCTTTATAGCCTCACACCCACTACATGCCACACTATGAGCACCCCCACAGCTGCAGCACTTTGGTTGTACACCATCCCCACACGCATGCTCCCCTCCACACCTTTTTTTCTCTTTACAGGCTGTTGCCACACGCCCAAACCTCTGGCAGTTATAACATTTTAAAAGCTTCGGTACATAAAGCACTCACATAAGAACTCAAATATCCTATGATTATTTTATTTGGCAGTATCCAGTCCTTGAAGTGTAACAGAATAGACGGACTATCTACCCTAACTCCACCCCTTGTTACTTGCAATCTTTGAACATTCACTAGAACGCCTCCTCTCAAATTGTCGCTTACCTCTTTAGTGCTAACACTCACAGGCACTCCTGTTATCACCCCTTTAATCCACTGCATCCCTGCTTGATCACTCCAGCTGCTCAACAACACCTTACACTTCCCAATTTGCTTCACTCAGAGCTTTTTCCCTCTGCGCCATTTCCTTACAGAACACCAAGTTCCCATCTCTTAACACTTTAGCATCACAACCGTCAACCTTATCGGACTCATCGCCCCAACTCCCCTTCCTCCCTAAACTTCAGAATCACTTTTGCTCCTCCTCAACTCCATGCTCCCCTCACGTCTTTTATTGCCTCTCCTCGGCACTTTATAACTCCGAGCTGCCGCTAGCGTTGGAAACTGTTGCTCCCTTCAAACTTCCCTTTCTTTCTCCTTTCTGTCTCCATAGACCTCTCACACCCCTCCAAACCCCTACTCCCTTTCTCTCCCGCTTTCTTATTCCCGCCTTTATTTGTACCAATATGCTTCATACTTGCTTCACTTTCTGCTCCATCACTATCTCCTACCATCTCTGACCCAGTCACAGCACAACCGTGCCGAACCGCCGCCATACCGAGTAAAATTTGATTGTTTGTTTATCAACGATTGAACGCTAGCCACAGCTTTCCAAACAGTGATCACTGGTCCACGAAAACAAACTCTCGCGTCCCTTTGTGATTTTACGCTCCTCTCTCTGCCATCAATCACGCTCGCCACCTCCCGAAATTCGTCTCGTGTTGCTATTTGTAAGATCTTCTTCTTCTTTGATGAGGTCTAACCGCGGTTGGCATCCAATAAATGTTGCATTACCGCCGCTAGACTGGACTACAACACCCTTATGCTTTGCTCAAAATGTTATTTTTTTTTATTTTTAACAAATACCCCACACTCACAAAAAATGACATAACAATAATAAAAAATAACACCACCCTACTCCATTATTTAAATCTATTTAGTCCTACCTCAGGTCAACAACCTGAAAGGATGGGACACTACCACTTAGCACACCCTGTAACTGTTCTGATGTCAAGTCTCACACACCCAAATACCTCTCTGCAGCTGCCACCACAACCTCAATTGTCTGCGACTTATGTTCCATCCCTGCAGAACAGCTGATAACCATTGCTGTAAATGCTAAAGATCCAATCTTACAGAAATGTATACCACTTGTTGGCCTATTCCTCTGTACTGGTACAGATCTACTACTCACACCACTCCCCTCACGATCCCTCCCCCTTGACCCATCTTCGACTTTCTTCACCGCCTCAGCACATTCTGCACTACTCTAACCCTGTAAATCTCAACGTGCCTCTCTCACATGGGACATTTCTGATCCCCAGCCCCATGGGCACCCCTACAATTAACACATACCACTACTTTCCCCAATGCTACACATTCCTGCTAACAAATGCCCATAAGCTTGTCACCTGTAACATCATAATGTATTCGGCACAAAAGCTTGTATAGGATAACTTATATATCCTAACATCACTTTGTTGGGCAAAGAATCAACATCAAAACTCAAAAGAACAGACAATGACTCTTCTGTTTCACCACTCACGCCACCCTGTCTGCGTCACACCAAACGACGAGCATCACAAACCCCTGGAATCTTCCCCTTCAGTTGGTCAACTTTTACATTTACCGCTACCCCAGTAATCACTCCTTTCAACGGCACCCTTTTCTTGAGAGAAAAACAATTCACATTTCTTGTCCCTATTCGTTTAACGCGGAGCACCTTCTCCCTCTGATCAGCAGAAACACAAACAATTATCACAAGACCCCTTCTGGTTACCCTCACCGATTCCACAGCACCCAACTCTGTTTTCACCCACCCCGAAACCACAAATGGATGAGCCAAAAGGCAAGGGTCCACTTTTTCCAAAAACTTCACTCCTACTGTCAGACTCATCTTTATCCTGACCCTCGGTGCAAGCCTCGGGCTCCGAGACCTTCACTACACCTACTGCCCTCATTCACTTCAATTTCTCCTCCTGTCTTCAGCTAACTCTGTGTACACTTTCTACCATTCTTCAACAAACATTCTCCCTTTTTTCCGCCATTCTTAACTGACTCAAGCTCACACTCTTCCTCCCTCTCTCTCTTAGTCCTCCTCTGCCTCTCTTTTTCCCTCCACTCCTCCTCCGTATTCCAAGTATACATCTCCTTATGATAATACTGCACTTCTCCTGACATACATCTTGTTCTTGCCTTCTCAAAGGATGACATTAAACCGGCTGATACAATCTCTGTACAATTAACACAAACCCCTTGGGATGTAGCACTCAACAGTGCTAAGCTCCTACCCATTATTCTCGAAATACACAATTAAATACTACAACCCCTGAAGATTTTCCCAGCAGTTCACTTAAGCTTGGCTCTTCAACACCATTACTCATTAAATCTAACAACAATCTCTCTCTTCCCTCCCATATTGCTGGCACTGAAATAGCCCGTTTTCCACTGTCTCCATCTCCTCCTGACAGTGATCACACCTCCCAGTCAGATGTTTCCCCACCAATTTCAATGTACTGAGCCTTGTGTGTGACACTTTCCTCCCTTCTCTCTCGACCTGAGGACCTCCCTGCCTCCACCTTTTCCTGTATCGTATACAGGTGTCTTCCCTTTCCCTCTCTGCTCCACAACTCTTGCCATTCGTTTGTAACCACTGTTCTTTTTAACCCCTTGGGTTCTGCTTTACTGATTGACATTTCAATATCAACATTAGGATGTTTGAGAGCCTGCTTGGCGAGAAGATCCACCACCTCATTCCCGTCTACTCCCACATGAGCCGGTACCCAGAGGAACATCACAAATATCCTCGTCTGTCTCACCCTAAACAGGCCCTGCAAAATCTCAATCTTGTCTTCTCTGTGACACAAATGAATTTAAGCTCATCAGTACTGCACATGATTACCCTGTCTGGCCTACACCCACTCTTCAGCCAAGAGTATGGCCAGCAACTCCACTGCGTATACGGATAAACGATCCGTTGCTCTTTTGGTCACTGCCACCTTAAATTCAGGAACACTAAAAGCTGCACCTGTCCTCCCTGTTTTATGGTCCTTAGATCCATCAGTAAATATATTCAAGACAGCACAGTACTGAGTTCTTAAATGTTCACTTCAAACATTTACTGGATCTACTCTTTCCTCACCAGCTCTTACCCTGTCAAGCAACCCTATGTCTATCATTGGCTGAGGGAGCAAGGTGGGATAGCAGGAAGAGGGTCTGAACTCCTTCCCAAACAGTCCTATCTCTCGCCACGACATTACCTATCCACCAAACATTTGTATTCAGATCTCATTCATGGTCCCAGCACTCTAGAAGTACTTTTTTTTGCAGGATGTGTAACCTTCTGTCCTTGAAGATTAACCCAATATGTCATGGTTAGTTGTTGTTGTTTTCAACTTTAAACGCCATCTCCCCCAACTCCACCTCCAGCTCTGCCAACAGGGAGGTCCTGACTGCTCTACAACATATTCTTAGAGCTTGAGCCTGGATTACAGCTAGCTTTTTAAAAAAAGGAGCGAGCTGCTGATCCATATGCTACACTGCTATAGTCCAGTGACGACCTTGATAGCGCTATATATAAAATATTCAACACCCTTCTATCCGCCTCCCACGCCATTCCTGACAGGCAACACATCACATTCAATAATTTATTACTACTCTGTTAATATGTTCTGCCCATGTAATCTGAGTGTAAAACCTGACCCCCAGAAACCTAAACACTCCCACCCTCTTCAGATTCCTCCCATACAGCTTTAGGCATATTTCCTCCCCAACCTTCCTTCTAGTAAAAAACAGTCTGCGTTTTCTCAACTGAGAACTTGAAGCCCCACTTGAGGGACCACTGTTCAACTTCTCTGATTGCTTCCGGCTGTAAGACTATGGGGAATATTGCTCCCTGTCTTCCACAACGCCCCGTCATCTGCAAACAATGACCTCCCAGTATCTGGTCACACCTGGGAGAATACATAATCAATCATAATGGAGAACAACAAAGTACTAATCGCACTTCCCTGGAGGGTACCATTATCTACCTCATAACTTTCTGACATAGAGCTCCCCACCTTCACTTGTATTGATTGTCTAAAAATAAAATCCTCCAACCCCCATGCTATCCAATTTGATGAGCAGGCCCTCCAAATCATATCATAGGCCTTCTCTACATCGAAGAAAACACCTCCTTATTTGCCTGTGCCTTCCGTATGACTGACTGTAGACACAGTACATGATCCATCGTTCCCCTGCCTTTCCTGAACCCACCTTGATCTGATGACATTAGGCCTCTGCTCTCCAGGAAGTATGTCAGCCTTTCTGTTATCATCCTTTCCATACGTTTACAGACATGAGATGTCAAAGCTATCGGCCTATTACTTGATGGATTAGTAGGGCCTTTCCCTGATTTCCGTATCGGCACCACTACTGCCTGCTTCCAACTGTCAGGCAGCTTTCCTTCCTGCCACACCTTATTGTAAAGGCCCAATACTTTTCCCATTGCAGTGTCACTGAGACGAGCCATCATGACGTAACACATCTCATCCTTCCCAGGAGATGTTACCACAGCTTTAGCTATTGCTCTCTTAATCTCATCCAACGTAAAAGGAACATTCAATGCATCCTCCACCACCTCTCTCTGATCCAGGATCCCTGGATGCTCTCCTCTGACCCTCTCTTTTCCACACTGTCCCTCATCCTTTAAATGATTTGAGCTGTGGACTTTCACAAATGCCTGGGCTAACATCTCTGCCTTCTCCATGTCTCTCACTGCAACAGTCTCCCAACTTTTCAGCACAGGGAGATCCCAATCTACTCTGACCTCACTTATCCTCTTAATCATCCCCCAAACCTCTTCCACTAGAGTAGTCCTCCTAGCTGTCCTCTTAGCTGTCCTAATGGTCCTACTTACTACTGCTTATGCTTGTTAATACTGAATCATGTGCTGATAGTTATGGGACCTTTTCAATGTCCTGAAAGCCCTGTTATTAATTTTCAAAGCTTTTCAAAGCTTCTCTGCACTCTTCACTCCACCAGGGAACTGCGTTACTCTTTCTCCCCCTGTACCCATAGGAATCACCTGCCTTCCCCCTTCTCCCCCCTGTACCCATAGGAATCACCTGCCTTCCCCCTTCTCCCCCCTGTACCCATAGGAATCACCTGCCTTCCCCCTTCTCCCCCCTGTACCCATAGGAATCACCTGCCTTCCCCCTTCTCCCCCCTGTACCCATAGGAATCCCCTGCCTTCCCCCTTCTCCCCCCTGTACCTATAGAAATCCCCTGCCTTCCCCCTTCTCCCCCCTGTACCCATAGGAATCACCTGCCTTCCCCCTTCTCCCCCCTGTACCTATAGGAATCCCCTGCCTTCCCCCTTCACCCCACGTACCCATAGGAATCACCTGCCTACCCCCTTCTCCCCCCTGTACCCATTGGAATCAACTGCCTTGTGGCCCCTACTATCGCTCCTCTTACTCCATCACTCACTATTTCTGGGGCGGTAGATAGCCTAGTGCATTGAGCCAGTAACTGAAAGGTTGCTAGATCGAATCCCCGAGCTGACAAGGTAAAAATCTGCCGTTTTGCCCCTGAACAAGGCAGTTAACCCACTTTTCCTAGGCCGTCATTGTAAATAAGAATTTGTTCTTAACTGACTTGCCTAGTTAAAGGTTATATCTGAAGAGATCCACCTGCAACAGCCCCTGTTCACTCAACTCCTGAAACTGACCCCATTCCACTTTCCTAAATATCCCTCTCCTTATCCCATTTCCTGCAGTATATTTCACCCGCATTCCTATAGTACACATGATTGGGTAGTGATGACTACTCCCTGTAGAATCCTCCCATACCTTCCAACTACAGTGCCTTCGGAAAGTATTCAGACCCCTTGACTTTTTTCACATTTTGTTACATATTCTAAAATAGATTAATTAGTATTTTTTTCCTCATTAGTCTACAAACAGTTATAAGCAAAAACGTTTTTTTAATAGATTTTTTTTTTGCTAATATAAATATATATTTATATATATATATAAAAAACTGAAATACCACAGTTACATAAGTATTCAGACCCTTTACTCAGTACTTTGTTGAAGCACCTTTGGCAGCGATTACAGCATCAGTTTTTTGGGGGGTATGACGCTACAAGCTTGGCACACCTGTATTTGGGGAGTTTCTCCCATTCTTCTATGCAGATCCTCTCAAGCTCTGTCAGGTTGGATGGGGAGCGTCGCTGCACAGCTATTTTCAAGTCTCTCCAGAGATGTTTGATTGGGTTCAAGTCCGGGCTCTGGCTGGGCCACTCAAGGACATTCAGAGACTTGTCCCAAAGACACATTGTCTTGGCTGTGTGCGTAGGGTTGTTGTCCTATTGGAAGGTGAACCTTCACCCCGGTCTGAGGTCCTCATCAAGGATCTCCCATTACTTTGCTTCGTTCATCTTTGCCTCGATCCCGACTAGTCTCCCAGTCCCTGCCGCTGAAAAACATCCCCACAGCATGATGCTGCCACCACCATGCTTCACCGTAGGGATGGTGCCAGGTTTCCTCCAGATGTGACGCTTGCCATTCAGGCCAAAGAGTTGAATCTTGGTTTCATCAGAGAAGAGAGTCTTTAGGTGCCTTTTGGCAAACTCCAAGTGGGCTGTCATGTGCCTTTTACTGAGGAGTGGCTTCCATCTGGCCACTCTACCATAAAGGCCTGATTGGTGGAGTGTTGCTGAGATGGTTGTCCTTCTGGAAGGTTCTCCCATCTCCACAGAGGAAGTCTAGAGCTCCTTCAAAGTGACCATCGGGTTCTTGGTCACCTCGACACAATCCTATCTCGGAGCTCTACGGACAATTCCTTCGACCTCATGGCTTGGTTTTTGCTCTGACATGCACTGTCAACTGTGGGACCTTATATACACAGGTGTGTGCCTTTCCAAATCATGGCCAATCAATTGAATTTACCACAGGTGGACTCCAATCAAGTTGTAACAACATCTCAAGGATGATCAATGGCATCAGGATGCACCTGAGATCAATTTAGAGTCTCATAGCAAAGGGTCTGGATACTTATGTAAATAAGTTATTTCTGTTTTTTGTTTTTTAATAAATGTGCAAAAATGTCTTAACCTGTTTTTGCAATGTCATTATGGGGTATTGTGTGTAGATTGCTGAGGAAAAAGTTTTATTTAATCAATTTTAGAATAAGGCAGCAACGTAACAAAATGTGGCAAAAGTCAAGGGGTCTGAATACTTTCCGAAGGCACTGTACATCTGCCTTCCAACTACATCTCGAGTAAGATCCAGAGCAGATTGAGTTCCAATTACTGGGTCAATTCTGGTTCCCCGACCATCATTAAGGCACACAAGCCCTTTCTCGCCCAAGAGTTCCTCCAACACCATTTATATCAGTCCGTGCCCCTCCCCAGAGTGTACTGTGGGCATTACAATCCCCAGACCACATCACCCGTCTCCTATCTTGACCTTCTACACTCCCAAGAGCCATCAACTCTAGTCTCTTACACAGGTTGTAAAAGTTCACTATTACCAGATCCCCTCTCCCAATCACACATCTACCACTACATATTCCTGCTCAACTCCCTCTCCCATGTTACTTGGATGTAAAATGTCCAAATTGGAAAATAATATGGTTAGCCTGCGTTTAGACAGGCAGCCCAATTCGGATCCCTTTTTCACAAATTGGTCTTTTGACCAATCACATCACATCTTTTCAACAGATCTTTTTCAGAGCTGATCTGATTGGTCAAAGACCAATTAGTGAAAAAAGGATCAGAATTGGGCATCCTGTCTAAACGCAGCCTATGCGAGCTTGAGCCAAACTGATTTAGGTGGTATCAATCAATTAAGAAGCATAATGAATGTATAATGTACGTATGTCTGGTCTGTGTGGTCATACAGATTATATGTTTTAATGGTGCAGAGGGAGAGATAGATGATCAAATGTCTCAAAACAAAAACTTGAGTTTTATATGTGCACTCTTTCTCTTGCTCGTTCTCTCCTTGTCTTTGAATGTATGTGTTCTTGAAAATGCTAGAAATATTATAGCTATACGATGAAGAATGCAATGCTTGGGAAAATGGACCTATTCATTATTCTGAGCTACAACTAATTTCTCAATGCCAGAGACAGTATGTTTCATGCTATGAAAGAATACCCCGCTGTGAAAACGTCAGAGCCATTGAAAAAAAGAAGCTTATACTGCCATCTGGTGAAATGTATTGATATTGTTCATGTACAATTAACAGTGTAAAATAATACATGGATGGACTCGTCTCATACAAACTCATACACATAAAAACACAAGGACATTTCATTTCTTTATTATTTCGTAAATGATTTGAGCTGGTGTACAGGGTAAATTATCTATAGATGTCTTCGGATTTCATTTGATTAAAAGGCTTGTACATGTATATATTTGTCATATTTGACCTCTCAATAACAATATAAAAGCAAACAAAACAAGTTCAAATACGCACAAGGCCCCTATTTTCCCCAGGTTGCAGGCATTATCCATAACTCAACAGTCTCTTGGTAGCTATGATGCTAAAAGTACATCCATAAAATAACTATAATCCCACTGACAAGTAAGGGTGCATAGCATTCTAAGTAAATATATATTTCCGTATATTTTATACATATTCATTTATATTAAAAACATTTTCTGTGCATGTGCGCAGGTGCATTCCTTAGTATTGAGTAATATGCTATTGCATGAATAATGTCTTCAATCCATTTTAAACGAGTATACATGTGTTCTCTAGTTTTTGCAACAGTTAATATTTTTGCATGAACTTGGTTTATGTCGTCACCTCCATGGTCTGAAGCTCTATCGAGTCCTCCCTCTCCTTGACTCCACTCAGCCTGTCACTGTGTAGAAGGAATCCTTAGAACTGGCTCAATCTCTTTTTGGTTTTAGGGAGCGGGGATGGAATGGGGGTGGGTGGTGTTGAGGAAAAATACCATAAAAAACCCCAGCCTAGCCAGTGAAGCCGCTATGTTGTCTCAGAGAGTTGTCTAACTAACCCTCTACAACCATAGATCTTCATCGCCCAGTCTGCTTCCCTGTCTACCACCTCCACAAGTCTCCAGCCCCAACCCCATTACATCCAGACTTAAAGACTGTAGGCCTACACTGTGTACACACAAACGACCAGATACAGAAACCAAACTAAGAAGCATAATGAATGTATAACGTATGTATGTCTGGTTTTCCTTAAGCTCTTACTGAGCCAACCTTAAGCAGTCACATGGAGGTGCTTCACCATTCCTCTTTCTGTTGCCCCCGTAGCTTTGACCCAGTCAAGGTGTGATCATAAACATGATATGTTTTAATGGTGCAGAGGGAGGGGATAGATGATCAAATGTCTCAAAACAACAACTTTGAGTTTTATATGTGTTCTCTTTCTCTTGCTCGTTCCCTCGTTCTGATTATGCATGGATGGGTTATATGGACGACATATCTATTCATATGTGTTCAGTGTTATACCGTTTCTTAAACAACAACAGATCCTGAGTTCAATAGATAGGCTAAACAGTCTGGCGTCTAGCCTACCTAGTCAACTAATATGTACAGAACCATACATTCATTACCTGTGGCTACAGAGGCTGATAAACCATGGGCCTGGACTGGAGACTAATTTCAATGTCTGAGTATTATTATTGCAGAGGGTTCGTTCATATACTCTCTGGAGTGTTTGAGACAAGTTTTCCTCCGATATGAGCAATGTAATGTATCAAGATCCGTTACGATACAATGCCAAGAGGATGTACAGCATTACATCTGATCTACATGATGTAGTATGGTATACTGTTCTGAGGTAACACTACTGTAAACCATGTTTAAATCAGGTTAGGGACCGGAGAGCCTCTGTTTAATGTCCACCAATAGTGTCATATCACCTTCACACCCATGCCAATTCACCGCCCTCAAACCTGCACTGTCATTTGTCAATCTCTGTCAGTCTCAATTGTACTTACAATCAGTGGACTCATTACACACACACACACACACGCTCGCATACACACACACACGCACGCACACTTTAGAATTTCTCCTTAGAATTAAATATGAATGCCATTAA
This sequence comes from Salvelinus namaycush, assembly GCF_016432855.1. NCBI lineage: Eukaryota > Metazoa > Chordata > Actinopteri > Salmoniformes > Salmonidae > Salvelinus > Salvelinus namaycush. The sequence goes on along the minus strand of NC_052307.1, from coordinate 28,105,727 downwards.
GGCTTAAAAGAACAATGAGTGGACACTTTTGGATGGCTTGCATAAACCTCAGGGAATGGCTATTCCTTGCCACCCAACCTTCAAACACACACAATCAAAAACCAAACACTGTTGGGACTGGGAAAAAAACATTTGAAGAAACCAACTCTCCAATAATGCAAACCAGTAACTCAGTCCACTAACTTGTCTCCTTTGTCTACTTTGTGCAACCAACATGGAAGTGATTTATGTTCCATGCAGGTCAAGTGGATAGCAGGAGGCTTATTGGGGCTCTGGCATCTCTCCTAATCAGACAGTACATCTAAGGTAAAAGTAGTTAGAACGCCTATACCCCCCCCCCCCCCCCCTCCCCCACACACACACATTAAGACCTACTCTTTCGACCAATATTATTGCTTTCCTTTAAACAAACACCAGACAATACATTTCTGATGGGAAAATGGGTAGGGGTGTACAGACATCAGGAGAGGGGCGAGAGGAAAGGAGACAGGTTTTTGGTGGGGTTGTGTGGGCTCACAGTTGTGGGTCAGTATTACAGTTTCTTATCACAGTGATTGGTGGCTGGTTGTCTTCGCTAGTCTACTGAGAGTTGCCAACAAAACAAGCAACACTTACAATCCCAACACTTTCAATTCTCTGTAGATACCTACCTCTCCCTGACTGACTATCACATGTAACCAGCTTAACCAGTGCTACATTATTACCTGTAGTGGTGAAGTTACTTCTTTACCCTTATCGAATGACGGGTAGATGCTGAGATGATCTGTAAACCCTCTTGGATATATCCTGTGATATCAGACTGACAATCTGTTGCTGTGTGACAAAGACACACCAGAGGGGAGATGCTACGTTAATTAGGGGGACTCTGACCCCTGCTGGTAAAGAATAGAACTGCTACATAATATCCACATTGAGAGGGACAGAACAGGAGTGCTGCATCTACACTGAAAGGCTGAGGGAGTGGAGGGAGGCAGGGCAGAGTGTGCAGTGCAGGGAGGATGGGGTGTGAGGATGGGGTGTATAGATGAATGAGGTGGGTGGGCTGCATACATACAACAGATGGTGGTGACAGGATCCGCCAGACAAACTGGACTATAGCTGCACACATATAGCAGGGTAGGCGAAAGGTCTATCCAACGTTCTCATGATTGCTCCAGCCTTTACTCCAATTACATTCACCCTGGAAACACACAATCCACTCCAGGGAGGTTGGTTGTGGGGTTGGGGAGGAAAGTCAACACAGAACCTCCTCTTTCTAAAACACAAAGAACCGTGAAACGTCTCTGAAGCCAATAATGCCCTCTAGGTGAGATGACGACAGCAAAGGGAGGCAGCACATGAAAATCACAAAAATAACAAATAACCGGACACACAAAAATGGACAGATAAAACAGGCAGAACGACACAAATGTTTGTTTTGTTTGTTCTCATACCCACCAGATCTGAAGATATATAGAACATATACCCATAGAGTTAACCAAACAAGAACACCAGAGCAGAAGAATAGTTTAGGTGTCTGAAACAGCAGCATCATTAGCATCACATAGGGTTATGGTGACATAAAACACAGGTAACACTCAGTCACGTAGCATTTCAGTGCAGATAGAATGTACAACACCAATATCCTAAGTGTAGGCTACTGGAGTGGGACAGTGAAGGCCTGAAACCAGCCTGTGATGTATTTAATATATTTTTTTGCTGGAAGAGTCTGTTCAGTGTGACAGGGAGGGAGAGTGACCTGTTGCCTAGAGATAATTCAGAGTATTTTGACAGTCTCCCTTTTCAGAAGTTTCACAAACAAACACTGCCCTGTTTCTTTAGAAAAGGGACGTATGACATATTCACCTTGCCCTACACCCCAACATGGCCTCCTATCCCATACAGGAGTGATCCCCTCCCCCCCCCCCCCCCAACCACCCCCACAACCCCTAGTACTGTAGTTAAAGACAGGCCATGCGCCAGCAGTCATTCATGCTGATACATATAACAGGAAGCACGTTTTGGTTGCTATTTTTTTGTTGTCTGTGTTTGGTTTTTGTTTTATACGAAATCATGCTCCTAGCCTAGTAGTTGACGTTTTTGGATTGTTTCTTTTTTTAAAAAGGTAAGAAAACTACGAGTAAATCCACTTGGTTCTCGTGATCATCGGCTTTGCCGTGGTGGTTGTTGTTATTATGAAGTTAGTGTTTTGTTCGTTCCAATCTCTCTTCTTTTCTCTCCATTATTCTCCTCCTCTTCATTCCTCCTGTCACCTGCCGCCAGTCATGTGTCTAAGTAGGATCGTTTTGGTGTGGGGCTCAAATCCTGGAGGGAAAGAGAACAGAGGTTTATATGGAGCAAGGACAAGGTTCCCATCAGTGTGTAGAGAATCAGACCAAACAGTTCTGTTGGATCGGCATGCAGGGTGCAGAAATCAAGAACCCAGAGACGAATCAGTAAATGTGAGTAGGCATACCTGTCTATAAATACATACACATACACAGCCAAAACACGGTCAGAGCTTGTCTTACAACTGTCCTTGGATAAAGAGAAAATTTACCGCAACCTTCCTTTCAAGCATGGAAATAGGGGACTCTAGATACCAGAGTCTTATACACTGAGTATACAAAACATTAGGGACACCTGTTGAGCGTGAAAAACCCAGCAGCGTTGCAGTTCTTGACACAAACCGATGCGTCTGGCACCTACTAACATACTCTGTTCAAAGGCACTTAAATATTTTGTCTTGCCGATTCACCCTCTGAATGGCACACATACACAATCCCTGTCTCAATCGTCTCAAGGCTTAAAACCCCCTCTTTAACCTTTTACTGCAGTGGGTTAAATCAGGGTCACACAGAGTGTTTCCTGGAAGTCTTAAACAAATCCTATTTGAAACAAAAGTATACACCTCACACACATATGTATGGTCTTGAAAAAAAGAAGACATCTACCGTGCCAGCTATAGAGTTTAAATGTATTCAATTATAAGTTTGCATCCCGATATTACACTTTATATACATCACATAACAAAACTGTAGAAACCGTTTTTTCTGTGTAATTTTTTTTCCTGTCTATTAATTATGAAAAATATTAATAACATTCTCCCCATGAGGCCACTAGGTCATATGACGGCAGGAAAGGGCTACCCTGTCTCCTCCCTTTCATCTACATGGATTGAAGTGGATTTAACAAGTGACATCAATAAGAGATCATACCTTTCACCTGGTCAGTCTATGCCATGGAAAGAGCGGGTGTCCTTAATGTTTCGTATACTCAGAGTATACAGTATCTACTGCTCTGGGGCGCTCTATTTCTCCTACTTTAAGAAAGTGTTGTGCATTGTCAGTCAAGTATGTTATTTTAACAAGTCACTGGTCTGTTTATAAGCACACGCACACACGCACACACGCACGCACGCACACGCACACGCACAGTTGCTCCAGATAGTTTAATTTGAAAGAACAACTGGCCTGTCAACTTTGACCTATGAAAACATGCTGGATCCCCAGCACCCTTTGATAGTGTAGAGCCACATACAATGCCATCTGTAATAGCTCAAACAGTCAGCACTAACATAAACATACTGCATGTAGCTAGACCTACTGTAAACCCAGTCAGACATGTACAGCATTAGTACTACGCCAACACATAAGGACAGCCATTGAACCGCCCCTTCACACCCTGCTGAATACCCACTGTAACACAATCTATACACACTGACCACAGAATCTGCTGTAGTTTAGACTCTCCTAAGACAGTATGACAACAGCTGTTCTATACATCCAACTGTACTTGACACACTGATACTCATCTACAGCAAAACACTACACACAAATATACTATCTTATAAAGCCATATGTAAAGAGGCATCTGGGTAAGAAGATCAGGAGGTCCGGTCAACCTTTCCTATTTCATTATTTTCTGATAGAACATCTAGAAGTAGATAGGGGGAGATAGGCGATGAAGAGGACAAAGAGAGGAATGTTTAAGGGCATAGACAGGAATGGTCGAGTCGGGACTCATACCTCTGTTGCCGGGGGATACGTGTAGTACAGAGTTGAGCGTTACCGCTCAACTAGACTTAGTTTTAATATTACATCTGAATCTACTAAATCAATGCCACCCCACAGTCATACAGTACCATATTAATGCACAGTAGTTGCATCAAATGCCAATGATATAGTTCAAGCCACATCAAATGTCACTCTGCACTGCAGTGCTACAATTAGCTAAATGTCATTAGTACTGAATTACTGTAACAACATCAGGCCTATTTAATCCAGACAGAGAGGTAGGATTAAATGGAGGAGCCCGAACCCAGGTGAGAGGTCTCAGTGGGTCAGTCAGTCCCGTACCTGCGGGGACATGTCGCTCTGCCACTCTGTCTGCATGCTTCCCTCACTGCTTTACTCTCCGCAGACTGGCACATTTCACTATCTGAGCACCCTTCTTAACATCCACAATATCAGGCTACATCAGGGAGGGTGGGGGGGAGCAAGGGGAGAGCCAGGGGCGGAGGTAAAGGAGAGGAGGGACAGAGACGGGTGGAGAAGAGGATGAGAGTAGGAGGGAGAGGAGGGACAGAGACAGGTGGAGGAGAGGATGAGAGTAGGAGGGAGAGGAGGGACAGAGACAGGTGGAGGAGAGGATGAGAGTAGGAGGGAGAGGAGGGACAGAGACAGGTGGAGGAGAGGATGAGAGTAGGAGGGAGAGGAGGGACAGAGACAGGTGGAGGAGAGGATGAGAGTAGGAGGGAGAGGAGGGACAGAGACAGGTGGAGGAGAGGATGAGAGTAGGAGGGAGAGGAGGGACAGAGACAGGTGGAGGAGAGGATGAGAGTAGGAGGGAGAGGAGGAAGTAGAAGTGAGGGAGAATTAGTAGGAAAACAAAAAGATGTGGAGGACAGAGAGGGAATCAGGAGAGAGGGAGAGAGTAGGGAGAGGGAATCAGGAGAGAGGGAGAGAGTAGGGAGAGGGGATCAGGATAGAGGGAGAGAGTAGGGAGAGGGGATCAGGATAGAGGGAGAGAGTAGGGAGAGGGGATCAGGAGAGAGGGAGAGATGGAGGAGGGAGAGGGAGCAGTGGCACAGTGTGTGAGAGGTGAAAGATATGGACGAGGTGAAGAGGTGTATGAAGAGACAAGGGTGGAGAGGAGAAGAGGTTAAAAGTGACAATTGAGGTAATGAGCGAAGTGAGAGAGTTGACGGGAAGACAAGAAAAGGAGAGGAAAGGAGACAATTCAAGAGAGGACAGATAATGGAAAGACAGCCAAGCCAAGAGAGATGGGGTGGGGGTTGGAAAAACAGACAGGAAAATAGAAAAGAGAGAAGCATCAGAAACATTGACATGGAATAGAGTACTGCAGTTTGGAGGGAGCACACAGTCACAGTTAATGGACTATAGAGACTTTGAATGGATGTGGGCAGAGAAGACAGATAGACAGTCAGTCAATGTGGGTTACTGAAGGGGAGAGAATGGACCTCATTACATTAGCACATCAAGAGCAACCAGCCAACACCCAGACATTCATATCAACTGGAGAGAAAGAGCCATCCATCTATGTACTGACTGGAGACAGAGCAGATATCAGAACTGACTGCTGTTATGAAACCTGGAAGCATTAGTTTGTTGTTTCAGCCAACGCAGAGAGATAGTGCAAGCTATCAGAGCAGGATGCAGTTGTGGACATTTTGGATGGTCCTACATGCAGGTCAGGATGGAGAGGGTGGACATGATGGGGGAAATGAAGCACAGATGAGTAATGCTTGCAAGTTGGATACAAAGTACAGCATGAGGACACTCACACAATCAATATTTTTTTCAGTTTCTTTGTAGCTAGGAGGTTGGGGAATGGCAACACAGGTTGATCTAAATGACAAACACACACACATCCCATTCACACGCCACAGTCCATGCAGGTTTAGCCCACTGTGGTCTACTTTGAACTAACAGAGGAATCTATACTGCTGATCCCAGCACAGTAAAGAGTTCGTAGTTCCCAGCTACACCCTTGTCATCTTCTCTAGTGGTTGATTGCTACATTGAGTCCCTATATAAATTCAGGGACGTTTACAGATTGACCCTGATGGGCCCTGTATGGTCCAGTTAGTCTCACCCCACTTTAACTGTGAATCAATGCTATATTTATGACAGATGAATGAGTTTGTTTAGAGTCTCAGCCTCTTGTACAGTAGCCCAGGTGAGTGTGGCCCGGCTGATGCAGGTCAGTGGCCCACCTTGCTGCTCAGGACGGCGTAGTTCATGAACTGCTCCGCCTCAGCCTCCAGCTCATCCTGCAGAGAGCCATCCACGCTCACTGACCGCTCCTGACCCCCCTCGTCACCTGAGCCCTTCCCCCTGCGCACCACCTTCCGTACAATCTGCACCGCGTGTGCGCGCACACCCGCACGCACGCACGCACGCACGCACGCACGCACGCACGCACGCACACACACACACACACACACACACACACACACACACACACACCCAGGGGAGGAGGGAGAGGAGGATGAGAGGATGAGAGAGGGTGGTGGGAAAGAGAGCTTAAGAAGGAGAGATTGGTACTCTATTGGGTTCTCTGTGTACCTCCCTGTGTACCATTAAGGAACATAATGTTCATTATAAAACACTGTCCTGGTTATATGTATCCTTATCAACCCCATCCTTATTAAATCTACCACCCACAACCTTTCAACCCCATCCTTACTAAATCTACCACCCACAACCTTTCAACCCCATCCTTACTAAATCTACCACCCACAACCTTTCAACCCCATCCTTATTTAATCTACAACCCACAACCTTTAAACCCCATCCTTATTAAATCTACCACCCACAACCTTTCAACCCCATCCTTACTAAATCTACAACCCACAACCTTTAAACCCCATCCTTATTAAATCTACCACCCACAACCTTTCAACCCCATCCTTATTAAATCTACCACCCACAACCTTTCAACCCCATCCTTATTTAATCTACAACCCACAACCTTTAAACCCCATCCTTATTAAATCTACCACCCACAACCTTTCAACCCCATCCTTATTTAATCTACAACCCACAACCTTTAAACCCCATCCTTATTAAATCTACCACCCACAACCTTTCAACCCCATCCTTATTTAATCTACCACCCACAACCTTTCAACCCCATCCTTATTTAATCTACAACCCACAACCTTTAAACCCCATCCTTATTAAATCTACCACCCACAACCTTTCAACCCCATCCTTATTAAATCTACCAACCACAACCTTTAAACCCCATCCTTATTAAATCTACCACCCACAACCTTTCAACCCCATCCTTATTAAATCTACGACCCACAACCTTTCAACCCCATCCTTATTTAATCTACAACCCACAACCTTTAAACCCCATCCTTATTAAATCTACAACCCACAACCTTTCAACCCCATCCTTATTTAATCTACAACCCACAACCTTTAAACCCCATCCTTATTAAATCTACCACCCACAACCTTTCAACCCCATCCTTATTAAATCTGCCACCCACAGCCTTTCAACCCCATCCTTATTAAATCTACCACCCACAACCTTTCAACCCATCCTTATTTAATCTACAACCCACAACCTTTCAACCCCATCCTTATTAAATCTGCCACCCACAACCTTTCAACCCCATCCTTATTAAATCTGCCACCCACAACCTTTCAACCCCATCCTTATTTAATCTACGACCCACAACCTTTAAACCCCATCCTTATTAAATCTATCAACCACAACCTTTCAACCCCATCCTTATTAAATCTCCCACCCACAACCTTTCAACCCCATCCTTATTAAATATACCACCCACAACCTTTAAACCCCATCCTTATTAAATCTGCCACCCACAACCTTTCAACCCCATCCTTATTAAATCTGCCACCCACAGCCTTTCAACCCCATCCTTATTAAATCTGCCACCCACAACCTTTCAACCCCATCCTTATTTAATCTACGACCCACAACCTTTAAACCCCATCCTTATTAAATCTACCACCCACAACCTTTCAACCCCATCCTTATTTAATCTACCACCCACAACCTTTCAACCCCATCCTTATTAAATCTACCACCCACAACCTTTCAACCCCATCCTTATTAAATCCACCACCCACAACCTTTCAACCCCATCCTTATTAAATCTGCCACCCACAACCTTTCAACCCCATCCTTATTTAATCTACGACCCACAACCTTTCAACCCCATCCTTATTAAATCTGCCACCCACAGCCTTTCAACCCCATCCTTATTAAATCTACCACCCACAACCTTTAAACCCCATCCTTACTAAATCTGCCACCCACAACCTTTAAACCCCATCCTTATTAAATCTGCCACCCACAGCCTTTCAACCCCATCCTTATTAAATCTACCACCCACAACCTTTAAACCCCATCCTTATTAAATCTGCCACCCACAGCCTTTAAACCCCATCCTTATTAAATATACCACCCACAACCTTTCAACCCCATCCTTATTAAATCTACCACCCACAACCTTTAAACCCCATCCTTATTAAATCTGCCACCCACAGCCTTTCAACCCCATCCTTATTAAATCTACCACCCACAACCTTTCAACCCCATCCTTATTAAATATACCACCCACAACCTTTCATACAGCAACTAAACATGACTGTGACACCTGTGAGAGCATGACAGGGATCATTTTCCCATGTCGTGATTACAGTCATGACATTGGAATAAATCAAGGCATGATGATGAATGTGATGGTTCTTGATTATCAATTTAATAATCATTTCTATGAGGATGAGTGTAGTGAGTTGAACATGAATATTAACAGGGGAGAACTGGTAGATAGGCCACAGTGCAGGGCTGTAGAGTAGAGAGAGGCATGCTGGGATAGATATCTGACCTTCTTGGTGACGATGTTTCCGTGCTCGTCTGTGAACTGCTCCTCGCTCACTTGTTCCCCTGGGAGATCCTTGGCCTCATCACCCTACGGGACAGACAACATGTACTGAACATCACTAAACAATACTGTCATACTGAAATACACATGGTATACTGTACCGCCACACACATCTGCTCATAGATTAATGGCAAACGCATCAACAGCACACACTTATACAGTAAGGAGTCCAAACCCACATACTCTACATTAACATTACAAAAGGGACCAGTCAATACTACCAGAAAGATTGGATCTAAATACTTGATTGGCCAACAACTTTTGCACAGACATCAATGTCACACCTATGAGTTTGTAAGTATGAATTGGGGAACGACTCAGAGAGAAAACCAGGAGTCAGCATACAGAACGAAAAGAGTGCTGGAATCTAGAGCACTTTAAAATAGCCCCCCAGAGTGAGTCTCATCATTTAGCCACTGTCACCAACCCCAAACCAGAGAGAGAGAGAGAGAGAGAGATAGAGAGAGAGAGAGATACATACGTACATGGAGATAGTAACTGGTCAGGGGATCACTAATGGGACTGCTGTGATGTTAGCACTAATACAATCAGAGTTGATGAGGTTCATGATAATACAACTATTATTCCTAATAACATTGGAGGCGCCAGTACAGTTATTTATAAGATCAAAAGGTCCCGCAGTTAAAACGATTGAACACAGCGCCATGGCTGAAGCCTGCCCTATCCCCCACAATCCATAGAGGAAGGAGTTGATAGAGTTATTAAAGGTGTTGAGACCAGGAGAGGGCTGGAGGGAGGGGTTAGAATAGGACCATGAAGATGGTAGAGAGATTAGAGACTGAGTTCATAGGTTTAAACACCATTCACAGCTCAACAGCACGTACAAGGTCTGCACAGTGTATCTACAGTCTAAATGGGTCTCAACTGTAGGTCTATGGTCACAGCACGTATAAGGCCTGTACAGTATATATATCTACAGTCTAAATGGGTCTCAACTGTAGGTCTATGGTTTGACCATTCTTAGTTTTGTCCTTACCTCCCTCTGTTACTATTCTATCTCACCTGGTGGAATACGGTATGAACAATATGATCCAGACAGTTGCTTGAAAATACTTTAAAACTAATGTTGTTGTTGCAGAGTAGTTCTATCATGCATCCTGTATATTCATCATCTATGCACAAGTCAGCATACTGTATGTGTGAGTTAAAATTCTACAATTAACAACATTACTTTCATTACTGATGCCATTACGGATAAATTGCATTGTCAGAAGTTAATGCGGTAAACAAGCAGAAATAGGTATCTCTCCACCTTCTCCACTCGCCTCGACCCTGACGAACATGTCCCCTTGTCACAGCCAAACATTAAATCACCTCTGAGCTTTACAAATACACACGCACACACCCACATGCACACGCACACGCACACTGCAACCATCTGCTTTCCACCTCACTGTTTGCTACACTCTCCTTCATTATTTTGTTCCATTGCCAGTCAATTCTCTCTCTCATCCTCTCCCCCCTCCCTTCTCTGTTGGGTACCTTGAGAATGACCCTGCGGCGGACCACGCGGGTGGTGACGTTCTCCTCTTCGTCGGCCATGCCCTCGGCCTCGCCCAGCTCACGGTCCAGCGCAGCGTGCACATAGGTGAGCACAGAGCGCAGGGAGCCGCTGGCTATATGCATCACATTCTGACCGCTGATCACCAGGAAGGCCAGCAGCACAAAGCTGAAGAGCAGCTCAGTCACCAGGGCCCACATCACTCACAGCCCCTCCAAGCTTCTACCTCTGCAAACTCTCAAAGCAACCCAGCAACCCAGTGGAGCGCACGACACACCCACTCTCACACACCCAACTACACGCCCACCCACACACACTAACACAGACACTAACACACACACGTCTGTGCAGGCTCTCGCCGACTATCCACGACCCTTCTCTCCGTTTTTCTGGGGCAGCAGCTGCACCCTCAGGCCTTCTCTCCTCTCAACAGGGCTGGCGTCTTGTTCTTCTTTCTCTCCCTCCGTTTGTGTCCCTTCTTCAACAAGCTCTACTCCACTAGACCCTGTTCCTTCTTTCTCTGGCTCCCTCTCTCTCTCCGTCTGTCAGCTGGTCAGTAGGAATGGCTGACCCATGACATCAAATCTAGGCGGCTGCAACCTCGGGAGGCTTCTATTTCCTCTCCCTCTCTCTCTCTTTCGTTCCTTCGCTCTCTCCCCCCTCCTTGCTTTCAAAAACAACCCTCTCACCCTTCACCCCTCACTCCCTCTCTGTCTCCCAGCCATGTGATCTGTAGTCTTTAAATACTTCTGGCTGCTCCAGAGAGGAGCTCTGCTCTGTCAGGCTGAGAGGCTGAGAGTGAGAATAACAGACTTGCAACCTGACCAACAGGCTTCCCTCAGGTAATCACACTACAGTATACTCCCTCAGGTAATCATTGTATACTCCCTCAGGTACTCATAGTATACTCTCTCAGGTAATCATACTATACTCCCTCGGGTACTGATAGTATACTCCCTCAGGTAATCATACTATACTCCCTCGGGTACTCATAGTATATTCCCTCAGGTAATCATACTATACTCTGGTACACACAACCATACACTATACTTCTACACTTATATTATTATATTACTTATTCTCTATGGGCAACATTGTAGTCTGTTCTTACTGTTCCAACACACTGGCAGTCCCAATATAACTGGGCAGTCTCAATATAACTTCCTTCCAGGGATAGCCCACAGAGACTGAAACAGCCCCTTTTTCCCTCTCACTGCGTCGCAAAGTTGAGCTGTCCTTTGGGGTGCTCTGGTGCAGTGCCAGAATGCTAGATGCCACGTGTGGTGGGCTGGGATTGGGGATCTGGTGACAGGGGCTGCTATTTTTGGCTTGACAGGCTGTTTGTGCCCTTCTTGGGCCTTCTGTTTGTATGCGCATGTGTGTGAGAGGAGAGGATATGGTACATATAATCTAATTCAGTTATAGCCTTCTGTCACTGGGTTTGGACTGTAGTCATACAAGTCCTACTGTACAGCATTTACATTTTAGTCATTTAGGAGACACTCTTATCCAAAGCGACTTACAGGAGCAATTAGTGTTAAGTGCCTTACTCAAATCAAATCAAACTTTATTTGTCACATGCGCTGAATACAACAAGTGTAGACTTTACCGTGAAATGCTTACTTACAAGCCCTTAACCAACAGCGCAGCTCAAGAAGAAGAAAATATTTTACCAAGTAGGCTAAAATAAAAAGTAATAATAAAAAGTAACACAATAAGAATAACAATAATGAGGCTATGTACAGGGTGCACCGGTACCTAGTCAGTGTGCAGGGGTACAGGCTAGTAATCTGCACACGCAGTTGGGGGTGAAGTGACTATGCATAGGTAACAAACAAACAGCGAGTAGCAGCAGTGTACAGGGGGGGTCAATGTAAATTGTCCGGTGGCAATTTTTATGAATTGTTCAGCAGTCTAATTGCTTGGGGGTAGAAGCTGTTGAGGAGCCAGGCTGTGATGCAACCGGTCAGGATGTGAGAAACGGCGGTGTGGAGTGCGATTGAGCTTGCGTCATCTGTGGATCTGTTGGGGCGGTATGCGAATTGGAGTGGGTCTAGGGTGTCCGTGAGGATGCTGTTGATGTGAGCTATGACCAGCCTTTCAAAGCACTTCATGGCTACCGACGTGAGTGCCACGGGGCGGTAATAATTTAGGCAGGTTACCTTCGCTTCCTTGGGCACAGGGACTATGGAGTTCTGCTTGAAACATGTAGGTATTAGAGACTCGGTCAGAAGGAGGTTGAAAATGTCAGTGAAGACACTTGACAGTTGGTCCGCGCATGCTTTGAGTACACGTCCTGGTAATCCGTCTGGCCCAGTGACTTTGTGAATGTTGACCTGTTTAAAGGTTTTGTTCACATCGGCTACCGAGAGAGTTATCACACAGTCATCCAGAACAGCTGGTGCTCCCGTGCATGCTTCAGTGTTGCTTGCCTCGAAGCGAGCATAAAAGGCATTCTGGTAGCCTCGCGTCACTGGGCAGCTTGTGTCTGAGGTTTCCCTTTGTAGTCCGTAATAGTTTTCAAGCCCTACCACATCTGACGAGCGTCAGAGCCGGTGTAGTAGGATTCAATCTTAATCCTGTATTGACGCTTTGCTTGTTTGATGGTTCATCTGAGGGCATAGAGGGATTTCTTATAAACGTCCGGATTAGTCTCCCGCTCCTTGACAGAGGCAACTGTAGCCTTTAGCTCGATGCGGATGTTGCCTGTAATCCATGGCTTCTGGTTGGGAAATGTACGTACAGTCACTGTGGGGACGTCATCACCAATGCACGTATTGATGAAGCCGATGACTGACTGAGGTGTTGTATTCCTCAATGCCATTGGATGAATCCCGGAACATATTCCAGTCTGTGCTAGCAAAACAGTCCTGTAGTGTAGCAACCGCGTCATCTGACCACTTCCATATTGAGCGAGTCACTGCTACTTCCTGCTTTAGTTTTTGCTTGTAAGCAGGAATCAGGAGGATAGAATTGTGGTCAGATTTGCCAAATGGAGGGCGGGTGAGAGCTTTGTATGCATCTCTGTGTGTGGAGTAAAGGTGGTCTCTGATTTTCTTTCTCTGGTTGCACATGTGACATCTTGGTAAAAATGTGGTAAAACCGATTTAAGTTTGCCTGCATTAAAGTCCCCGGCCACTAGGAGCACCGCTTCTGGGTGAGCATTTTCTTATTTTCTTATGGCCTTATAGAGTTGGTTGAGAGCGGTCTTAGTGCCAGCTTCGCTTTGTGGTGGTAAATAGACGGCTACGAATAATACAGATGAGAACTGTATCTTGGTAGATAGTGTGGTCTTCAGCTTATCATAAGGTACTCTACCTCAGGCGAGCAATACCTTGAGACTTCTTTAATATTAGACATCGCGCACCAGCTGTTACTTGCGAAAATACACACACACACACCCCTCGTCTTACCAGAGGTAGCGTCTCTGTTCTGCCGGTGAATGGAAAATCCCGCCAGCTCTATATTGTCTGTTTTTTCGTTCAGCCACGTCTCGGTGAAACATAAGATGTTACAGTTTTTAATGTCCCGTTGGTAGGATAATCTTAATAGTAGGTCATCAATTTTATTTTCTAACGAATGCACGTTGGGAGTTTACTCGCTCGCCTCCGGCTTCTCAGAAGATTCCCCGATCTGCGTCCCCTTTCCCCGCGTCTTTTCCTCACGCAAAAGGCGTGGATCTGGGCCTGTTCCAGTGAAAGCAGGATATCCTTCTTGTCGGGCTCGTTAAAGGAAAAAGTTTCTTCCAGTTCGAGGTGAGTAATCGCTTTTCTGATGTCCAGAAGGTATTTTCGGTCATAAGAGACGGTAGCAGCAACATTACGTACACAATAAGTAAAAAAATAAGTTACACAAAACACAAAAAAAATAACAAAATAGCACAATTGGTTGGGAGAATGTAAAATGTCAGCCATGTTCTTCGGCGCCATCTTAGGAAGGGCACATCTACAGATTTTAAACCTAGCCAGCTTGGGGATTTGAACCAGCAACCATTCGGTTATTGGTTGGCCCAACGCTCTTAACCGCTAGGCTACCTGCCACCCCAATAATAAGATGGGTTTCCCACTCACCTGCTGCCTCAGGCGTACGTCGTCCCAGGTCTGCAGCTCTGGCACCCTGTGAGGGAACCCCAGGCCCTTCTCAAACGGCTGGGTGCCCCTGAAGTGCCCACGCAGGAGCTCAGAGTGCCCCATGTCCCGCACCGGCTGAAGCAAGGCCTCCTGGGACACGCGGGACTGGCTGGGGTCCACATCCATGGCAGCGCGCACTGATGACATCATTAAGTCCATGGCCTGCCTGGGTTTTGTTGTCTGTGAACCCAACCAGGCCTGAGTGTGGTCAGTGATAGGTTGCCAACCTGGACCCGACTGCTCCTGTAGATAGGACAGTAAAGAGCCACCACCTCCGCCACTGCCTCTACTACCACTGCTGCCACCACTGGACCTAAGGAGGCAGAGGATGAGTGAGAATAGAAGAAAGGAGGAGAGAGATGAAGAGAGGTGGAGAGAGAGGACAAGTGAGAGGAGAAGAGACAAAGGAGTGAAAGGAGCAGAGAGAGGCCAATGTGTGTCAAATGTGTGTGTCAAACAAAAGCTGACTAATAGTCCTTCATAGACACTCTGTTACTAAAACTAAATATTGTATTATTAGGTTAGGAAACATGGCAACATTGAAGTGTCCTAAGGCTCAGTTGTCTCAGAGGTGAGTGTCTGGACTACCCCCTGTCTGGCCAGTGCTGTGTCCAGCTGAGCTGCAGACTGACTTAGGTCTGAGGACACACTCACCTGTCTCCATTACGATCAGCCACGCGGCTCAGACCGGGCGACTTGCTCAGCCGGGTGTGCACTCGCTGCTGTTGTCCTGCAACAAGAGAAAGCCCTTCCTCTGAGCCTGTCCCTCCTCCTCTTCCTCCTTCAACTCCAGCTCCATCTCCACCTGCCAAGTTGCCTCTGACCGCTGCTGCCTCTGACTTCACGACTTTTGACCCTTGACCCTTCTCCAGACCATTAACGTTGTATAACATGGCGGCGATGGTGCCTCCGAACGAAGAAGGGGTGGCAGGGGTGGCTGTGCTGAACGAAGCAGGGGTGGCAGGGGTGGCGGTGCTGAACGAGTCAACAGCCCCCATCTCTGAGTTGTCTTCCACCAGCTCCATGGAGCCACTCAGCCCCCCTCCCTCTCCGCTAGCCCTACTGCCCAGCCGGCCCAGGCTCCCGTACGGCAGCCCCAGCAGCCCCTCCGAGTCGTCAGCATTGCTGCACTCCAGTGAGGAGTCCTCCACGGCCACTAGGGAGGGGATGTTGCCCGAGGGCCACACCTGCACATCGGACATCTCCATGAGTGTGTCCTCCTCTGTGATGGCCATGGGAGCACACTCCAGACTGGAGACTTCCTGCCAGTAGGGCTCGTTGCCGAGCGGAGAGGGCAGGCTGTACTGCATGGAAGGAGGGGAGAGCAGCTCCTCCTGCAATACCCCGTAACCTGGAGCGACACACAGAGAGGCACACTGACACGGGCCCCCCACCTTGCTTCGCCACGCCTCGCCCCCCACCTTGCCCCACCAGCCCTGACAGGGACCCCAGGGGGGGATGTGCCCCTGCCCAGGAGCAGGGCAGCCATGGGGAGATGGCAGAGGGGGAGCCCAGGGGGCAAGGGGGGAGAGGGGGAGAGGAAGGGGCCAGACAGTGGGAGCTGAAGAAGAGGTGCAAGGAGCTAAGGGCGAGGGAGCAAGGGGGGCTTCGGGAGAGGGGGTTGACAAACCAGATCAAGCCAGATCAGCCAGCACTGACAGTGAGAGCAGCAGCGGAGGCAGCAGCAGACACACAGCCAGAGCCAGACAGAGAGCCAGACAGAGAGCCAGACAGAGAGCCAGACAGAAAGAGAGAGGTCTGCTGGTGGCTGGTGCTGCTCCACTGTCTGCCACCTATAGGTAGAGGGACAGGAGTTACTGCCTCTGCCCCGAACCAACCTGGGGCTGGGACACACACCTGCCCGCCTGGGACACACACTTATACACACATACACATGCCATACACATGTAGATACACACACAGACTTACCCACACCCACACACAACCTCTCCCATACACACACACACACACAAAACCAGGCAAGTTAAATATTCTAGTCAGGCTGAACAGCATGCATGCAGGCAATCTCGTTATTCAACACACTCACACACACTTTCACCCACCCACCACCACAGACATTACATTACAAACCTTAGAAAACAAATAACATAACCACATACACAATACACAGAAATACACACAAAGACACACTTACACCACACATACACACACATGATGATATATAGTTTCATTTCTTATAGCTCACTGCAAGCATAGCTGCCCCAAACCTCATTTTTATATCAACAGGGAATCTAACTTTGAGAATTTGCTACGTATGATCCATGAACCTTTGACTCAAGTCACTCCAACAACACCTATATTTGGAAAAAATTAATTTCTTGCCTGGTAGCATGGAGAGCTTTGACTTTTAAACATGCAGTGATGTGGTACAGTAAGCATGGTAGGTTCTCTTTAGATGCTAGAAAAACTATCCACTAGGAAACTGTCTGCAGGTGTACATGCAACCATCATGTTGACTGGAGTATGGAACAGACCCAGATACAGTCAGCACAACAGACAGCATCTGAACAAGTGGACGGTGCCAAAGCTGCTTTCTGAGTCTGCTCTCTTCCACACTAACTCACATTTCAGTATGGTGTACTTAATAGCTACTGTATGAGAAATGACCTGAGAGATAGCCAAGTAAATAAAATGTCAAATTCAATGTCAAGATGGCTATAGATACCACAAATAAAAAAACTTTAAAAACTATTGTGCAGTAGCTACTGTACTTCTCTGCTAATACATTACCAAGAATGTATACTAATGAATAGATATGACCATGAGTAACATAAAGATACAGTATTTTGAATCAAACAAATAAACCCAGTAAAGAATGGATAAATAGTCTATAAAGTGGTAGAAATGAATTGATTATATACTGGCATGAACTGAGAGAAGAGTATAGATTTAGCAAGAGGTAGAAAAGACAGGAGAGATGTGGAGGGAGGGGTGAAGTGTATATTTGTGTGTGTGTGTGTGTGTGTGTGTGTGTGTGTGTGTGTGTGTGTCTGTGTGTGCGGGACTGCGTATGCATGTGTGTGCGAGCGGGCGGAAGAACACTATGTGTGTGTGTGTATACATGAGAGAGAGAGGTGCAACATGAGTCATTGTTGGCACTAAGTTATGCTGAATGTGCAGTGGGTATTAGTGACACCAGCTGGCCTCCTGGACCTCTCATCTCTCAGCCTTAAATGACAGCATAACCTCTCTGACATCCCACTCAGAAGGTCAGAGGACTGTGTGTACGTGGGTCATAAGTTAAACACATTTACGTTAGGGTGGCAGGTAGCCTAGCAGTTAAGAGCTTTGGGCCAGTAACCGAAAGGTTGCTGGTTCAAATGCCCGAGCTGACTAGGTGAAACGTCGGTTGATGTGCCCTTTAGCAAGGCACTTAACCCTAGCTGCTCTGGATAAGAGTGTCTGCTAAATGACTAAAATATTAGTGGGACACATAACAAGTATCCTTCAATATGCATCCTTCATAAACAAGTATCCTTCAATATGCATCCTTCATAACAAGTATCCTTCGTTATGCATCCTTCATAACAAGTATCCTTCATAACAAGTATCCTTCAATATGCATCCTTCATAACAAGTATCCTTCATAACAAGTATCCTTCAATATGCATCCTTCATAACAAGTATCCTTCATAACAAGTATCTTTCAATATGCATCCTTCATAACAAGTATCCTTCGATGTGCATCCTTCATAACAAGTATCCTTCATAACAAGTATCCTTCAATATGCATCCTTCATAACAAGTATCCTTCGATATGCATCCTTCATAACAAGTATCCTTCAATATGCATCCTTCATAACAAGTATCCTTCGATATGCATCCTTCATAACAAGTATCCTTCATAACAAGTATCCTTCAATATGCATCCTTCATAACAAGTATCCTTCATAACAAGTATCCTTCAATATGCATCCTTCATAACAAGTATCCTTCGATATGCATCCTTCATAACAAGTATCCTTCATAACAAGTATCCTTCAATATGCATCCTTCATAACAAGTATCCTTCGATATGCATCCTTCATAACAAGTATCCTTCATAACAAGTATCCTTCAATATGCATCCTTCATAACAAGTATCCTTCGATATGCATCCTTCATAACAAGTATCCTTCAATATGCATCCTTCATAACAAGTATCCTTCATAACAAGTATCCTTCAATATGCATCCTTCATAACAAGTATCCTTCATAACAAGTATCCTTCAATATGCATCCTTCATAACAAGTATCCTTCATAACAAGTATCCTTCAATATGCATCCTTCATAACAAGTATCCTTCATAACAAGTATCCTTCAATATGCATCCTTCATAACAAGTATCCTTCATAACAAGTATCCTTCAATATGCATCCTTCATAAAAAGCATCCTTCGATATGCATCCTTCATAACAAGTATCCTTCGATATGCATCCTTCATAACAAGTATCCTTCAATATGCATCCTTCATAACAAGTATCCTTCAATATGCATCCTTCATAACAAGTATCCTTCAATATGCATCCTTCATAACAAGTATCCTTCAATTTACATCCTTCACATAACAAGTATCCTTCAATTTACATCCTTCACATAACAAGTATCCTTCAATTTGCATCCTTCACAAAACAAGTATCCTTCAATATGCATCCTTCATAACAAGTATCCTTCAATATGCATAACCCCAGTAGATAAAACCTCTTAACAGTTCCACAAGGTTTAAGACTTCCAGCTGATGAGATTTCTTTAAACGTGTATACATTACTCTTTAGCCAGTAGGGTGAGGATGATTCATGTCACATAAATATCATGGTATTTGTTTGGAATACCACCTTTTAAGGTTGTGTGTGAATGATCTGAACCCTTATGGTAGCTGACAATAGTGTCTCCTGGTGATCAGTACGGTTCTACTGTACATGGTTTTAGATTGTCTGTTCGTGTCTCTGACAATCTAAAAGACCATCTAACATTTGTGTGATTCTGCCATCCAGTCTTGTTGCCAGTCCTTCTCTCTCTCTATGTGTGTGTGTCTGTGGGTGGTATCACTCCCATGGTCAGTTGAATGGTGAGGTGGGGCGGTGACAGAGAGAGAGAGGAGGGCATGAGGGAGGGTGTTCGTGGGGAATGAACGTGGTGGCCTGGCCCTCCTGGTAAAAAAGACAAACACTGTAAATATTAACAAACTGGCTGAAGCTCACATACACAGAAAGAGAGTCACAATCACACACCGACTGGAAGAAGGGACACAGTGAAATACTCAAATGAAGACACTGAAGACACTCATAAAAGACAACAATTTAAAACACAGACATGTATACACACAAATATACTTACACACATACACACTCACACACCAACACACATGGAACAGAGAGACTGAATGGAAGGGTCACATGAACACACTCCCTGCAAATATGAGTTGTGACAGAGAAAGGGCATAGATACTACATCCCCTAATTCTGGAGAGACTCAAAGACACAGGACAAACACACATACACACAAACAACTGATCAACAACATGTCCCAACATTCATACATGAACAGAGCAGTCAAAACACATGGTTAAAACGGGTTCAGGACCTTTTTACCCCCACAGAGAACAATATACAGTAGAGGATGTAAACAGGCAGACTAAACGGTCGGGTCATTCCCCAGCATGCATGCCATGCAATATCAGTCTGATATTAAAGCAGCTACAAGTTTCAGAGGCATAAACAGCTCCCAGACTACATCTCCCACAGGCCACTGCTTCTGACACATCCTCATTCCAATACTTCCATGCAAGCATATAGGAGGTGAAAGACAAGAGTGGGCCTCATGCACATGCAGACAGGCAGGGGGTCAGGGAGGGAAACAGAGAGGGAAGATAGGAGGGAAGAGGACAGAAAGAGAAAGAGGAAGAAAGAAAGACATGCACAGAGAAAAAGAGAGATAGACAGAGATGGGGAGAGGAGGAAAAGAGAGAGAGAGATGGACAGAGAGAGTGATGGAACAAGGGACACCTCCCTCTCCCGGGGGTGCTGAGCACACAGTGTGTGAGGAGGTTTGGTCACAGAGCAGACGGTTAAAAAGGTGGAATTTTCAAGAGCACAACAATAAAGAGTTATAAAAAAAAACTGGTCATCAAAATAAAGATGAGGGCCAGAGGTCAACATGAGGTCGGAGGGCATGAGTTCAGAGGTCGGAGAGGAGGAGTGAGAAGGAGGAAGAGTAGGGCGGCCAGGCTGCAGATGACATGTCCAGAGAAACACAAAGAGAGAGGGGACAGAGATTCAAAAGGAACAAGTACGGGGATCCCAGAGGGACACACAGTGCACCGAATGGAACGACCCCCGGTCTGAAGAGACTCATACAGCCCCATGCACACACAGGCAGAGAGCGTAACATTACCCTTATAGAAGCCTAGCTGGATTCAGTTCAGGCCTCCCGAGCCTCGCTAGTATGACTAAATGGAACTCATTGCTTTTACGGAGTTGCAAATCATGCGTCTTAGACTCAAACCACTAGAGTTAAGAAAGGGGATTGAATGTCAAAATCACTAAGAGCCAAACGTGATGAAAATAAGGAAAAGACAAGAACAGGTCGACTGAAAGGTACAGTAAGAAGAATGTAGTTCTCCATAATTTCTATTCTAAATGGTAGAATAAAAAAACATTTGTTCCTATAGATATAGGAAGACAGTGCTGCATGCATCCTACCTGGGTTAAAAATAGAATGTGGAATCTAATTGCGGTCTCCAGGCTTGGATTCCCACTTCAGAATCTATTGTAATTTTCAATTCATTTGATTGTGAAGGTTAATTAGGGGACCAAGGGAGTTTTCACCAAGGGAGTAAGCACCTTCCAGACTGACATTCAGTCAGAGAGTGAATCCTCATTCTGTACCATCCCCTGATGTCAAATACTGGCCTACCTACGTTCTACATCCTCTGTAAAATCAGGAACAAACTTATCAGCCATACTATCATTCATAACTCCAAAAGATAAATCATAGATCTCTTGAAAATCCTTGTTGTAATAAACATAAACAATACCATGTCTAGAGGTCAGGTTGGTATTGTCCCGTGAGAGTGTGACCACCTTGTTACACAGACAGCGTCAGAAGAAAGAGCTTTGGGAGGCAGACTGGACAGGTGTTAGATATCAGAGTCACTGCAGCTGTGATCTGACTGAGCATCTCCCGTTTGTCCCTTTGTCCATCATGGTCATATCTATGCATGAGTTACATCACCTGTTATTGCTCCAGTTTGCACTGAGGGGACCTGGCACCTGCTGTGATGACACATGAGATAGTGGGGCACAGAGCAGACCCAGAAGAGAGGCCACAGCACTCCAGTGATGGTCAGTCCAGTGCAGTTTTTTTTACACCAGTCCAGTGGTGAAACTGGAGTCAATCTGATGTATATCATGCATGTGTAAAATAGTAAACCATGAGTAAAAGTAGTCAAAGTTTGAGAAATGACCACTGGAAGCAAAGCCAACTGCAGTATGCTTGAAGGAAAGACTACAGACTGAATTCATGTATGGAAATGCTTGTTTTTTTACAGACACATAATATCCTGCACGATATCTCACATGGCCTATGTAGGCAGATTGTGGTTTAAATCATGTTGGATAAAGATGAACATCATGAACTCATAGCCAAAATCGTACTTTATAGGATGTAATAACATAAACCTGTCAAATACACAGATACGACACAGTAGTAACTTACGCACTGAATACAGATCTAACAAAATATACATTTGGCAAGCATGAACAGAATCTCATGCAACACACCATACAGCTGACTAACACAGCATTTCAGTAATTGTATCTATTTCTTTTTAAATCATCAACTTTCCTATTGCTAACAACTTCATCAAACACACATGAAAACAGATGTTTCTTGAGGTTCCAATTGATCTTTAAATACACTATATATATAAAAGTATGTGGACACCCTTTCATATTAGTGGATTCGGCTATTTCAGGCACAGCAGTTGCTGACAGGTGTATAATATCGAGCACACAGCCCTGCAATCTCCATAGACAAACATTGGCAGTTGAATGGCCTTACTGAAGAGCTCAGTGACTTTCAACGTGGCACTGTCATAGGATGCCACCTTTCCAACAAGTCAGTTCGTCAAATTTCTGCCCTGCTAGAGCTGCCCCGTTCAACTGTAAGTGCTGTTATTGTGAAGTGGAAACGTCTAGGAGCAACAATGTCTCAGCTGCGAAGTGATAGGCCACACAAACTCACAGAACGGGACCGGCAAGTGCTGATGTGCATAGCACGCAAAAATCGTCTGTCCTCGATTGCAACACTCACTACCGAGTTCCAAACTGCATCTAGAAACAACGTCAGCACAAGAACTGTTCATCGAGAGCTTCATGAAATGGGTTTCCATGGCCGAGCAGCCGCACACAAGCCTAAGATCACCATGCGCAATGCCAAGCATTGGGTAGAGTAATGTAAAGCTCACCGCCATTATACTCTGGAGCTGTGAAAATGTGTTCTCTGCAGTGATGAATCACGCTTCACCATCTGGCCGTCCAACGGACGAATCTGGGTTTGGCGGATATCAGGAGAACGCCACCTGCCCGAATGCATAGTACCAACTGTAAAGTTTGGTGGAGGAGGAAAAATGGCTGTTTTCATGGTTCGAGGTATGCCCCTTAGTTCCAGTGAAGGGAAATCTTAACGCTACAGCATACAATAACATTCTAGACAGTTCTGTGCTTCCAACTTTCTGGCAACAGTTTGGGAAAGGCCCTTTCCTGTTTCAGCATGACAATGCCCCATGCACAAAGCGAGGTTCATACTGAAATGGTTTGTCGAGATCGGTGTGGAAGAACTTGCCTGAACACCTTTGGGATGTATTGTAACGACGACTACGAGCCAGGCCTAATCACCCAACATCAGTACCCGACCTCACTAATGCTTTTGTGGCTGAATGGAAGCAAGTTTCCGCCATAATGTTCCAACATCTACTGAAAAGCCTTCCCAGAACAGTGGAGGCTGTTATAGCACCAAAGGGGGGATACAACCCTAAATTATGCCCATGATTTTGGAATGAGATGTTCGACGAGCAGGTGTCCACAAACTTTTGTGTATGTCAAAGAATTATCTCTATTTCGATCTATACTCTTTTTGGCAGGCTCCGTTCATTTTGCTTAAATCCATATACCAGTTGCATCGGCCATTTCAGTGGAGAGAGAATCCTAAAATGTAGCTGGCACTATTAGACAAGGTTGTGATGCTGATTGAAGGCTCTACAGGTCATTGATACATAGTACTCAACCACAAACAAGAGAATATATCTGAGTCAGGCTTTAGAGGGGCACCACAGAGGCAGTTGTTGTCTGAGTGTCTTGAGCCCTGGTCCAGGTTGCTGCGTTTCACATCTGTCGAAATCTCAAGTTTATGGCAATAGCATATAGGACAGCCTTTGACTGAGGATTGGGGCAGGATGATGATGGTGGCAGCAGAGGAGGAGGAGGAGAGAGAGAAGAACTGGTAGGGTATGGTGGTTGGGGGTGGGAGAGGGCTGCATGGGGATGAGGAGAAGCCTTACCATTGGTCAGGCTGGGGGAGATGTGGTTGCTCTCGTTGTGTCTGTGTCTGCTTGGCTCCCGGGCCTGCCTCCCTGCAGGCTGTGGCCCCTGGCCCTCCAACATGTTTACTATGTCCATCCGGTCAATGCTCTTCAGAGCTGTGTACAAACTCTCCACTGTACATAGGAGCCACAAGAGAGAAAGAGAGACAGAGAAAGGGGGAGGAGAAAAGAATAGAGAGAAAGAAGACAGAGACGAGAGGCAGGAAAATGGGAAATGGACCGTTAAATAACAGACAAGGAAGTGGAAGATATTATGAGGAGAATAATGACATTGTTTACCAGTACCCTGACAGACCCAGGTTTGACCCAGAAAACGACAGTTAACACAATGTTAATATAAGGTACTGCATAGAGTAGACAAGTCTCACATGCAAATCCAAGAGCCAGTGCAAAACTGTACGGTGGGTGAGTGGAGATGATGAATATAGGATAAGAGGATGCACAGGAAGGATCCACTGACCTATATGGGATCTCAGGTACTTACTATTGGCTCTCTTGCCCTCACAGGTGGCCCATAGGCTGAGCAGGGCAGAACTCTGCTCCAATAGGGAGTTAGGATTCTCCACACGGATCTTATTAATGTCATCTACACTGAACTGTAGCTCCCTCGCCAGCTCTGGAGAGACAAAGGTGGAGAGACAGAGGCAGGGAGGAAAGGAAAAGCAGCCGCAAGCCATTAAAACTGATACACAGACTCAGACGCCGACACAAGCACCAAACACAGGCACGAGACACAGACACTCATTCCACTCACTCACCAGCCCAGCTCAGTCCCAACTGTTCAGCTATCAAAGCCATCTTCAGCTCTGTCTTTTCCATGGCACTCATTGATGCTGCAGAAACCAGACCACAACTGATAATTTAACATGAGAAGTTAATGTACAGTTGTGATTATTACTGCATGAAGGGGCACATGGAATGTGAACGTGTTCATGTGGGGTATGTCATTGTCTTATGTCAGGTAGCTTGACTAAGTCATCTGCACTGATTGAGGGACGAGCGTCGTGTAGGAATGACGCCACCTGTCGGAGACAATGGTGGTCTGTATGGGGTATCATAGGGATGGGATGGCAGGCACCTTTACCCATGGCAGGCTCATTCAGGGCGCTGTATCTCTCTCGCAGGGCTAATGGGGTCAGAGTTCGCCTCCGGTCTTCACTCCCAGCAGCCTGTCAATCAAACATAAGCAAAAAGCCTCTGGAATATATAATTTGTCTCAGATCTCACAAGTTCCCAAAATTAAATATGTGTTTGTGTATTATAAAATAAAAGTGAAGGGCTTTTCAAAGCACCCCAAAAGCATTTTTTTTTAGGCCTACCTTGATACACAGAGGCATGGTAATATTGAGGTTGCACAGCACATGTTGGCTGTCTTCGTACTTGGTAGACTTTCGCAGGAAGGACAGGAATCCGGAGTGATCTTTGCTACTATCTCTCACCTTGAAGGACCGAGCAAAACAGACAAGAGATATTTTCAGTGTGAGAGGGAGACCCAGAGAGGAGGGAGTAATGGAGAGAGGAAGGAAGACAGAGAGGGAGAGTTAAACACCTTGACAGAGACGGGGAGTCTATTGTCTCTGAAGGCCTGGAAGCTGAAACAGCGAGGCTGCTGGGTAGCCTTCCTCACTGGGACCAGGTTCCCAGAACACTCCAGGTGCAGCGGCATACCCTCCATCACCTGAGGGGGAGGACACTAACTTTAGACACAGTGGCCATGTCCGAATACCCGTACTAGTGTACTACATACTTAAACTGTATACTATGCACTCATTGTCACATGCTATTTTGCACGTACCGTTTAATAAAAAGTATGCAGTATGCCATGGTCGCAACGCAGTAGCGGCTCCTGACTGGCTGAGTAGGTGGGGAGGGGCCGAGTGCGGGTAGATTTTTCCAAATTCAACAGACATGCATCGCATTAACCAGCCTGATAATAGCTCATTTTCAATTCGAATAACTTCTCTAAACTCAGAATAGAATAGGAATGGAGTTATAGGCCTACTCAGGCTGGTTAGAGGCAGCCTATCACATTCAACCTATACCGTAGTAGACCATATAGCCCATCTATCCTATTTAAAAAGTACTGAAGACAAAAACAGATAATTTGGTTCCATTTCAACATATTTATTATTAGTGAAACCAAAGTGCTGTAACATTTACAAATTCAATCAAATAGCCTAGTACACACATGAAAACTTTTCAAACGTTCAAATCAAAAGGCTATTGCACACTAAAACGTGGACAGTCGGGTGCATCGCAAATTCAGAACCGCTGGACAGCAACGTAATGTAAAAAACGAGATCAGAACGACTGCTAAATCTTGATCCATAAATTAAATAATTATATGAGTAGCCTACAAAACCAAAACACTCCATATGTACAAATCAAAAGGCTTGATTAACATGACATCAATAACGCAACCACATCTCAAGTCCATGGTGCTGACACATTCAGAAATCAAAAGATGGTTTAGTATTTACTGTAGTTTAAATGTGCTACACCTAGAATTTCTCAGAATTTCTCCCCTATGTGGAAACTAGGTGAATTGCAGCAGCGCTAGCCTGCAACAAATATCCCTCTCCCACTGCAGAGGGTAGTGCGTACTGCCCAATACGTCACTGGGGACAAGCTTCCTACCATCCAGGACCTCTATACCAGGTGGTGTCAGAGGAAGGCCCTAAAAATGGTCAAAGACTCCAGCCACCTTCCGGAACGCCAAGTCTGAATCCAAGAGGCTTCTAAACAGCTTCTACCTCCAAGCCATAAGACTCCTGAACATCTCATCAAATGGCTACCCAGACTATTTGCATTGCCCCCCTCCCCTCTTCTACACTACTGTTACTTTCTGTTATTATCTATGCATAGTCACTTTAATAACTCTACCTACATACTACCTCGACACCGGTGCCCTCGCACATTGACTCTGTACCAGTTTCAAACAGCAGTAAAAACGATATTTTTAGTTAAAAAAAAATTATAATTCTGTTTTCAAAGATTTAGCCAATGATGCAATACTTGTTATCATTTAAAGGGGAACAAAAACTACTTATCCTACATTTGAACACCACTGTAGAAGCTTCGGTATTTGGCATCTTCCCAATTAAGTAGCCTAGTTTTATTGTTTGACTACTTGAAGAGAACTAGGGCCTATCACTTGAAGCCCACCTCTTCCAATGCATTGTGGTTAAAGTGTGCATCGGATTCTACTAGATGAAGAGGCGAAATGAGTATAACATCCTGGCACTTAAACTTTACTGTATTTTTGAAATGTTGCATACTATTAAGCATTATTTTTTGCATACTCAAACAGCCTACTATTTAGGACACAAGTATGGGTATTCGGACACAGCCAATGGCTCCCTCCACTCACTTCACAGTGCCTCTTCAGATGAAGCTTCTAAGCAATGACATCATCATGATAACCATCAATATAACCCCCTGCACTGACCTCGATATCGCGACTGCGGGCCACCTCGCTGAAGTTCTCGTGTTGCTCCAGGGTTTTGTCCATCTTGTCATCAGTCATGCAGTAGCAGCGCAGGCGGCCCTCACGGACCTCGTTCATCTTGGCAAACACCACAAACTTGGCCATGTAGGGCACGGCTGAGAGCTCCCGGTACAGGAGGTTGGCGAAAGACATGGCCTCGGCTGTCCGGGGACAGTCAGCCAGCCAGAACCTGAGAAGAGACACCAGTGTGTAAGATATATGGCAACCCTTAAGTTCCTCATGACTAGATCCTTTGAGATATGCAGGTGATTAGCATACCTAAAACGCCCAATGCAGTCAAAAACATGATTTTGCAGTTTTATATACACTCATTGGCCAGTTTATTAGGTGCAGCACCCCGTTCACGAAAATGGGTCGCTCCTACAGACAGTGAATCACGTGGCCATGGCTTGCTATATAAAGCTGGCAGACTGGCATTGAGGCATTCAGTTACTGTTCGATTGAACGTTAGAATGGACGAAACATGTGACCTAAGTGATTTTGAGCATGGTATGATCGTCGATGCCAGGCACACCAGATCCAGTATCTCAGAAATGACTGCCCTCCTGGGGTTTTCACGCTCGACAGTGTAGTGTTTACTGAGAATGGTGCCACAAACAAAAATAACATCCAGTTAGCGGCAGTTCTGTGGGTGAAACCAGCTTGTTGGTGAGAGGTTGAAGGAGAATGGCAAGAATCGTGGAAGCTAACAGGCGGGCCACAAACAGGCAAATAACGGTGCAGTTCAACAGTGGTGTGCAGAACGGCATCTCGGAACGCACAACTTGTCGGTCCTGGTCACGGATGGGCTATTGCAGCAGACGACCACACCAGGTTCCACTCCTATCAGCTAAAAACAAGAAGAAGCGGCTCCAGTGGGCACACGATCACCAACACTGGACAATTGAGGAATAGAAGAACATCGCCTGGAACATGACAGCGAGTTCAGTTTACTTGAGTGGCCTGGTCAGTCCCCAGACCTCAACCTAATAGAACATCTTTGGGATGAGATGGAACGGCCTGTTCGCTACATGAATGTACCGCTGTCCAATCTGAAGCAACTGCCTGATGCCATCGCCTCAGCACGGACCAACAACCCTGCGGAACGTTTCAGACACCTTGTAGAATGCCCCAATGAATTCAGGCTGTTCTGGTGGCAAAGGGGAGTCTGACCTGGAACTAGATGGATGTACCTAATAAACTGGCATGTGAGTGTATGTTTCCACACTATGAGGTTGGAATAGTACTGTGAAATTGTGAAAATTATGATAATGCCCTTTTAGTGTAAGAGCTGTTTGAAAAGACCCCCTGAAATGTATGCCTGTTTTGGTGGGATGGAGTTTTGGGCTGCTTGGTGACATTACCAGGTGGTAAATTAGTTAATAGACCAATTAGAAAGAGAGTTCCAAACCTCTCTGCCAATAACAGCTAGTTTTCAGTTATCCCCTACCCACTCAGTGTCTTTTTTACCATTTTAATTGAAAACAATCACATTAAGGTGCTTCATTGTTACCGAGAAGAAACGGCTGCATTTGACTGCTCCAGTGACAGAAAGAGCTGGATTGTGAGATTTAGGATGTGAATTTGAATGTCTAATTAACATGAATGCTAATGAGTGAGTTGCTGCTGTATACTTACCGTGCTGACACATTGGTTGTGAAGTTGGCACAGTCTTTGCTATATATGAGCTTGGTGGTGCCTGTGATGTCCTCCCACTGGGCTAAGGCTGTGCCACCTGGGGAGAAGGAAGAGACATCAGTTACACCAATATATAAGGATGAGGAGAAAAAGGTATATTAAACATGCAAGGAGATTTTACTTCGCCATATCACTCTGACACCCATTGTTATGGTGCAGAGAATCAACAGTTACTGTATATAGCAATGACATTGTGTCACAACTTCTGCCGAAGTCGATGCCTCGCCTTGTTCGGGCGGTGTTCAGCGGTCGACGTCGCCGGTCTTCTAGCCATCGCCAATCCATTTTTCATTTTCCATTTGTTTTGTCTCGTTTTCCCACACACCTGGTTCTCATTTCCCTCATTATGTGTTGTGTATTTAACCCTCTGTTTCCCCCATGTCTTTGTGTGGTATTGTTTATCTGTTTTCATGTATGCGCACGTTAGGCTGGTTGCGCTGGGTTATGTTCAACCCGTATTCGTATTTCGTGTTCGTTTGTGCCGTGTGCTTTTGGTTCGCCAAATAAAAGGCTCCATTTTGCTACCAAATATCTGCTCTCCTGCGCCTGACTTCCTACAGCCCTTCACACATACCTTGACACATTGCATATTCTCTGGCTTGCAGACCTACATACATCTGGATTTTCCCATCTCACAGCTGAGAGACTTTGAATCACTATGTTCAATGAATTTCCTTCTGTCTATGAGGTGATCATGCGGTCCAACTCATAGTTTACTCTATATAGAGGCAAACTATTCAACTATTCCACTGTGCCATTAGTCCACTGTAAGGCCTCAGTCAGGTTTGCGTGTGAAAGTGTTGGCGTACCGATGACACTGCAGAGCAGGCGGAGGCTGGTAGTGTCCCCCTCTCCAGAGTCCCGGGGGCTATCTCTCCAGGAGGGGGGTAGGGGGATGCACAGGCCGATGGGCCGGTGGAACTTGCGTCGCCGTGGCTCCACAGTCACCACAGGGCTGAAGGTTGCCTGGTTACCCAGCAGCTTGGCAACCAGCTCGTCTGGGACTGGTTGGGCCTGAGGTTGGAGGGGAGAGGATGTGTGGAGGGAGAGACAACGATGTGGTGGAGGAGTGTGGAGAAGAAAGAGAGGAAGGCACAGAGAGAAAGAGGGAGAGAAATTGACACAAAGGTAGACCGACAGATAGCAATGTAGAGCGAAAGAGTACGAGAAAAGAAGACAGTGAGAGATAATAGAATGTATGTGATGATGTAACAGATGACAATGTACAGATACATAAATAAAATGGAAGAAATGAAGTATGAAGAGAAAGAGAGAGAAGTCTATGGTCAACAAAATGCTTTTTGAATCTACACCAAAACATACAAACAATTTGAAAAGACACATTGCGTTTCTTTCTTGTTGTCAGTGTTTATTGTAAAAGTGTGAAACAAATATTAACATTTAAAAATCTATATTCACAAAAAATCATAAACCTTTAGACATTAATGCAAACAGATTTGAAAGAAAAATATGTTTTTTAACCCAGTCAAAGTATAGAATACATCTCACAATTCAAGCATTCATGCACAGATTCCCTCGTTCACTTGCTTCACTTGATGAATATGAAATGATATATGAAATCAAATAAATGGTCTCCCTCACTACACATTCAAGTTTGTACAGCCTTTGAGAATGTTAGCGTATCTGCTAGAGTAAACCTATCACCGGGTTATGAGGCTATAAGGTTCTACATTCACAGCTCTACAGGCTGCAGGTAACACAGCGGATGCACCAAAGCAGCAGGGGAGATGGAAGGTCCATGGATGGTGGAATCAAATCAAATCAAACTTGATTTGTCACATGCGCCGAATACAACAAGTGTAGACCTTACCGTGAAATGCATCCTGTGCCATGTTTACTGTAACATATTTCTCTCTAAAAATGAGGCTACTATGTAGGCCAATATGGAGGTTTATCCATGGCAAGGGCTAAAACCCCTCAACACACAGGTATGAAACCAAATCCAAACCACTCTCCACTCTGATCATAGCAGGCATGCTGCTAAAGAACACTCACTTTCAACAAAGTCCCTCTGCATTGTCTAACCATGACTATAGCTATAGAATGTAACCACAGTAGTGAATGATGCATTAAGCTTTAGGACACTGGCATGCTCATTTGCAAACATTGGTGACTCGAAGATGCACTTTCAAAACAGCCTCATATAAACTTTGAAGGTTAAAATGCCCATAGTCAAGTGACTGTACTATGTGTATGTACATAGTACATCTCAGTGTTCGTGTGTAGCACACAGAAAAAAGACACAAATATGCAAATGTTCAACCTCTTGGCAAGGCAAAAATTATTTTAAAGGTGCTGATCAAATTCAAACCAAATCCACATAGCATGCATATAGCATTCTTGGTGATACAGGCAGGCACTAACGATACTGTCTTCCTCCTCCTTCTTCCTCCTCATCCTCCCATCTCACCTGCAGGCCCAGACGGACTCGCTTGGTGACCGCTGTCTCAGGGAACGAAGCCTGGACCAACGGTACCAGTTTACTGGTCAGCTGACCCCCCTCTGGGCCAATCAGATCGCTCTCCTGCTGGACGCGCGACACCACAGCAAAGTAGAGGGGGAAGTCAGTGGAGATGATTCGTCGGATACGCTTCTTCCCAAGCTCCTCCTGGCTCTCCAGCTCTAAAGGAATAAACAGGCAGACCGTAGCAGTCAATGAGAGTGGGTATTAGTCTTACAGTACTGATAAGAAAGCAATGATGAACACCAAACAGCCTGTTATCAGTGACCGTAATCAGGTCTGACTGAGTTAGTAGAACTTCTCATTTTACTACCTTCATCCATCCCATTGAGGATAGTCTCCAGCACATCATCGCCATAGCGATTGCGGTGTTCCTTCCAGACAGAGCCGTTCTCACTCCTCAGCACCACCAGCTCCCGGTCCCCTCGACCCAGAGCAGCAAAGTGAGGGATCTCCACGATCACAGGCCTGAAAGACACAGAAAGTCACAGAGACAATAAGCTCATAATGTAATTAGTGGATACCCTCACCGAAGGGTGAACACAATTTTAGTTTTTAGTTTTTTTTCCTGATATCAAAATGTCCTCCCTTCAATACTCTACAGTGTAGGTTTAGTCCTCACCCTAGGAACTGCATGCTGGCTGGGCCCAGTGATATGATACGGCTGGCTAAGCCCTCTCCCTCCACCAGGGGGGGAGGAGTGGTGAGTTTCTGGGGCTTGACCAGACGACAGGTGATCCGTGTGGGGGCGGCACAGGTCCGTGGAGGGATGATGACACGCAGGCCGTTATGTCTGCTGCCTCGCATCGAGCCGCCCCGAGCATCCACCATGAAACTCACCAGGAACCTAACAAAAGACAAGCGTCCCCACATCATTAGACAGCCTACCAATGTTTCTATTTCCGCTCTTGGATAGGGTTGCAAAGGGAGGGTGTATTACTGTAAACTTTCTACATTTACCAGTAAATTACCAGAAATTTGGTAGATTTCAAGGATTTTATGTAATCTATCATAAGACATCTAGTGGCCCTTTTGGGTACTTCATATTATCACAGGTGTCTGTAATTATCTCTGGTCCTCTGTGTGGCCTTATGTAAAATATATTAAATAATTAAACAAGATGATAAAAAAATACACGGTACCAGTCAAAAGTTTGGACACACCTACTCATTCAAGGGTTGTTCTTTATTTTTACTATTTTCTACATTGTAGAATAATAGTGAAGACGTCAACACTATTAAATAACACATATGGAATCATGTAGTAACCAAAAAAGGGCTAAACAAATCTAAATATAGTTTAGATTTTAGATTCATTAAAGTAGCCACCCTTTGTCTTGATGACAGCTTTGCACACTCTTGGCATTCTCTCAGCCAGCTTCAATGCAATCCAACAGTCTTGAAGGAGTTCCCACACATGCTGAGCACTTGTTGGCTGCTTTTCCTTCACTCTATGGTCCGACTCATCCCAAACCAAATCAATTGGGTTGAGGTCGGGTGATTGTGGAGGCCAGGTCATCTGATGCAGCACTCCATCACTCTCCTTCTTGGTCAAATAGCTCTTACACAGCCTGGAGGTGCGTTGGGTCATTGTCCAGTTGAAAAATAAATGGTTTTGTTGGAACCAAAAATCTAAAATTTGGACTCATCAGACCAAAGGATAGATTTCCACCGGTATAATGTCCATTGCTCGTGTTTCTTGGCTCAAGCAAGTCTCTTTTCTTATTGGCTTCCTTTTAGTAGTGTTTTTTTTGCAGCAATTCGACCATAAAGGCCTGATTCACGCAGTCTCCTCTGAACAGTTGATGTTGAGATGTGTCTGTTACTTGAACTCTGTGAATAATTTATTTGTGCTGCAATATCTGAGGTTGGTAACTCTAATGAACGTATCCTCTGCAGCAGAGGTAACTCTGGGTCTTCCATTCCTGTGGCGGTCCTCATGAGAGCCAGTTTCATCATAGGACTTGATGGTTTTTGCGACTGCACTTGAAGAAACTTTCAAAGTTCTTGACATTTTCCGGATTGACTGACCTTCATGTCTTAAAGTAACGATGGACTGTCATTTCTCTTTACTTATTTGAGCTGTTCTTGCCATGATATGGACTTGGTACTTTACCAAATAGGGCTATCTTCTGTATACAACCCCTACCTTGTCACAACACGACCGATTGGCTCAAACCCATTAAGATGGTAAGAAATTCCACAAATTAACTTTTAACAAGGCACACCTGTTAATTGAAATACATTCTAGGTGACTACCTCATGAAGCTGGTTGAGAGAATGACAAGAGTGTGCAAAGCTGTCATCTAGGCAAAGGGTGGCTACTTTGAAGAATTTCAAATATAAAATATATTTTGATTTGTTTACATTTTTTGGGGTTATTACATGATTCCATATGTGTGATTTCATAGTTTTGATGTCTTCACTATTATTCTACAATGTAGAAAATAGTCAAAATAAAGAAAAACACTTGAATGAGTAGGTGTGTCCAAACTTTTGACTTGTATTGTGTATACTGTATACCAACAACTTAGTGAATACCATTGTTTAATATGGGGGTTAAAGTATGAAATATTGATTTCTATATATATATATATATTTTTTTTTTACTATGTCAATATGTATTTTTTGCAATGTTTTGGCGGCAAACTGGTGGCAGTTGTGAAAAAAGTCAATAGCTGAACGATTTGCAGAGGTTATAGAAAATAATTCCAGTGTTGATTAGATACAATATATATACACTGCTCAAAAAAATAAAGGGAACACTTAAACAACACAATGTAACTCCAAGTCAATCACACTTCTGTGAAATCAAATTGTCCACTTAGGAAGCAACACTGATTGACAATAAATTTCACATGCTGTTGTGCAAATGGAATAGACAAAAGGTGGAAATTATAGGCAATTAGCAAGACACCCCCAATAAAGGAGTGATTCTGCAGGTGGTGACCACAGACCACTTCTCAGTTCCTATGCTTCCTGGCTGATGTTTTGGTCACTTTTGAATGCTGGCGGTGCTCTCACTCTAGTGGTAGCATGAGACGGAGTCTACAACCCACACAAGTGGCTCAGGTAGTGCAGCTCATCCAGGATGGCACATCAATGCGAGCTGTGGCAAGAAGGTTTGCTGTGTCTGTCAGCGTAGTGTCCAGAGCATGGAGGCGCTACCAGGAGACAGGCCAGTACATCAGGAGACGTGGAGGAGGCCGTAGGAGGGCAACAACCCAGCAGCAGGACCGCTACCTACGCCTTTGAGCAGGAGGAGCACTGCCAGAGCCCTGCAAAATGACCTCCAGCAGGCCACAAATCTGCATGTGTCAGCATATGGTCTCACAAGGGCTCTGAGGATCTCATCTCGGTACCTAATGGCAGTCAGGCTACCTCTGGCGAGCACATGGAGGGCTGTACGGCCCCACAAAGAAATGCCACCCCACACCATGACTGACCCACCGCCAAACCGGTCATGCTGGAGGATGTTGCAGGCAGCAGAACGTTCTCCACGGCGTCTCCAGACTCTGTCACGTCTGTCACATGTGCTCATGTGCTCAGTGTGAACCTGCTTTCATCTGTGAAGAGCACAGGGCGCCAGTGGCGAATTTGCCAATCTTGGTGTTCTCTGGCAAATGCCAAACGTCCTGCACAGTGTTGGGCTGTAAGCACAACCCCCACCTGTGGACGTCGGGCCCTCATACCACCCTCATGGAGTCTGTTTCTGACGGTTTGAGCAGACACATACACATTTGTGGCCTGCTGGAGGTCATTTTGCAGGGCTCTGGCAGTGCTCCTCCTGCTCAAAGGCGGAGGTAGCGGTCCTGCTGCTGGGTTGTTGCCCTCCTACGGCCTCCTCCACGTCTCCTGATGTACTGGCCTGTCTCCTGGTAGCGCCTCCATGCTCTGGACACTACACTGACAGACACAGCAAACCTTCTTGCCACAGCTCACATTGATGTGCCATCCTGGATGAGCTGCACTACCTGAGCCACTTGTGTGGGTTGTAGACTCCGTCTCATGCTACCACTAGAGTGAGAGCACCGCCAGCATTCAAAAGTGACCAAAACATCAGCCAGGAAGCATAGGAACTGAGAAGTGGTCTGTGGTCATCACCTGCAGAATCACTCCTTTATTGGGGGTGTCTTGCTAATTGCCTATAATTTCCACCTATTGTCTATTCCATTTGTACAACAGCATGTGAAATTTATTGTCAATCAGTGTTGCTTCCTAAGTGGACAGTTTGATTTCACAGAGGTGTGATTGACTTGGAGTTACATTGTGTTGTTTAAGTGTTCCCTTTATTTTTTTGAGCAGTGTATATATTTTTGTTGTATTTTACCCCCTTTTTCTCCCCAAATTCGTGATATCCAATTGCAATCCAATTTTGATCTTGTCCCAATGGGCTCGGGAGAGGTGAAGGTCGAGTCATGCGTCCTCTGAAACATGACCCACCAAAAAGCTCTTCTTAACACCCGCCCGCTTAACCCGGAACCCAGCTGCACCATTGTGCTGGAGCAAACACCATTCAACTGACGACCGAAGTCTAGACCACAAGGAGACAAGTAAAGTCCCACCGGCCAAACCCTCCCCTAACCCCGATGACGCTGGGCCAAATGTGCGCCGCCCTATGGGACTCCTGGTCACGGCGGGTTGTGACAGCCTGGGATCGAATCCGGGTGTGTAGTGACGCCTCAAGCACTGTGATGCACTCGGGAGGCCTGATTAGATGCTTTTAGCATTAAATAGGCTATTTCCTCTTGAATCATTTGGTCTATCTATTATAAAATCATGAACAATATGGACACCAATATAAAAAATGAAGGTCAAACTATGCTCTATAGATGGCCATACTAGCAACACGCTATCTGTTCTTAAGCAATTGCTTGCTAAGGTTATTGTTAGGGTTAGGTTTAGAATAAGGGTAAGACCAAAGGGCAGGGTAGGGTAAGGGTTAAGTTTAGGGTTAGGATAAGGTTTGGGATAGGGTTAGTTGAAATTACTAATAGTCTGTAGAGCATCTACAGATGGACAATCCAAATTAAGTGTTACCAAAGGTATACTATATGAATACATTGTTTTAAGTTATTCAAGTACGCAAAAGTATGTGGACACCCCTTCAAATTAGTAGATTTGGATATTTAAGCCACACCAATTCCTGACAGGTGTATAAAATCGAGCACAAAGTCATGCAATCTCCATAGACAAACATTGACATTACAATGGCCTTACTGAAGAGCTCAGTGACTTTCAACGTGGCACTGTCATAGAATGCCACCTTTCCCACAACTCAGTTATTCAAATGTATGCCCTGCTAAAACTGCCCCGGTCAACTGTAAGTGCTGTTGTTGTGAAGTGGAAACGTCTAGGAGCAACAACGGCTCAGCCGCAAAGTGGTAGACCACACAAGCTCACAGAACTGGACCGCCAAGTGCTGAAGTGCGTAGCGTGTAAAAATTGTCTGTCCTCGGTTGCAACACTTACTACCAAGTTCCAAATTGCCTCTGGAAGCAATGCCATCACAATAACTGTTCATCGGGAGCTTCATGAAATGGGTTTCAAGCCTAAGATCCCCATGCGCAATGCCAAGTGTCGGCTGGAGTGGTGTAAAGCTTGCCGCCATTGGACTCTGGAGCAGTGGAAACGCATTCTCTGGAACGATGAATCACGCTTCACCATCTGGCCGTCCAACGGACGAATCTGGGTTTGGCAGATACCAGGAGAACGCTACCTGCCTGAATGCATAGTGCTAACTGTAAAGTTTGGTGGATGAGGAATAATGGTCTGGGACTGTTTTTCATGGTTCGGGCTAAGCCCCTTAGTTCCAGTGAAGGGAAATCTTAATGCTATAGCATACAATGACATTCTTGATGATTCTGTGCTTTCAACTTTGTGGCAACAGTTTGGGGAAGGCCCTTTCCTGTTTCAGCACAATGCCCATGTGCCTAAAGTGAGGTCCATACAGAAATGGTTTGTCGAGATCGGTGTGGTAGAATTTGGTTGGCCTGCACAGAGCCCTGACCTCAACCCCTTTGAACACCTTTGGGATGAATTGGAATGTCGACTGCGAGCCAGGCCTAATCGCCCAACATCACTGCCCGCAGCAATGTTCCAAAATCTCGTGTCAAGCATTCCCAGAAGAGTGGAGGCTATTATAGCAGCAAAGGGGGGACCAACTCCATATTAATGCCCAATATTTTGGAATGAGATGTTTGACGAGCAGGTGTCCACATAGCTTTGGTCATGTAATGTATAAATTCCCAAAGTTACGATAGTTTGCCATAGATTTTCTGTTAATTACCAAAATTACTGAAGATTCCGATAACTTTAGTAAATTACTCGTAGCTTTGCAACCCTACTCTTGGATATTGTTTATGGACAACATAAGGCATTTGTCAGTGTAGGGCTACAGGCAGGGGTGGACGGACACACACATTGCTGTGTGTACTGACCCTGTGTGTATGGGGCTGGCCACAGGACTGACGTTGTCAGAGGTCTCTGTAGCTGGACTGCTGGGGATTAGGGAGTCTTCATCGTAATCTTTTTGTAATGGCATTGGAGTGTGTACCTAAAAGACAGGAGAATGGCTCATTGTAGCATTTTACATTTGTACTTTTCTACTCACTCTCCACAGGTTTAGATACACACATGTTCAGTAATGATATAGCAACTATAATGACACCCCCACGTTAGGACAGAACATAACCCGTCTGTTGTGTACCTGCTCCATGTCATGCTCCTTCAGGATGACCGTCTCTGGGGATACACAAGGGATCCTGGGAATGGCAGGCGAGTAGTTACTATTGGAGAGAAGAGCAGGACACGGTGAATAAAGGGAATATTCTTATTCCACTCCACACATCCCAATACTGCTCTAATCCAACCGTTCCCTGTCCTTTACCATTGCATACCCCCCCATCAGCCCCCTCTAACCCCCTCCATCTAGCCCATCCCCTACCCCAGCCAACCCTACACAGTGCCCAGCCCTCTCTCTTACTCCATAGATTTCTTGGGTGACAGGAAATCGTCATCATGGTCCTTTAAGTCATCCATCTTCATGTACCTGGCTCCTTCCGTCCCCAAAAGCTCCTCCCCTTCAGACAACAACAGCAGGGCCAGAGAGAGAGAGAGAACAGACAGTGGTCAGAGGAGTGACAGAGAGAGAGAGCAGTGGTCAGAGGAGTGACAGAGAGAGAGAGAGAGAGGGAGAGAGAGGGGGAGAGAGAGAGAGAGAGAGAGAGAGAGAGAGAGAGAGAGAGAGAGAGAGAGAGAGAGAGGGGGGGGGGGGGAGAGAGAGAGGGAGAGAGAGAGAGAGAGAGAGAGAGAGAGAGAGAGAGAGAGAGAGAGAGAACAGTAGTCAGAGGAGTGACAGAGAGAGAGAGAGAGGTAGAGAGAGAGAGAGAGAGAGAGAGAGAGAGAGAGAGAGAGAGAACAGTAGTCAGAGGAGTGACAGAGAGAGAGAGAGATCAAAAAGAATCTGCAGCATGTGAGTCAGAGTCAGAAAGCATAGAATGAATGAGTATAGTAAATATAACCTAGTATTTATATCAGGGATGGGCAACTGGCGGCCCGCCTCCCCCTTTTGTCGGCCTGTAGATCAATTTTCAAAAATGAAAAGAAAAAAAACTTACTGTTGAGAGTTAGGATAGTGGAATACACAAGGTGCAATTTTGGAATGTGGTTGTGCATCAGCAGTCACTGACAGTCACTCAATCAGCCCGTGTCAGCATTTTTTTTTTAGATTGGTAAATTAGTATAGCCAGCTATCTAAACTTGTAGTAATCATGGTCGAATTACCGACCGGGGGGGACCCCAAAGATTTTGTTAGTCACTCAGATCATATTAAAAACTGCAAACATTTCTCTCCATCCTATAGAACATTTGTAGAATTGCATGTAATTTGTAATAACATTGCTAAATATTCTCTCCGCCCCATGGCAAAATGTGTAAAATTGCAGCAAACTTGCTTTAGTACTACAACAAAAGGCTCTGACTGCCCCTCATGATGTTTTGTGGCCCCCACCCCCATCAAAGTTGCCCATCCCTGGTTTATATAGTAGTTAGGTTGGTGAGTTAAAGGGTTAACGACTACACTCCACACACTGTGCACGTGTTAATGCTTGTCAATGGGAAGAGATTTAGTGAAGCCACGATCACAGAGACTCAAAGGCAGATGGAGCGAAAGGACATGGAGAAAGATAGAAAACAGATGGGGGTTCTTGCACTATGTTCAATATTTATCTCAAATGTGATCTGTTGAAATACTTTTCATCCATTAACTATTTCCAGTAGTTGAATATTTGGAGCACAGCATACAGTATTGGGTATTTACAGTAAAATATCCCAGACTTTCCTAACATCTGGACAGTTCCAATGGCCCAACACGAACTGAGTCTAAAACAGGACAATGTCACAACAGCCATGTCCATGTCCATTGGGACAGCCATGTCCACATCAACATGGACCTAATCTGGCTGGATTAAATTGATTTAAACAGGGTTGAGAGGGTTTTTTCTCTCCCTCTGGGAGTCCTGGCTGAGGGACATTCTTGTATAAAAAAAACACAGAGTACATAAAAATACATATACTATGTACAGTATGTACTTCACCACACACAATAGACTGGCATGGCGGATACACAAAAGCACTCATGACTCAAAACCATCTATTTTCACTTTATTATGTTCTCTTATCTGTTTTCCTCTACTCATCTAAGTTTCTTCCAGGAAGTGTCAGGTTATAGTTACTTACCCCCTCAAATCCTGAGCTAACTGGAGAGAAGTCACCAGCGCCAAACACAATTGTTCCGTTAATGCATGTGCTTGTGTCTGTATCAGCACGAGAGGTGTTAGGGTTGTTTTCAGTGAGTGTTTGAGTGGGTGCCTGGATGTGGTCCGGAGCCAAATCAATGGTGAGGGCGTAATAACCAGTGAGTCTATATGTTTCCACAGGTTTAAAATGAGTCAACTCACCTCCCCTTCTGTGTTGCCACACCTTTAATGAGTGGGTATGTGTCAGATGTTGTGAAAATCAGAAGTGTAAAGTATGTGTGTGTGTGTGTGAGAGGAATATGCCTTTATGTTCCATAATTTGAGTAAGTGATCTGTGTCTTTAAGACAGCAAATAAGCTACTTTCTAAATTTAGACCAACGGTGACAATCTGTCAGTTAAATTATCAGGGAGCTAAAAATATAAGGGTGTGACTTCCTCTGACATCTTGGTCAAGGTGTTGTAACATTTACACTTTGACCTTTACTGGTTGATAAAACACCCGTGGGACTTTGAAGACTTTTGTGCAAAACCGTTTTTGTCGCACCATTACTTTGTTCTCATTGCCTCACAGTATATGGACACCACTGCAAACACACACAGCACACACGTCTTTAAACACTACAGAAATAGACTATAGATGTAGTGGGTCACAATGGAGGAACATTGATAAACACATCACAACAACAAGACAGCAACAGCCAGATAACACCATCAACATCTTGGAATGTTGATACAGTAACATCTTGGATGTTGATACAGTACAGTAACATCTTGGAATGTTGATACAGTAACATCTTGGATGTTGATACAGTACAGTAGCTTTCGCACATTTTTTAACCAGATAATTCAATTTTCACCTTGATTAAAAAATCGTAGTGAATGGTTTGATACACTTAATGGGTTAGTGTACAACCTCCACTACAGGGCTTTTCTCTTACAGTACAGTAGACTGTGCTGTTTCACCCAGTAGGCTGGTGAGGACAGCCACCCTCAGCCTCCAGACCCCAGCCTCTAGCCTCTAGCCTCCAGACCAAAGCCTCCAGACCCCAGCCTCTAGCCTCCAGACCCCAGCCCCAGCCTCCAGCCTCCAGCCTTCCAGACCCCAGCCCCCAGCCTCCAACCCCAGTGACATGGAGAGAGATAGAATACATCTGATCTTGGGTGTTAGTGACTGAGAGTCAGGTCTATGTTACTGGAAGGATAAAGAAAAGTTATAGACATGGAGCCATGAAATGGATGCACCACAGTGAGCATCAGGAGGCAGAGAAAGTCGCAAAAGGACCAGGTGGAAAAGAAGAGAGGCGTAAAGAAAGAGAGGCGGAGAGAAAGAGAGGCGTAAAGAAAGAGAGGCGGAGAGAAAGAGAGGCGGAGAGAAAGAGAGGTGGAGAGAAAGAGAGGTGGAGAGAAAGAGAGGCGGAGAGAAAGAGAGGCGGAGAGAAAGAGAGGCAGAGAAAGAGAGGTGGAGAGAAAGAGAGGCGGAGAGAAAGAGAGGCGGAGAGAAAGAGAGGCGGAGAGAAAGAGAGGCGGAGAGAAAGAGAGGCGGAGAGAAAGAGAGGCAGAGAAAGACGTCACAAGCTTGAAATGGAGCCACACACTCTAAGATGACCTATGAGCACCGCACAGAGAAGAGAGAAGGAGACAGTCATACCTATAGTTAGCTGTGTAATTCCTAAAAAACAATCAAAAGAGGCATATTTTAGGAGGCTGTGCACAGTTACAAATCATTTATAATAAGTCTATTCAAAGTGTTCAGATTTTTTTTTTAATAGAATGGACTGGCAACTAATTGTGCCATAAAATATAATGAGGTATTTGTATAGCTATAATCTCACTATTAATAAGAAATGAAAGTTCAATACATCTTCTATCTGGCCAAAAGGAGGAGAAAGTGTGTTCAGGACTGAATCTGTCTTCTTGTGTTCTGTCTGTAATGTATTGTAAGTGTTGTGTACCTTCATCCTCTGATACGTCCAATATCTCATCCACTGTTTCTGGGAAACTCATACGGTGTTTCTCTGTGGTGGTCTGAGGGAGAGAATGGCAGAAGAGAGAGAAGAGAGACAGGTTAAAGACTGAATAAAGAGCAGCATAGAAGGATTACAAACTACTCAATAATGTATATAATGTCTGCATCGAGATGGACATAAAAAGCATTAGTGGAAGATATTTGACAACACCAAAAAGTACTTCTAAAAAGACTCAGATGATCAACAGTGGTACTTCTTTACTCCTCACCATGGAAACCGTCTCCTCAGTAACCAGTTTGAGAACGTCGATTACAGAGATGTACCCCAACCGCTTGGCGATGGACAGGGCTGACGTACCGTTCTAACAGAGAGAGAGAGAAAGAGGAGATAGACTGAAAGAGAGTTGTTGAACAGATGATGGAGTGCTGGAGGAGGATGATGGATGAGGTGGACTGAAAGGGAGTGAAAGGCAGTGGTGCGTACAGTAGCGACCTCGTTCGGCTGGGCTCCATGTTTGAGCAGTAAGGTAACGATGTCTGTGTGGCCCTGTTGGGCTGCCTGGTGCAGGGCAGTGTAACCGACCTGAGGGACAGAGACACAATCATTAACATACTGACCAGACCAAATGAAAATAATCACATCACATAGCCAGTTCATACTACTGCGCTTTATGGTTAACAATGCATTTGGGGTAAGTGTAGTTCCATTGGCATCCAGAGGGAGGTGCTCACCTTAGTCTTGCTGTTGACATTGGCCTGCTGCTGCAGGAGGAACTTCACCATCTTTACATTGCCATAGTGACAGGCAACATGGAGAGGGGTGTATCCCATCTGAAACAGAGACATGACGTGGGACAGAAACAGAGTATCGACCCCATCAGTATCAAATACAACCAGCACACACTAACAACTGGATAGCTATCTAAACACGAGGTCACATATTACAAATTCAACATATACACGGTTGATACACTGAGTCTTCGGGTAATGTTGTCTAGTGAACCACGGAGGCTCATGCTCTGAGGGTAGTTGGGTGTTGTTTATTATTATTATTGATGTTGGTATCATAACCCTGAGCCAGGAGAAGCAGTCAGTGGCTATTTATACCAAGGAGAGGAAAGGTCAAGTCTCAGACACTCTATCTGCCATGGAGCCCCCATCGTTCATCATGTAGCACTGTTACCATACTGACCTTGCATTAACATTCCCTGAATTTAAGATTAGCCTCAGATAACAAACTGTAACAGTGTGCATGTCATGATGAGGTAGGGGTGTGTACTTCAGACCAACTCTCTACAACCTGGCACAAAGGAGCAGATTTCATGTATGATAGAATGCAATTATCTACTGCAATATCCTATCATCTACTGAGATGCTCTAACAATTAAAAGTGTTAACATAGTCCTGATGTACAGTATATGTCACTGGGAGCTATTGATCAATGATACTGTTGTGTCCCTCGCCTTGTCCCAGAGGTCAACAGGAGTGTGGTCTTACCCGTGTGGCAGCATACACTGATGCCCCCTGCTTAGCCAGGATATCAGCGATGCCCACGTGGCCTTCCTGTGCCACCAGGTGGAGAGGAGTCAGTCCACTCTGAGGGGAGAGGAGTCAGGTGCAAAGATAAGGCATCTTGTTGTAGCAGAACTAACAGCGCTCACCCAAATAATCCTAACTCCTTCCATGTATCCGTCCCTGAGGCCTCACCTTGTTCCCTAGGTTGACGTTGGCCTGTTTGGAGATGAGCAGGGCGACCATGTCAGGCCGGCCCTCCTGAGCAGCCAGGTGGAGGGGCGTGACCCCCTGGAGGGACTCGGCGTTGGCCGAGGCACCGTACTGCAGCAGGCTGC
The DNA here is from genome assembly GCF_016432855.1 of Salvelinus namaycush. NCBI lineage: Eukaryota > Metazoa > Chordata > Actinopteri > Salmoniformes > Salmonidae > Salvelinus > Salvelinus namaycush. The sequence continues at coordinate 28,061,302 of NC_052307.1, read as the reverse complement.
TAGCAACCTCCACCTGGTTCTGCTTCGATGCTATGTGGAGAGGGGTGTAGCCATTCTAAAACAGAGAACCAAACGGGTATTAGTGTATAGTACAATTATATTTGTGTGTGTGTGTGTGTGTGTTTGTCTGGTCTCTCACCCTAGCTGCACTATGTGGGGAGCCTCCCTTGCTGACCAGCAGGTTAACCACGTCCAGGTTGTCATGATGGACAGCCACATGAAGAGAAGTCAGACCATTCTGAAGGTAAAGGAGACACACACATATAATAGCATCCTTCAATCTCAAAATACCTTTTGGCCATTCCCTCCACACACCCCTGTTCTTCCCTCCTCCCTGTGTTCTACAACCCTCACCTTGCCAGCAGCGTTAGGGTTGCCCCCTCTCTCCAGCAGCAGCTCTGCCACGTCCACTTTGCCATATTTAGAAGCCACATGGAGAGGAGTGAAGCCTTTCTGCAGAGACATCCCAGATAGAGATAGAGAGACATCGGGGAGAGACCACAGGCCCACATAGAGAAACATCCAGAGAGATTAGAGTGTGTGGGCATCGGACAAAATACTGTACCTTGGTCATCTTGGTCTGCTGGGCCTCCATGTCCAGTAAGATGCGTGTGGTCTGAGCGTGTCCCTCGCGGGCAGCGATGTGGAGGGGTGTGTGTCCGGACGTGGTGGTGGAGTTGGGGTTGGCCTTGTGCTCCAGCAGCAGCTTAACCAGCTCCTTGTGGCCCATCCGACACGCACAGTGGAGTGGTGTCTGGTCATCCTGGACAGGGTGGGGCGGAGGACAGGAGAGAGGGAGGAGAGGTACAGACATATGGTGTTGGTAGTCATGTGGGGAACTAGCAAGCGAAATTAATGTTTTTCTGATTGTGTTTGTGTGTGTGTGTGTGTGTGTGTGTGTGTGTGTGTGTGTGTGTGTGTGTGTGTGTGTGTGTGTGTGTGTGTGTGTGTGTGTGTGTGTGTGTATGTGTGTGTGTGTGTGTGTGTATGTGTGTGTGTGTGTGTGCGCGTGTAGTCATTACCTTGGCCTTGGCGTCTACTGGCGCTGCATTGGTCAGTAAGAACTCTGCCACCTCATAGTGTCCTGCTCTACATGCCATGTGGAGAGGAGTCTCCACTTTCTGCTCACACACAATCAGACAAACACAAATGTGTAAATAGTGTAAGTCCATAACACAGAAGCATTGTGAAAAGGGGCCAGAGGAGCTGGTGCAGTCAGTGATGAGGTGGATGGATGGGGAGGGGACTCACCACATTGGAAGCACTGGGAGAAGCTCCCTTCTGTACCAGGATGGTGACTATTTTGCGGTGGCCCATGAACGAGGCCACATGTAAAGGGGTAAGGCCAGACTGGGGAGAGAAAAAACAGAAAATGAAACAATCATCCCTCTCTCCTTGGCAGAATCCCTCTCTTATCTTTCCCTAGCATACATTCCATCTCTTTCTCTCGCCCCAATCTCTCTCACCTCCGTCACAGCCTCTAGGGAAGCAGAGTGTTTCAGCAAGAGGTCCATCACGCGCATATGGTTCTTCTTGCAGGCGATGTGAAGTGGAGTGAAACCATTCTGAGGACACAACAGCTGGGTCACTAAGGCACACCACCTCAACACAGCTGCACACTGAAGGTGTGTGTGTGTATGTGTGTGTATGCGTATATGTGTGTGTGTGTGTAATGAATACATAGTACTGTATATACAGTTGAAGTCGCAAGTTTACTTACAGTTAGGTTGGAATCATTAAAACTCGTTTTTTAACCACTCCACAAATTTCTTGTTAACAAACTACAGTTTTGGCAAGTCGGTTAGGACATCTACTTTGTGCATGACACAAGTAACTTTTCCAACAATTGTTTACAGACAGATTATTTCACTTATAATTGCCTGTATCACAATTCGAGTGGGTCAGAAGTTTTATGTAAACTTCCGACTTCAACTGTACCTACCTACAGTTGAAGTCGAAAGTTTACATACACCTTAGCCAAATACATTTAAACTCAGTTTTTCACAATTCCTGAGATTTAATCCTAGTAAAAATTCCCTATCTTTGGTCAGTTAAGATCACCACTTTATTTTAAGAATGTGAAATGTCAGAATAATACTAGAGAGAATGATTTACTTCAGCTTTTATTTCTTTCATCACATTTCCAGTGGGTCAGAAGTTTACAAACACTCAATTAGTATTTGGTAGCATTGTCTTTAAATTGTTTAACTTGGGTCAAACGTTTCAGGTAGCCTTCCACAAGCTTCCCACAATAAGTTGGGTGAATTTTGGCCCATTCCTCCTGACAGAGCTGGTGTAACTGAGTCAGGTTTGTAGGCCTCCTTGCTCGCACAAGCTTTTTCAGTTCTGCCCACAAATGTTCTATAGGATTGAGGTCAAGGCATTGTGATGGCCACTCCAATACCTTGACTTTGTTGTCCTTAAGCCATTTTGCCACAACTTTGGAAGTATGCTTGTGGTCATTGTTCATTTGGAAGACCCATTTGCGACCAAGCTTTAACTTTCTGACTGATGTCTTGAGATGTTGCTTCAATATATCCACATAATTTTCCTTCCTCATGATGCCATTTATTATGTGAAGTGCACCAGTCCCTCCTGCAGCAAAGCACCCCCACAACATGATGCTGCCACCACCGTGCTTCATGTTTGGGATGGTGTTCTTCGGGCAAGCCTCCCCCTTTTTCCTCCAAACGTAATGGTCATTATGGCCAAACAGTTCTATTTTTGTTTCATCAGAACAGAGGACATTTTTCTGAAAAGTACTATCTTTGTCCCCATGTGCAGTTTCAAACCGTGGCTTTTTTTTGGCGGTTCTGGAGCAGTGGCTTCTTCCTTGCTGAGCGGCCTTTCAGGTTATGTCGATATAGGACTCGTTTTACTGTGGATTTATCACGTCCTGACCATAGAGAGCCTTTATTTTCTATGGTGGAGTAGGTCAGGGCGTGACTGGGGGGTGTTCTAGTTTATTATTTCTATGTGGGGTTCTAGGTTTAATTTTCTATGTTGGTGATTTGTATGATTACCAATTAGAGGCAGCTGGTAATCGTTGTCTCTAATTGGGTATCATATTTAAGTAGTGTTTGTTCCCACCTGTGTTTTGTGGGATATTGAATTTTGTATTTTGAGTTAGTGCATGTGCGCACCTCTGTAGTCACGGTTCGTTGTTTGTTTTTTGTTTTTGTTTGATAGTTTCACTTTAATAAATGATGTGGGACTTTAATCACGCTGCGCCTTGGTCCGTCTCTACAAACGATCGTGACAGGATATAGATACTTTTGTACCTGTTTCCTCCAGCACCTTCACAAGGTCCTTTGCTGTTCTGGGATTGATTTGCACTTTTCGCACCAAAGAACGTTCATCTCCTGAGCGCTATGACAACTGCGTGGTCCCATGGTTTTTATACTTGCGTACTATTGTTTGTACAGATGAACGTGGTACCTTCAGGCATTTGGAAATTGCTCCCAAGGATGAACCAGACTTGTGGAGGTCTACCATATTTTTTCTGAGGTCTTGGCTGATTTCTTTTGATTTTCCCATGATGTCAAGCAAAGAGGCACTGAGTTTGAAGGTAGGCCTTGAAATACATCCACAGGTAAACCTCCAATTGACTCAAATGATGTAAATTAGCCTAACAGAAGCTTCTAAAGCCATGACATAACTTTCTGTAATTTTCCAAGCTATTTAAAGGCATAGTCAACTTAGTGTATGCAATCTTCTGACCCAGTGGAATTGTGATACAGTGAAATAATCTGTCTGTAAACAATTGTTGGAAAAATTACTTGTGTCATGCACAAAGTAGATGTCCTAACCGACTTGTTAACAAACTATAGTTTTGACAAGAAATTTGCGGAGTGGTTGAAAAACGAGTTTTAATGATTGCAACCTAAGTGTATGTAAACTTCCGACTTCATCTGTACGTAGGATTGTAGTACTGACCAGTGCACGGGAGTTGGGTTTGGCTCCCTTGTCCAGCAGCACTTTGGCCATGCGGTGGTGCCCACAGTGGGCCGCCACATGCAGGGGGGTCAGGTGGTCCAGTGTGATGTCATCAATTGCAGCATTGTATTGCATTAGTTGCCTCACACAGTCCATGTGGTCCCCCTGTGCTGACATGTGGATGGGAGACAGGCCGTTCTGTAGGAGAGTGGGGGGGGAAGAGAGAGGGATGATGCAATCCATTACTTATTATGTTGTGTGCATGCAGTATTTGAGCACAACTGTCCAGGGATTAGGCCTTGGTGGATTAGCGTTAGGTGTACCTTGGTCTTGGCCTGGATGGGAGCCCCTTGGTCCAACAGGATCTCAATGATCCTCACATGTCCATTCCTGGCAGCACAGTGCAGTGGAGTCAACTCATCCTGGAGCGAGAGAGAGAGGACAGTTATTCACTGGTCTAGGGCAATATAGTATCATTTGTGTAACAGGACAGGGCTTGACACTAGAGACTAGAGAGAGACAAAGGGGATGCAGTACAGTACCTTGGTCTTGGCATCAATCTGTGCCCCTCGGTCCAGCAGGAGTCGTACCATGATCACATTCCCCCTCCTGGATGCGATGTGCAAAGGTGTGATGCCATTCTAGAGAGAATTGCAGAGGAGATAAGCAGTAAGACCAGAAAGAGACCCGCTGCGGGACTGGTAACAATACAATGTGTCAGTGATGCTAGGGCAGAGGGAAACAGACTTACCTTAGGGGTGAAGTTGACATTGGCTCCTCTGTTGAGCAACAGTTGGGCTACGCTCAGGTTCTCGTAGTGTGCAGCGATATGAAGCGGTGTGAAGCCTGTCTGTAGGGACACACAGGAGACCAGAGCTCTTATACTGAAGGCCTTGATGTGTTCTAATTTGAAAGTAACGTCTCCTCCACTCGCTCTGGGACACACTAAACTAAGTGAAGACAAACACACGGTGAGTACCTACCTTGCTCAGGACGTCTGCGTTGGGGTCGTTCTGTAGAAGCACAGCAGCTGTGCGCGTGTCATCGTTCCGCGCTGCTATGTGCAGTGCGGGGAGGCGAACTTTGCCCTTGGTGCCGTAATTGATGAGCAGGGCCACAACGTTCTCATGTCCCTGCTGAAGAGCCACGGCGAGAGGGGTAAAGCCATCCTGACAGAAGAGAGAGAAGCGGAGACAGAGGCGAAGAAAGGTTTAGTGACCCAGAGAGACAGATGGGGAAGGGAAGGACAGTGAGAGTCAAAAGGGTTGATAAGCGATACAGGGAATACTACAGGAGGTGTGTTGTAAAGTTCGAAAATGAATAATTTCCTGCTTAAACCTTCCTGATTCTGGGAATGTTCCAACCTGGATTCCTGAAAAATCAGGGAATTTGGTGAAAGTAAAAAAAAAAAATGTTTTACCCCTTTTTCTCCCCAATTGGTAGTTACAGTCTTGTCCCATTGCTGCAACTCCCCTACGGACTCGGAGAGGTGAAGGTCGAGAACCATTCGTCCTCCAAAACATGGTATACTTCAGCTTGCAGGCGCCGGCCAGCCACAAGGAGTCACTAGAGCACGATGGAACAAGGAGATACTGGCTTGCCAAACCCTCCCCTAACCCTGACGACGCTGAGCCAATTGTGCGCTGCCTCATGGGTCTTCCGGTCACGTCCAGCAGTCACACAGCCTGGGATCAAACCCGGGGCTGTTGTGACGCCTCAAGCACTGTGATGTAGTACCTTAGACCCCTGCACCACTCGGGAGGCCCTGCATTTTGCAACCCTGAATCTGCTGATTGGCTGTTACCTCAGTAGGAATGCTTTGATTGGCCCCGTTCTCCAAAAGGAACTTCACAACTTCTAGATGATTCTCTTGTGCGGCCATGTAGAGCGGAGTGAAGCCCTTCTGTTACAGACAGACACACACATGGACACATACACACAGGAAGGAGCACAACACAGCAGCAACACACACACACACACACACACACACACACACACACACACACACACACACACACACACACACACACACACACACACACACACACACACACACACACACACACACACACACACACACACACACACACACACACAGAGGAAGCACAAGCACACAGAAAGACAAGAAGGCAGACAGATATTAACAGAGTTGCATTTAGCTAATACACTCTTAGAAAAGAGGGTTCCAAAAGGGTTCTTCGGCTGTCTCCATAGGAGAACCCTTTTTGGTTCCACGTAGGACCCTTTTGGTTCCAGGTAGAACCCAAAAGATTTCTACCTGGAACCAAAAGGGTTCTACGTGGAACCAAAAAGGGTTCTGCAAAGGGTTTTCCTATGGGGAACCCTTTTAGGTTAGAGTGAGCACCTTTTTTCTAAGAGTGTACGATGGCCTGACATCATGTTTCAATCGGGAGTTGGGCCAAATGCAGGAGCTTATGCACACCCAAAAATGTTAGTAGAGGTGCTGACTAACGGAATAGTAAACTGAAACTGTGTAAAAATAAAGAAAGTTGCGCACTATAAATGCTCCCAACAAATTCATGAGCATATATACAGTAGAGTGTGCGACTTTCTTTCTTTATTTTTACTCAATCAGGGTTGGGGTCAATTCTGAAGTGTATTGAAAATAGCTCTCTTTAATTAGGGATCCTAGCGCCAAAGGTGCAGGAACCCTATTGCTTTTGTTAGTGTTCTTCTTTGTGCATTTTTCCTTTTGGTCAATATCTCAACAACACATGGGTAAAATGTTGTAGAATTTGGCAGGATGGTAGAACCCATCATGCGTACCTATGATGCACTCATTGGCCCCTAGGTAATGTAGCACTACAGTTAATTAAAAACCATGCACACATTCAAAACACATTCAAAACATTTGCCCAAACTATCAAATCCAACTCGTACAGGTGATTGACAACATGTCCCTGAAGATATGTACGAAGTTTAGTGTTGATATCTTAAAATATGATGGAAAACACAGGTCATATGACTTTGACCAAAAAAGTGCTAGTGTAATGCTAATGCTAAAATGATTTAACATTTCTTCTTCACATGAACCACAACTCAGATTCACTGAATATTTGATATGTAGAATCTCCGAACTAGACCCTAGCTAAATTGCTAAGGAAAATGTGTTGTGGTTAAAGATGGCCTTTACTGAGGCGCTACTGTGAACTGAAGGCTATAACTATTGAACCATAGGACTTAGGGGAATGGAATTTGGTAAACATGAAGTTGGAAGGGACAGTAGTCTATGGCAGTAGCATGGTAGCATGTAGTAGACATACCTCATCACATATTAGAGGCAGAATCGTGCAATTTGGAAAACGTGCAATTGGTAAACATGCTTAAAGGTATGGCCTTTGCCCATTTCATTGCCAGAGTGCCCGACGAGTGACCAAGAGGTGCTATTTCTATTACCCGGACCCTGTTAATGCTGCTCTCAATGCTGCTCACAGCAATAGTTGAATTTTAATTGAATTGGGCTCATCCCACAGGAAGCAGAAATTGCATTGAATTTGAAATAAATTAAGTACAATTAAAGGAAATTCAATGAAATTCAAATAGCTACAATTCACTATACAAATATTTATTTTGACATCATGTATGGTACAGTACTATACTATGTATAACATAATGAAAAAATACATTTTTAAGTTTTAAATAATTACAGTGGTCTGGAAATATTCTAAGATCATTTTGTAGGTTGTCTGTAATAATTCATAATTTGCTTACATGTTATTAAATATCTGGGGGTAAAAAATAAATGTCCCATTAGTTCAAACCCTCCAGAATGGAAGGGAACTACCTAACATTTCATGACAAAAACACAAATCAAAATGCTGATGAAAAATGTCAGTTAAAATCTAACTTATGTTGAAATGGTATCTTTATTCTTTTTAGTAATAACTGGCAGATGTGGCAAAGGAATGAGACTTTCATGTTTCATGTCTCAGTTCAATTTCTTTGAATTAAATTATACTTCCTTTAATTCAAATTCAAATTTCAATTAATGGGTTGAATCAAAATACATTCCGAAATTCAGACCCCAAACCCTGAGTTCCATGCAGTATAATGCAGCATAACTGTATTATAACTGTATCTAACTGTATGTGTATCCGTTGTGGCTGGTGGCTCTTCTGCAGGGGGTTCTGCCAGTGGGGTCGGGGTCTCTTCTGACACTGGTGGGGGTCTCACCTGGGACTGGGCATTGATGTTGGCCCCGTAATTTACCAGCTCTGCCACCACTTGCTCCTGCCCAGCCAGGGCAGCAATGTGCAGAGCTGTGTTGCCTTTCTGTGGAGGCACAGGACAAGAGAAGACATGAGACATAATGTTTGTGTGAAAGCATCTAAAGTAGTGTAGTACTTGTAAGTAGTAGTAAGCTTTAATACCGTAAAACTTCAATTCATAGCCCAGGCATTTATTTGCTTAAATCACTGAACACAACAGGCTAGGCGTCTATTTCCTTAATGCACACAGCTTTTGCTCATTTGCGAAGTTAATTGTTTTAATTCTAGCAATCTAATCAATTTCTTAATTTCCTGCAGTAATGGGTTATCATTTACACACTGTCACATTTCTTTTGTCTTAGTATGCCTTTATTTAGGAAAAAATAACTTATTTGACAGAATAATTATTCTCCTCTTTAACTGTGCATTTTCACCAGTTCTTACTTTCACCAGAGGTCGATTGGCAGATTTCTGGGGGTCTGTACTCCCGAAGTCGTTTACTTTTTTTTGTGCCTGCCCGTTAGCTAGCAGTTCTCAGCTGTTAGCAGTCACTGGTTAGCAGTTTCTTACTGGCGATAAAAACGGATGTTTACCATAATGTTTTTACTGAATTGTAACAAATCAAATATTAAATCTTCAAAACAATTCCTGGTAATTCATGGCAACCTCGTAAACAATTAATTTAGACCCAGCATTTATTTGAAATAGCTGATTGATTTGATTTGCTGAACTGTATATCGTTGCCCGCTAAGGGACAAGCGGCTATTTGAGACTCAGCGTTTAATTGAAGTTTTACGGTAAGTAGAATCATTTGAGTATGCAGTATATTGTACTTTGGTGGTGGCATAGGCTTTGTGGAGTACATGAGTGGTAATGTGCAGGCGGTTGTGGGAGTACCTTAGTCTGGGTTTCCACATCGATGCCTCCATGTAGTAACTCCAGCACCATTTTAACGTGGCCTTCTTTAGAGGCCAGATGCAACCCGTTGAGACCATTCTGAGGGAGGAGAGAGAGAAGAGCAGACCTCACACTGTAGGGTCCCTAACACACACTGCACACACTACACACACACTACACACACAGCACACACAGAACTAAAAAACACAGACCTTTTGGCCTCCATCACACACTCTGCTCTCACACACTATAATCCCACCAACAAGTCAGAACCCACACACTGAGACACACCAAAGGATCAGATCCCCAGACAAGCACTGCTCTGCTTATTATACAGCTCTTCCTAGATGGATAAAATGCAAAAGTATGTAACTGAGTCCAACTGTACCGTATGGTCAGGACAAACAGCCTCTACACATACAGTATCTACTAGAGATTAACAGTGCTCAGTTAGCAATAACGGTGGCCGGAATTATGATGCTGATGATGGTGAGGAGGAGGAAGAGGATGGGAGGGGGATGGCAGGCCGGTGGTCTCGGGGCTGGGAAGAATACGAGCTGTGTGAGATAGGTCTGACCTCACACAGCCTTCCTTCAGTGACACAGGACATGTGAGGTTGGACCTTTCCCACACCACTGATATTATTCCTCTGAGTGGAGAGACCACAGCACACCATCACTCTACTGCAGACTGGAGGGGGAGAGGGGGAGGGAGGGGGGTAGAAGCAGAGATGGGAAATGGAGCATGAGGGATAAAGAGAATGCCAAAGGAGGGGAAAAAATAAGTAGAGGGCGTAAGAGAGAAATAACTTGAGGGTGTGAGGAGAGGAGGGTTGAAGAGGAAGGGGAGGCAGGGTGTGAGGTAGGCAGGGAGGGTAGGGAGAGAGGCAGTCCAGCTGGGTGGCCGGTGAGCTAGCCCATGGCAGACGTATCTACTCAGACTGGGTACAAGAGACACGACTGCCACAGCCAAGCCTCCACCTAACCTCCATCAGGCTGACACCTCACTCTGCACAACAACAAATACAGCAACAACAACAACACACTGGGAGACACTCACACACAACACATAACCAATATCACATCCAATTTCACAACCACACTCAACACACTTGAGACAATTCCAAAACACTAATACAGACTTGGTTTGAAATGACACACATTGCATTATACATGATTTGAAGGAGAATGGCTGTCAATGGTAACCTGAGACTGCAGATAAAATGTACTGGTTACCACAGGGTGTCTCTCTTCAGCAGCCTGAGGTCTCTTTACACCTACTTGTATGCATGTACCGAATCCTATGTTCATTATGAGCGTTTAACCTGGGAATGTGTTTGATGCTAATCTTGATTGGAGCATTATAGTACAGAGGTAGAGTGTTTAGCAAACCATGGCTAAGCTGGCCTAATGAGCTGGAGAATCACACACACTCTGCTGCCCTGTTTGTATGGCCTATAGGCAACCTCATCCCCCTCGCGGCGTTGTCTCTGGCCACCATGGGAGCAGCCATCAGGGTAAAGCAGGCAGGAGGGTGGAGATGGGCCCGAGGAGTAACCCCTACCCTATTTAACACCTTCCCCCTCTTCCCTACCTGTCACCTACTGCAGAGAGACTGGCTACCTGGGCCTCAAAACACACACACACACACACACACACACACACACACACACACACACACACACACACACACACACACACACACACACACACACACACACACACACACACACACACACAGTACAGACATGTCATGCAAACACACACACATATTGCACACACTTAAATCTTACACACAAAAATAACTAACACAGTAATTCACATTCAAGACAAATAATGATATACAGTACACACAGTCAGGGACAATCCACAGAGCAGGTATTGGAGCAGAACAGAACACACTGTACACTGAGTTGGACCCAGAGTCAAGACAGATATTCTGCTGGCTGATATCACATCAAACACATTTCAAGCCAAGAGAGAGACGATGGATGAGTCCAAAATGGAACCCTATTCTCTATGTAGTGCTATAGGCCCTGGTCAAAAGTAGTGCATTTTGTAGGGAATTATTACATTTACCTGACACTCTTATCCAGAGCGACTTACAGGCGCAATTACAGTTAAGCGCCTTGCTCAAGGGCACATCGGCAGATTTTCCACCTAGTTGGCTCAGGGACTCAAACCTTTCTCTTACTGGCCCAATGTTCTTAACCACTAGGCTACCTGCTGCCTCATATGTTGCCATTCGGGATGCAGTCAATCACCTCAGTCCAACAGAGAGGAGGATCATTACATCAGTGGTGTACCGCTATTCATTTGAAACATTTATGGTATAGTTTCTCTAAAACTGACTGGCTAGCTAGCTAACAAACATACAATGCAGATAAATTCTTATAATGTATTATTTTACACAACTTCTTATCACAGCAAAATGGTGGACCTTTATCCCATCATAAGAAGGTTCATGTCTAGGGCGGGTAAATTACTGTAAACTTTCAAAATGTACCAGTAAACTATCAGAATTTTGGTATCTTTCGAGGATTTTCTGTAATCTATCACAAGATATCTAGGGGCCCTTTTGGGTTTACTTCAAATTATCACAGACATCTGTAATTATCTCTGGCCCTCTCTCTGGCCTTATCACATCTAAAATATATGAAATAATTAAATAAGATTATTTTAAAATAGAAAATGGAATGACAAAGCATTGTCTTATAGTAAATATAAACCATCAAATACTGAATACCATTGGTGTTTAATATCAGGGTTTCAGCATGAAATATTATTCTAATTATTTTTTATACGCTTTCATTTATTTTACTATGTCAATATTTGTTGTCAATGTCTTAGCTTTAAACTGGTGGCGTGCAGTACACAAGTGCATTACATCCATCTCACTGTAACACTCAGCATTTTATCAACATAATAGTTTCTTAGATTGCTTCTGTAACATGTGTTTGTGGGATAACCTACAAGTCAAATCAAAAATCAAATCAAATTTTATTGGTCACATACACATGTTCAGCAGATGTTATTGCGGGTGTAGCGAAATGCTTGTGTTTCTAGCTCCGACAGTGCAGTACTATCTAACAAGTAATATTTAACAATTCCACAACATATACCCAATACACACAATTCTAAGTAAAGGAATGGAATTAAGAATATCTAAATATATGGACGAGCAATGTCAGAGCGGCATAGACTAAGATACAGTAGACTGACTAGATTTAGAGTTGGACTGCATTGGATGATAAAAAAACATGAATGTTAGCCAGTGACTCTGAAATATTCTTTCCTCTCTCTCTTGCCATTTCCTGCTCTTCCATGTTTTCTCTTTCCCTCTATCCATTCCTGCGCTCCCTTCATAACACTGCATCTGAACTTTGCTGATAAGACTCTTCCTGTGTGTGTGTGTGTGTGTGTGTGTGTGTGCACGCGCTGTCGTTTTGACATGGTCTGAAAGATGACTCATCTTTATTTGATCTAATTACATTTTACATTTTAGTCATTTAGCAGACGCTCTTATCCAGAGCGACTTACAGTAGAGTGCATACATTTTTATTACATTTTACATACTGAGACAAGGATATCCCTACCGGCCAAACCCTCCCTAACCCGGACGACGCTATGCCAATTGTGCGTCGCCCCACAGACCTCCCGGTTGCGGCCGGCTGCGACAGAGCCTGGGCGCGAACCCAGCCCAGCCTGGGCGCGAACCCAGAGACTCTGGTGGCGCAGCTAGCACTGCGATGCAGTGCCCTAGACCACTGCGCCCACCCGGGAGGGTGCCTATACAGTAGTTAACAAGTAGTTAACTTGTTTTCATACTTTTATTCATGCATTATTCTAGCGCTGCAGTATGATGACCCAACATTGTGAAATACTAGTTCCACAGCCAACGTAAATGGACAAATTAAATGAAAGAGTGTAATAAATCAGTTCCATTAGCTGATTGAGACTTTTACAAACAGGAAGGCTTTGCTTGATCCTGGTGAATCCAAAATGAATCTCAGAGTTTGGAGACATGTATTAATGAACTCTCCACAACCATTTTGATTGGCTACCGGGCCTTGCAGCTCTCTCACCTGATTGGCTGTGTTGATGTCTATGCCGTTCTTTATATGGTCGAGGGCCTTGTCCATGTTACCAGAACGAGCCGCCCGCAGAAAACTAGTGACAGCATCAGCCTGAGGGAGAGAAAGGGGAGAGAGAGAGGCACATAGAAGGAGAGATATTTATATTATTGTCATAAACCTTCATTCAAATCAAAACCATACAAAGTCAAAAGACACACAGACAGTACAAGACTATAAATGCTTTCCATTGGTGTTTCCTTCATCTCCCTCCACACTGTTATTGAACAGGATAGGACAGTTGGGCCAGCCCCCTCCCATTGGCCAATCAGAAGCAGGCCTGGCAGGCTGGGGACCCTAAAGGAGGGGGTGCAGGTGATTTGCATCCACATAAAGACAGACAGAGCCTCTGTCCCAGGCTCCATCCCCGTCCCCATGAACCAGCTGCGTCCCAAATGGCACCCTACAGTATTCCATACATAGGTTAATGGTCAAAAGTAGGGAATGGGGTGCCATTTAGGATGCAAACCTTAGCCTCATTCGGAGTCTCTCACATCTGAGACTTGCTTTACCTCTGCACATACAGTAGGTGATAAGACCAGGGGACATGCTGGTGTTCTGGTGTGTGTCTGCTCTGCCCAGTGCTCTGGCTGGCAGTCTGGCTGGTGTTCTGGGGTGGTAGGGTGTGTGTCTGCTCTGCCCAGTGCTCTGGCTGGCAGTCTGGCTGGTGTTCTGGGGTGGTAGGGTGTGTGTTTAGTGAATGCTCTGGCTCATGATCTAACACATGGTGTGGCCCTGTTTTAGTCTCTGTTTTGTTTGTGTCTGGGGGCGTCATGCCTCTCTCAGACAGGGGTGCTGAAACAGGATCACTCATGCGGCATGAGAGAGAGAGGAAGAGACAGAGAGAGGGACATGGGGAGAGAGAGATAGACATGGGGAAAGGGGAAGAGAGAGAGAGATGAGGAGAGAAAAGGGGGTAGAGATAGAGAGGGACATGAAGAGGGGGAGAGGGGAAGAGAGAGAGGGAGAGAACGAGAGCGGGAGATGAGGAGAGAGAACGAGAGAGGGAGATGAGAGAGGGAGATGGGGAGAGAGAAGGGGGAAGAGTTGGATGAGGGAGAGAGGGTCTACTGCGGCAAACCCTCCTTCCCCCAGCATGAGTCTTTCTACAATATATATCGCTATCAATTATTCCCACACTCCTCAGGACTCATTTGCTCAATGTCTAGGTCTTTACATGTAGTATCACTCCGTCTGTCTAGCTGTCCAGCTCTCATTCTCCTTCGCTCATCCCTATTTTTCTCTCTGGTTTCTGACCAAAGCATGGCCAGGGATTAATCAATGTGAATAAGATCGGGCGCAAACATCATTACACTTTTTGTGATATCGCAAGTCCCAGCCACCTACAGAATTATAAACACACACAAAAACATACACACTGCACACATTGGTTAGGCTTAGAAATGAAAATACATACCCACCCAAGCAAGTGCGACCACACACAGTGACTCAAAAATGTGTTCAACACAAGTTACACAACACACACTGCCACTGTGACATTGGCCCCCATTCAGTAGTGACTGGAACTGACCCTCCTTTGAGACAGTGGTAACAGAGAGAATGAGGACCCACATGCCCAAGCCGTGGGCATGGCAACTAATGATGCAAACCCTCACCCCTCAACAGAGCACCAGTGCAAGTGGTGCAGCTCTGTGCAAAGAAAAGACTGCATAAAAAAGAGACGGAGAGGGGATCACTGAGAACGTGAGAGAGCTGTATGCAGCAGTAAATCTTTCAAAGCATTTCCCTGCGACAGACCGGTAGAACTTTGAGTGTGATAGCTAACTCCACAGCCTGAGCACAGACAACCACTTCTCTCTCAGCCACTAGACTAGAGATTCGTCAAGGGAAAAAGTCACAATGTTTCCAACTCTCTACTTAAGAGTTCATGTAATCTTGTTTAACTCCGCTCCTTCCCAGTTAAAGGAAAAGCCACGGTGCTTTCTGGGAAATGTAGTTAGTCTAAGAGAACTAAGTGACTCTCACTTATAGGCCTACCTGTTCCTGAAACGTATTCCCTCCACTTGATCATCCTTGCGTTCCATCACTTCTCTCCTCAATCCTTAACCATCTCCATCTGTCTGTCAACACCCTCACACTGTCACTCTGGAAACTTTATGCGAGACCTTTACTTTCTCATGTACAAGACCTTGAACAATGCACACTCACACAGACATATACATATTCAAAACGTTTAAAGACTTACGCATGCACTGTCCTTTTATACACACTAAAGACAGCTTTGATCAACTGCTGTCCCATGTGGAAAGTTGAGGCTGAGACAGTCATCTTGGAGTGAACCTCAAACAGCACTTAGCACTTGTTAGCACTTAAAGCCGATTTATGGTCAATCCAGTCTGTATTGGCCACACAGCATTTTTCTGCAATGCGGCCTCTGCAACAGTCAGTGCATTCCTACTTCTTGCGCTACGCAGAACAGAACAGAGCTATTGTGAAGTAATTTGTCAAGGGAAGATGTGGTACGGAGGTTGATTTGGCATCAGCAAGCCTCCGGAGGCTCCTCAATTGCGTCAATTGCCTCCGGACTGCATAAATCGTCTTTTAGCAAGCTAGTTATCTATGGAAGATAAACAGAAACGCTATATGGCTGTATAAGCAACCAGTGTTGTGTGCCTCTTTCAGTTCCCCAGTCAGTTACTTACAGTGACAGAGTTGTCCTGTTCAGCCATGGCCTCTTTCCTCTCTGGCCTTTCCTCTAATGGCCTACTCTGTCTCTCCCACTGTGAGAAAGGCGATAGCCCCCAAATCCCCTCCCTCCAGCCTTCTTCAGTACAACAAACTGACCCCCCCTAATACACCCCAATCACTCTTCCTGTCGTACCCACAAAACCACCTGTTACCAGGGTTAAGATTACCGTAGCGGGGTACCCTCCTCACAGAAATAGATACTCATATAGTGAGTGTGTGCGTGTGCACAGACATGTAGAAACCTACTTAGCCTCAAATATATGCTGTCCACATACGATGCACAGGGTGCTAGATATTCCACCAAACACTGTGCATAGCTGGTCAGAGTGTAATTTGTTTGATTGTGAGTGTTTGTGTGTTCACTGCCATGGTGACTCAGAGAACATCTTTTCAACACAGTTTGAGCAAAAACAGCTGATGACACGACACACACACACACTTTACCTTCTGGAATGCACTCCTACAAGGTGGACATCGGTCAACTTGGCCAAGGTCAGGCAAAGTTCAGATGTCAGAGGGTCATTTCAGCACAGGGAAAGTACAGAAGTCTGACATGACCTATCCCTACACTAACAGTAGCCCTCCATGTCAAGGTCAATAACTTGGTTGAAAGTCAATTACACAAGTTATTCACATTTTTACTGTTCAGTACAGTGTGTTTATGTTGGTGTGTATCTGGCTTCTCTACTGTACATGAGTAAGATAGTATGGACTGTAGTGGTGTGTGTTAGGGAGAGGTACATGTCTGGTGCAGTCAGATAAGAGTGGAAGGGGCACTCTGTAGGCCACACCCAAACCCTGCCTGCCAGGCTTCCACAGAGTAACACCACTCTCAGTGTAAACAAACTTTCACTCGCTCACTAGCCTGTCTGACACAAATCCACACACACAGCCACGGATGAACAAACGCACACGCACACAATCCTCTATTGTCTTGTAAATCCTCATGCTAATCTTAACTAACCCATTCTGATGGAGATGGATGTGGGTCAAGCTCAATGACTTATATATACACTAGATGACTGATGGGGCATAGTGGTAAAGCCGCCGCGTCTCCATCTCCACCTATTCCACTCCAGCCATTAGCACAAGCCTGTCCTCCCCAATTAAGGTGGCACCAACATCCTGTGTTTGGAAGCTATATTTATTAATGTCTACATTCGTTTTTGCCACATTCATTTTATTACAAACACCTTAATGCATACTTAAATTATATTATGTGAGCTAAAACAAAAAATAAACCATTAAAAAAACAAAAAAGCATTTTCCTTAAAGTATCATTTTGAGAGGTTACTGTCCCGACTACACCAAGAAAATACATTTATTTGAAATACTGTAGAATTCCATTCATTCCTATAGAGGATTACTCCTACTGGGAAGTGCCAATATGGCTGACCGGTGGCTTCAAAACACCATAGTGCCCTCAAAGCTAATCAATCAGCTAAGTACCCTGGGACTAAAAACCTCCCTCTGCAACTGGATCCTGGACTTCCTGACGGGCAGCCCCCAGGTGGTAAGGGTAGGTAACAACACATCTGCCATGCTGATCCTCAACACGGGTACCCCTCAGGGGTGCATGGCCAAGCACGACTCCAACACCATCATTACGTTTTTCGACGACACAACAGTGGTAGGCCTGATCACCAACAATGAGACAGCCTATAGGGAGGAGGTCAGAGACCTGGCAGTGTGGTGCCAGGACAACAACCTCTCCCACAACATGATCAAGACAAAGGTGATGATCCTGGACTACAGGAAAAGGAGGACCGAGCACGCCCCCATTCTTAACGACGGGGCTGCAGAGGAGCAGGTTGAGAGCTTCAAGTTCCTTGGTGTCCACATCACCAACTATCATGATCGAAACACACAAAGACAGTCGTGAAGAGGGCACGACAATGCCTATTCCCCCTCAGGAGACTGAAAATATTTGGCATGGGTCCTCTGATCCTCAAAAGATTCTACAGCTGCACCATCGAGAGCATCCTGACTGGTTGCATCACCGCCTTGTATGGCAACTGCTCGGCCTCCGACCGCAAGGCAATACAGAGGGTAGTGTGGACGGCCCAGTACATCACTGGGGCCAAGCTTCCTGCCATCCAGGACCTCTATACCAGGCGCTGTCAGAGGAAGGCCCTAAAAATTGCCAAATGCTCCACCCACCCAAGTCATAGACTGTTCTATCTGCTACCGCACGGCAAGCAGTACCGGAGCGCCAAGTCTAGGTCCAAAAGGCTTCTTAACAGCAGCTTCTACCCCCAAGCCATAAGACTCCTGAACCCCTCATTTTTACGCTGCTGCTACTCTCTGTTTATTATCTATGTATAGTCACTTTACCTAAATGTACATATTACCTCAATTACCTTGACTAACCTGTGCCCCCACACATTGACTCTGTACCGATACCCCTGTATATAGCCTCACTACTATTATTTTATTGTTGCTTTTTTGTATTTTTTTTTTTTACACTTCAGTTTATTTTAGTAAATACTTTCCTAACACTTATTTTTCTTAAAACTGCGTTGTTGGTTAAGGGCTTGTAAGTAAGCATGTCACATAGTATCAGCAATCCAGGGTTTATTTACATCATTGGCCTAGCTCCTATAAGCCCTAGAGAGGACAGTGATGTGGGACTGGCTGGGGTTAGTGGAGCTACATCATCAATCACCCTCTACTGTTCTATTACTGAACTTTTACTGTATTGAAGGAGAGACAATAACCTGCAGCATGTCATCATTAGCATCACAGTACACTGTAATGCTATGTGTATCCCATTGTCCTCAGGCTCTGTACACTGACGCAAACACTGTACCTCTGTCTCTCTCTCTAATCCTCACATTCTTCATTAATTCTACCCAGCTTTCCTTCCTCTTCCGTTGTTCGCCCCTGTCTCATACAATCCTGTCCTCCATTCCCCCTAAATTTTCCCCCTCTTTTCATTGCTTTCTCTCCTTCTCTCCCTCCCTGACTCTCGCTCAGTGTTCTGGTGCTGCGGCAGACAGTATGACATCACCGCTGAGCTGGTGTACTGCAGTGTGTGTGTGTGCATTGTGAGTCCCAGACGTAGTCTCAACAGTAAGGGATTACTGTCGCTCAGTATCTAAGTAGGTGTGAAACCAAGGCACAAACGTCACTCTGTGTGTGTTTGATGACATGCTGTAAAAGTGATGGTTCTACTTGAAGCCCTGGATGACAGGTCAGTGTGAGGCTGCAGTTAGGATAGGAAGGAGGAGCAGTGCACGGAGGCAGTATAGAGCTGCCTGGTCTCAGGCTATTGTTCCGCCGGGGATAGTGAATGGGGCTCGGCCATTGATCTTGAGGAAGAGCACTCCCCCTCCTATGGCTTCATGGATCTGTGTGTGAGGCTGATACGGGCATCTAACCACTAACTAATGAAGAAACCAGCGATGAGTCTGCACTACGGATAGCCTGAACTACACAGCTCCCCGTCAGAGGATTAATGCGAGGAAGCGTGTGTAGAACACACACACACACACACACACACGGCACATCACCAATTTGCCGGAACAACACCAGATGCAGATCATACATATCTGAGATGCCACCCCAGCTATTTGTCCACCAGCAGAAAGGTGCCAATAAGAGGTTTTACATGTCATATATGACAAGAAAAATCCAGCACATAATAATAACTGTTATAGTACAGCTATAGCATGCTATCTAGGGCCACAACATACATACGCTGGATAATCCTGCAGAGACATCTTAAACAACAATTCCATTTCCCTCTTTTGCTGACTTGTATTTGTTCTGGACATTGATTTTCTTTCCCTCCCTCCCTGCCTCCCTCCCTCCATTTCTCTGTCTATTTGAGCTAGCTAGCTGCAGAGTGAACGTGCTGTTTCCGGTCAGGGTGGTGGTGTTGTGGTGAGAAGCCAGTCAGACAGAGACCCCCAAGGACTCTATGCTCTGGACACACAGGAACCAACCTGGCCGAGCAATTACAACCGCTCACTCAA
This sequence comes from Salvelinus namaycush, assembly GCF_016432855.1. Lineage (NCBI taxonomy): Eukaryota > Metazoa > Chordata > Actinopteri > Salmoniformes > Salmonidae > Salvelinus > Salvelinus namaycush. Next base: position 28,041,422 of record NC_052307.1, on the reverse strand, counting down.
CACAGTCCATCTGTCTGTCCGTCTGCTTCCAGCTATGCCCTCTGATCAAATGCGTATAATAACTGTTCACGTTCTCACACTTCCTATATCTTTCTGGGGGAACCACAGAAATAGAGAGAGGACTGTATATAGAGTGAGAGAGACTGGAAGAAAGAGAGACAATACGCATTCCTCATGTGTACTACTGTGTAGCTACACTATCATTACTATTGGTAACAAGGATGCAATTATATGGAATCAACTAGAGACCGCTAATAAGTCCCATGGTTGCAATAGACTTGTTCTGTAATTAGGTTAACAGCTAGCTATATAGTCACTGTGGGGTTACACTATAGAGTGAGATCAGAACCAAGAGAGTGAGTGACGGGGTGTAGAGAATTCAGTGGGAGTCTGAGCTGTCATCTGTGAAATCAAACAGAAGCACAGTCAGTGGATCTACAGCTTTGAATCCGACTATCACTGAATGCATCTCTATACTGACGTTTCAATACGGCTGCAGCATCGAGCTCTTTTGAAAGATGCGTGGGTGTGTGTGTGTGTGTGTGTGTGTGTGTGTGTGTGTGTGTGTGCGCGCGCGCATGTGAAAAAGAGAGACAGACAGAGGACAAGACCGAGAGCAAGGGAGTGAGTGAGAAGGGCAACTTGATCAGATACAGTAATTTGCGACAACAGTACAAAATGTTTAGCCCATTCTCTCAACAATGCACATACTTTGGAGCGTTCAAATTTCTTAAGGTTGCATCATCTGGCACTTCACAGCATCCTTAACCATATCTGCTGTAGCTGAAATCCCTTCCTACACAGCAATCTCACTGGCTATACAGTATACAGACAGAACACCTTAGCTCTCTGCTGTGTGTCTTTGAATCTACATGCTCCCTAAACTAGCATAGTGTAGGAGCTTCACTGAAGCCAAGGTCAAATAATGTAGCTAATGAGATCAGTGTACTGATCATCAATGTACTTACCACCCCCACACAACAGACAGCCCACAACAGGACATCACATTACAGATAGACTAAAATAAGTCACAACACAAGGAGTATTACAGAACAGGACACGCACCCCTCACACACACACACACCCCTCACACACACTTCTCATGCACACACTCCTAATCTCAGACATACATGCACCGCTACTCCCTAATATACTCTCAAACAACCAGCTAGACTCTCTCTCCTGCAAAGAGCTGTAGTTGCTACGGGACACCAAATACTATGAATGTTATGGACAGAACATGAACAAACAGAAGTTCTGTTTTGAGAGAGTTAAAGTTAAATAATTCACTCAACGTTCTGTCACTGTTCTATTCTATTCAATTGAAAACTGAACTGAAAGATGAATCTGTTTAATATGAGACAGACGTCATCAGGAGACTTCAATATGGAACAGAGAAGTGTGTTTTCACGGTGTGTCTCTCAAACAGCCCTCTCTTTACTCATCATCTCCATTTCCTCTATCCTTCACTCCTTTCCTCACTCCCTTTCTCTGTGTGACAGAGAGACATGGACAGATTCATTAGCGAAGGGAATACCAAATAGAGAGAGGGAAGCGAGGGATAGGCCTCCAAATAGTTAATGTGGAGAGACAGAAACAGAGAGCAGCGTGGTGAATGGCACTGAACAAGCTGTGAATCTAATCTGCATGATGACCTAGGAAAGTAAATGGATTAAAATAGAAGGATAGTCTAATCAAAGTTTGCAGTAAGATGATACAGATGCGGAGCATTTGGGTTAGTTAGGGATCACAACATGGTTAAACTGTATAAAGAAAACCCAGAGCAGACAGATAAACCCACAGACAGATTGGCAGAGAGTCAGTAGCATGACAGAGAGAGGATAGAGTGAAGAGATTAGAGTGCTGAAAGAAAGAAGGGGACAGATTGGAACACAATCCAGTTTCTACTCACTCCACAGGTGATGATCTTGGCCGGCATGCCTCTTGGCCCTCCACTCCCTCTCCGCTTTTCTCTCTTTCTCTCTGTCTCTCTTACACACACACTCATACACTCTACTATCGTTCCCTTGCCCCCAGAGAGTGTGACACACACACTTGAGTGCACAGGGCCCGTCCAGGGGGAGGGGACAGGAGGGGAGGCTGGGGGTGAGGGGGGGCCAGGGGGTTTATCTCTAGAGGAATGCTGCCTGTATCTAAAGACACACACACATACACACACTCATCAACAAATATGTTCCTCTCAGTCTCACGCTGTGTCGCCTCTCCCACTACCTCTCCGTCTCTCTTTCTTCATGCCACTTTCCTTTTACTGTCTCCCTCTACTCTCCACCAGCTCCCCCCTCATTCTCTCTTTCATCCCCAGGTTGATCCCTTCTTTTCTGCTGTCCCTCCTTCCATACATGTCTCCCCACATCTCTCTGTCCCTCCTGTATTTTTTTTGACAGCCAGACAATAAAAACAATTCTCGGGCCAGGCATTTCCCAAAAGGCGTGGTGTTTCGGGTGGAGAAAGCCTGTGCTGTGTGAGCAGGTCTGTTCCAGTCTGTAGAGTGACTTAGCGCCCAGCGGGTGGGGGGGCATTTACGCTGCCATTGCCCTGTGACAATGGGCCAGACGCACGGAGCGGGGGGAGGGACCAGGGGGGCGATTCTCTCAAAGGGCCCTGCCTCTTTTAATAAAGCGTCTGTCATTCCCCGCTTGAAAAGGCCTCCTTTTTTCCCCTCTCACCTCCTTTCTATCTCTCCTAGCCAAACGCTGGGAAAAGCATATTGCTGCCAAAACCATGCAGAGAGATAAATGCTTGTAGGAGAGGGGGGATGAGGGGGGTAGTAGGGGAGCGGTTGTTCCTCCTGATGGGGGGTTACACACCACTCAGTGTCACTGGACCGTGACCTGGTTAAAAACATCACGTGACTGGGTCCTGGTGTGTTATGTGGGTGAGAGTTTCCAGTGCCAACCACTGCAGGGCAGGGGGCTGGAGATACTAATGTCTGTGAAGAGATGACAAATTACCCTGTGGTCCTCAGCTATAGAAGACAAATAAGCTCCTTTCATGATCTTAGTATTATCTAACAAAACTCTGCCACATCTAATATCCCCTGGCTCTGAGTACAGTATGTAGGGGGAAGCTAAAGATGAGTGATAACATAGCAGGAATAACAGACTGACAAGAGCTCTTCAGATCAGAGTCCAGACGTGGGTAATGATGGAACCAGGCTGGTATCTGTCAAGAGCCAATGGTGTTCTCTATTACGGAGAATTCTAAAACAGCACCAGTCTGCCTGGCCCACCCATAGCCATCACCCATTGCCAAACTTTAACCAAAGACTAGGCCTAGACTGGGGCAAAGAGAGACACATAGAGGAACGAGCCATGACTCTCTGAATGTGTATGGGTCAGGACCAGGGTTATATGCTGTGATATACTGTGCTCTCCTGTATTGTGATGTGGCTGATTTAGGTTAGGGGCAGACGTGCCCTCTAGACCTCCCATGCTGCCCCCCTCGTTGGCAGGACAAAGCCCCTCTCTCCCTGCTCTTTAGGGCCACTGCCATCAGCGTGTGGCAGGCGCTTTGTGGGGGTTATTGCCTATTTCCTGATGCTTCCTGAAACACTGGGGAGACTTCAAAAGGTGGTGGAGGAATCAACATCAACAAACTGTCATTCTGTCACACACTCATACTTTGTCATACACACAGTCGCATGAACACACGAATGCAGGCAAACTCTGAAAAGCGCGTGCACACACACACACACACACAGGTTCTTCTCTGGATCAAAAAGGCTTAGGTGGTGGGCGTGGCAGGGGGCGTGGAAGAAAGCTTTGTCGGGCCTTCTGCGTGGCTGAATTTTAGACACATTTTCTGAGAAATGTTTGTATTTTTACAGCAGTTTCATGCAATTCTACACATTTCTCCATGGAGCTGAGATAATTTTATTTCAATTTATTCCAAGCTACAGGCCTTAAAGCGGGCTAACAGACCATTCCATGTCTAACACTAGACTAACACTGCGCTAACACAGACCTATGGCTGCTTCTACACAGGCAGCCCAATTCTGATATTTTTTCCCACTAATTGGTCTTTTGACCAATCACAGTAAATCTTTTCACATCAGAGCCGATCTGATTGGTCGAAAGACCAATTAGTGAAAAGAATATCAGAATTGGGCTGCCTGTGCAAACACAACCTAACACGCACACATTGTACAAAGAATATACATTTTGGCCTATACTAAGCTACTGTGCCCCAATCATACCCGCAGGGTGAGAGACTTGCCTGTAGACATGTAAAGACAGCAACATAATGGACCTGCGTAACACAAGGAGGAAATAGAAAATAGGAGAAAGACGGGACTAACGGAGGATGTATAGCCACAGGCAGCAATTGTTTTTGGGCAGGACCAGTGACCCATCAGTCTTTTTGAGTGGAGAGACAAAGCAAGAGAGGAAGAAAGGGAGAGATACTGTAGAGGGGGAGAGTGTGCTTTTGAGAGAGAGAGGGGAGAAGGGGGGAAGAGAGCAACATCTCCCTACCCAATGGGCACAGATGTCAATTCAACGTTTATTCCCCGTTGGTTCAATGTAATTTGAAATGACTCATTTCATTGAAATGACATGGAAACAACGTTGATTCAACTGGTGGGTGCCCAGTGTGTATCCTTTTTTTTCATTCTTTTTTTCTTCCTTCGTCTGCTATGTGAGAGGGGCATCAGACAGAAATCTGGTGTCCTCCGTAATTATTGGGACAGTGAAGCATTTTTTCTTATTTTGGTATTATACTCCAAAAGTTCAGATTTTAAATCAAGTATTTGAGGGTATTTTCATCCATATCGAGTGAACCGTTTAGGGAATCACAGTACTTTCTGTACAGCATAAGTATTGGGACAAATTACTTATACACTGAGTGTACAAAACATTATGAACACCTGCTCTTTCATGGCATAGACTGACCAGCTGAATCCAGGTGAAAGCTATGATCCCTTATTGATGTCACTTGTTAAATCCACTTCAAATCAGTGTAGATGAAGGGGAGAAACAGGTTAAATCAGGATTTTTAAGCCTTGAGACATGGATGGGGGGTATGATATAGGATGCAATGTAATCATTGTGTGTTAGGGATATGATACCAAATACTAATCTTTTCACTTATATACACTTATAAGTGAATTTGTCCCAATATTTTCGGCACCCTTTTTGGACTATGTACAAAAAGTGCTGTAATTTCTAAACGGTTCACTCGATATAGATGAAAATACCCTCAAATATTTGATTTAAAATCGGAACTTTTGGAGGATAGAGCCTTTAACCTCATACTCATTGTGTCATTTCAAATCCAAAGTGCTGGAGTACAGAGCCAAAACAACAACGTGTCCCAATACTTTTGGAGCTCATTGTAGCTACAAAAGCACAGAACATGGCCTTTCTGGTCATCGAGCTCTCCTCTCCTTCCCTCTCCGTTTCTCGTCTTCTGACTGGCTGTGCTGTGGAGATGGGAGGGGGGCATATCAGGGAGAAGAGAGGGAGAAAGAAACTGATGGAAAACGAAAATGGCAGGGGAGCTTGTGTGTCAGTGTGTGTGAGAATACTGTATGTGCGTGTATATAATTGATATGTGTGAGAGAAAGAGGGGAAAATTAGATGATGTTGGAAGGAGGGAGATTGGCATCCATCCATGCAGTGCAGTGCAGTGCAGTACAGTCTATGCTGGCCCTTTCTGTGCTGTAATAATAAAGTTATGTCCAGTGTTGGGGAAGAAACTCTGAAAATATAGTTTACCAAGCTACCAATTACCTGGAAGAAATTAAGCTACCCCTATGAAACATGTAGTTTACTAAAACTAAAATTACTTTTAAATAGTAGTATGTTTCAAGTGAAAATTAGGCAGGTCTTGTCACACCCTGGCCTTAGTTATCTTTGTTTTCATTTATTATTTTAGTTAGGTCAGGGTGTGACATGGTGAATGTATGTGTTTTTGTAGTGTCTAGGGTGGTTGTAAGGTTAGGGGGTTTATTAGAGTAGTTGGGTTTATGTTTAGTATAGTAGTCTAGCTGTGTCTATGGTTGCCTGAAGGGTTCTCAATCAGAGACAGATGTCATTAATTGTCTCTGATTGGGAGCCATATTTAAGGCAGCCATAGGCACTAGGTTTTTGTGGGTAATTGTCTGTCTGTGTCTATGTGTAGTGTTTGTGTCAGCACTATCTAGATTTATAGCTTCATGGTCGTCTGTTTGTTGTTTTGTTTCATTTTTCTTCTTAAAATAAAGAGAAGATGTATTTTTCACGCGCTGCGCCTTGGTCCAATCTCTCTCCCTTCGACGATCGTGACAGAATTACCCACCAAACCCGGATCAAGCAGCGTGACAAGCGGCAACAGGATCAAGGCATCAAGGATTCATGGACATGGGAGGAGATATTAGATGGAAAGGGACCTTGGGCACAACCGGGAGAATATCGCCTCCCTCGTGAAGAGCTGGAGGCAGCGAAAGCCGAGAGGAGGCGATATGAGGAGGCAGCACGGAGGCAAGGCTGGAAGCCCGTGAGTACTACCCAAAAATTTCTTGGGGGGGGGGCTAAGAGGTAGTGGGCCGAGGGCAGGTAGGAGACCTGCGCCCACTTCCCAGGCTAACCGTGGAGAGCGGGAGTACGGGCGAACACCGTGTTACGCAATAGAGCGCACGGTGTCTCCTGTACGTGTTCATAGCCCGGTGCGGGTTATTCCATCTCCCTGCACTGGTAGGGCTAGATTGGGCATTGAGCCAGGTGCCATGATGCCGGCTCAACGCGTCTGGTCTCCAGTGCGTCTCCTCGGGGCGGCATACATGGCACCAGCCTTACGCATGGTGTCCCCGGTTCGCCTACATAGCCCGGTGCGGGTTATTCCACCTCCCCGCACTGGTCGGGCGACGGGGAGCATTCAACCAGGTAAGGTTGGGCAGGCTCGGTGTTCAAGGGAACCAGTACGCCTGCACGGTCCGGTATTTCCGGCGCCACCTCCCCGCCCCAGTCCAGTTCCACCAGTGCCTACACCACGTAACAGGCTTCCAGTGTGTCTCCAGAGCCCTGTTCCTCCTCCACGCACTCGTCCTATGGTGCGTGTCTCCAGCCCGGTACCACCAATTCCGGCACCACGCACTAAGCCTCCTGTGCGTCTCCAGAGTCCTGTGCATCCTGTTGCTGCTCCCCGCACTAGCCCTGAGATGCGTGTCCCCAGCCCGGTACCACCAGTTCCGGCACCACGCACTAGGCCTAATGTGCGTCCCCAGGGTCCAGTATGCCCTGTTCCTTCTCCCCGCACTAGCCTGAAGGTGCGTGTCCTTAGCCCGGTGCCTCCAGTTCCGGCACCACGCACCAGGCCTACAGTGCGCCTCATCCGGCCAGAGCCATCCGTCTGCCCAGTGCCATCTGAGCCATCCGTCTCCCCAGCGCCATCTGAGCCATCCGTCTCCCCAGCGCCATCTGAGCCATCCGTCTCCCCAGCGCCATCTGAGCCATCCGTCTCCCCAGCGCCATCTGAGCCATCCGTCTCCCCAGCGCCGTCTGAGCCATCCGTCTGCCCCGAGCCATTAGAGCCATCCGTCTGTCCCGAGCCGTCAGAGCCGTTAGTCAGTCAGGAGCCGCTAGAGCCATTCGTCAGTCAGGATCTGCCAGAGCCGCCAACCAGACAGGATCTGCCAGAGCCGCCAACCAGACAGGATCTGCCAGAGCCGCCAACCAGACAGGATCTGCCAGAGCCGCCAACCAGACAGGATCTGCCAGAGCCGCCAACCAGACAGGATCTGCCAGAGCCGCCAACCAGACAGGATCTGCCAGATCCGTCAGCCAGCCATGAGCAGCCAGATCTGTCAGCCAGCCATGAGCAGCCAGATCCGTCAGCCAGCCATGAGCAGCCAGATCCGTCAGCCAGCCATGAGCAGCCAGATCCGTCAGCCAGCCATGAGCAGCCAGATCCGTCAGCCAGCCATGAGCAGCCAGATCCGTCAGCCAGCCATAAGCCGTCCAGCCAGGATCCGCCAGAGCCGTCCAGCCAGGATCCGCCAGAGCCGTCATCCAGCCAGGATCCGTTCCTCAGTCCGGAGCTGCCGTCCCTCAGTCCGGGGCTGCCCCTTATCCTGGTGCTGTCCCTTATCCTGGTGCTGCCCCTTATCCTGGTGCTGCCCCTTATCCTGGTGCTGCCCCTTAGTCCGGTGCTGCCCCTTAGTCCGGTGCTGCCCCTTAGTCCGGTGCTGCCCCTTAGTCCGGTGCTGCCCCTTAGTCCGGTGCTGCCCCTTAGTCCGGTGCTGCCCCTTAATCCAGTGGGGTTAAGTTGGCGGGTGGTCAGTTGGAGGAGGCTACGAAAGCGGGTAGTGACTATGGTGGGGTGGGGACCACGACCAGTACCAGAGCCGCCACCGTGGACAGACGCCCACCCAGACCCTCCCCTAGACTTTATGCTGGTGCGCCCGGAGTTCGCACCTTAAGGGGGGGGGGTTATGTCACACCCTGGCCTTAGTTATCTTTGTTTTCATTTATTATTTTAGTTAGGTCAGGGTGTGACATGGTGAATGTATGTGTTTTTGTAGTGTCTAGGGTGGTTGTAAGGTTAGGGGGTTTATTAGAGTAGTTGGGTTTATGTGGTCCAATCTCTCTCCCTTCGACGATCGTGACAGGTCTTATACTGAAAAGAAAGGAAATTATAGCCTACTTCATTCATATTTTATTTTAGCCAAAAAAGTGGTGTATAGTTCCAGTAATTAACTACACCTCTACATGGTAAATAAGTAATTAACTACTGAAAACACTATCAAGATTTGAATTTAGTTTAATTACCACCAAGCTACAGCAAAATGTAGTTAAAGAGATTCTCCACTACTTTTGTATACTTAGCCAGTAGTTCTGAAAGTAGCGTTCATGGGCCAAAAGTGGTCCCTGAAAATTGTATACTACGTCACATATGTGACTCGTTTCAGGAAAGGCGTATGTCGCAAGTCACAACTTCACAGGAGAGGCATTTGAACGTTTTTTTTAAATTATTTTTTTAAATCAAAATGCATTTTTTTGGCAGATATGCCTTCTTGAACATTTGAACTTTAATGTGACTTAATAACAAACTTGTATGCCATCTGTATATATGAATACGGTTGTTAATTTACGAGCCTAATTGGTTTATCCACAGAAAAAGGCAGGAACCTTCCTGCTAGTCATGACTGGCTGAGATAATGAATGGGCTGGACATGCCTTGAGATGAGTTTCGGATTGGTCTGCCGTGTAACGGCGATCAACAGTGTTGTTGTCACGGAAGAAGTCGACTGAGTTTTGAAATCAGTGGAATGTCTGGTAGAAGCAGAGTATGATAAGGAGATGACTTCAATTCTGGCGTTTGATTGCAAATGTAGAGGGAGTCGAAAAGAGAACACAGAACACTGTTGTATAAAACACCTGTTTTAGGATTACATCTTCAAACTAAGGGCAACCATGGCACCCATGACAGAGGGAGAAATATCTGATGATTCTTATGGCATTGCACAGGGTCAGTTTGAACCAGAGTGACTTGACACAATGGGTCAAGCAAGCTGTACAAACAAAACGGAAATGACACAAGACGTCTTATTTAATGAAAGGGGTTGCAGTCTGCCGTGAAGCATTCATCCATGTATACGGGTAAGAGTCTAGATAGTTTCAGATGTTATACATTTCTAATTTTGTCAGAAAGTTGTTTTCATTTCAAGTTAAAGCTTACTGCTAGCTAGCTAGCTAATTTTCCATAAACATCAGATACCCCCTAGCGGTCAGAGGATTAAATCACCTTGAGCTCAACATTTGAATGGACTGGAAAATAATGGCTTAAGTTTTGCGACTAAAGACACCCTTCTAGCTAGCTGACCACCGATTTTGATTGCAATTTATGTAAGTTAAGTTATGTGTTGAGAGTTTTCCAAAAAGTTATATATATATATACCGAGATGAGATCCTCAGAGCCCTTGTGAGACCATATGCTGACACATGCACATTTGTGGCCTGCTGGAGGTCATTTCGCAGGGCTCTGGCAGTGTGAACCTGCTTTCACCTGCTCAAAGGCGGAGGTGGCGGTCCTGCTGCTGGGTTGTTGCCCTCCTACGGCCTCCTCCACGTCTCCTGATGTACTGGCCTGTCTCCTGGTAGCGCCTCCATGCTCTGGACACTACGCTGACAGACACAGCAAACCTTCTTGCCACAGCTCGCATTGATGTGCCATCCTGGATGAGCTGCACTACCTGAGCCACTTGTGTGGGTTGTAGACTCCGTCTCATGCTACCACTAGAGTGAGAGCACCGCCAGCATTCAAAAGTGACCAAAACATCAGCCAGGAAGCATAGGAACTGAGAAGTGGTCTGTGGTCACCACCTGCAGAATCACTCCTTTATTGAGGGTGTCTTGCTAATTGCCTTTAATTTCCACCTTTTGTCTATTCCGTTTGCACAACAGCATGTGAAATTTATTGTCAATCAGTGTTGCTTCCTAAGTGGACAGTTTGATTTCACAGAAGTGTGATTGACTTGGAGTTACATTGTGTTGTTTAAGTGTTCCCTTTATTTTTTTGAGCAGTGTATATATACACACAGTGTGGAACATGCTGTATATTGTAAAATTCGACTGCGCGACAGACCACACATCATTTAATATCTAACTTTTTACCTCTGAAATATAGCTAACTGATTTCAGGCAGGTATATCTTTTTTTAACCAGAAGGCTAACCATCTAGTCAACTATTTAGTAAACACTTCAGATGCGATGTTGGTGTCTCTTTTTTGAACAAAATGTAATGGATATATCTTGTAATTGAGCAAAATAATAAGGTGGCCAATAACTGGGGACCATATGCTGATAATGCAGGATGTAATTTCTTTGCTAAACCACTTATCAAAAAGCTGATAGTAGTAGTATTTCCACTGAAATGTCGAACATGCTAATTGCTAACCCTTTAGCTAACATTTTTACGACACCAATAATCACAAAACATTGATGGCTTGATCACAAGATAACACTGTTGAAGGTAATATATTTCTAAACGCTGTTGAATATGCCGATAAGACGGGGTGCAATGCTAGCTGACATTAGGTGGCTGGCTCGCTAGCTAGCATTACGTGTATGATCTGTGTAGTAATATTATCTCAGACATCAATTTGCATTCTGGCTGGTCTAGTCCAACCAATGTCTGTTCACTTGGGCATGGCCACTGAGTGAGCATAAGTCCACTTATGAAAACAATTCTCTCATTTAGAAGCTAAAATCACATTTCATCTTCTCACAAATAGTTTCCTATTTTAACATTTAAATTGGACAACAATTCCATGTGAATCTGATAACTAGAATGTGTAGACTTTCCAAGATACAATTTATGTTGTCCTATCATCAGATATAATGTCCCAGACAACAACTGATCTCACATCATATTCTTCAAGTACCAACGGACACTTTCAACTGGTTGAGAAAGGGAAATATTGTTCCATTCCCCAACCTTTTGATGTTACCATACTTTCTCTGTGGTAACACAGGGCTTTCCAAGAGTCCATTCTGTAGAGTGGAGAGAAAAGGGGGAAAGGTATTTATGGGGGGTCATAAACCTCACCCAACAGGGCAACGTCATGACACTACTATGCAAGTAACCATTTCGCTGTACCATTACACCTTCTGTAGAGACCCATCCACTTAGCAAGATGTGGCTGGGGTTATAGCATTTCTTCCACATGACACATCAATTTAGACAAGTGTGTCTGGGTAAGCGTCATCTAATATTTAGAAAGTATTTTTATCTGGACACTTTCTGTTTACCTGGAATTTTTCCTTATTGTAGGCTACTACTTCTACCACTTTTAGTCTTGAAATCTTTACTACACTACTTACTGTTTATTACATGGCCTCACATAAGAATCCTTAAAGCGATGGGTGGGGCTGAATTAACTTCTTTGGGAATGGGGGGCAGTATTGAGTAGCTTGGATGAATAAGGTGCCCAGAGTAAACTGCCTGTTACTCAGGCCCAGAAGCTAGAATATGCATATAATTAGTAGATTTGGATAGAAAACACTCTAAAGTTTCCAAAACTGTTAAAAATAATGTATGTGAGTATAACATAACTCATATGGCAGGCAAAAACCTGAGAAAAATCCAACCAGGAAGTGGGAAATCTGAGGTTTGTAGTTTTTCAAGTGATTGCCTATCCAATATCCAGTGTAAATGGGGTCAGATTGCGCTTCATAAGTCTTCCAGTAGATGTCAACAGTCTTTAGAAAGTTGTTTCAGGCTTCTATTGTGAAAGGGGAGCGAATAAGACCACTCAAAGCCGGTGGCTCAGCTGAAAGCCTTTAGTTTAGTCTCGCCTTTAGTTAAGACGGTCGGTTCCTTTCCTTTCTAATGACAACGGAATTGTCCGGAATATAATTGAAGATTTATGATAAAAACATCCTAAAGATTGATTATATACATGTTTCTACGAACTGTAATGGAACTTTTCTGACTTTTCGTCTGGACTTAGTGCCCGCGCTTTGTGCATTTGGATTAGTGAACTAAACGCGTGAACAAAAAGGAGGTATTTGGACATAAAGATTAACTTTATCGAACAAAACAAACATTTATTGTGGAACTGGGATTCCTGGGAGTGCATTCCGATGAAGATCATCAAAGGTAAGTGAATATTTATAACTCTATTTCTGACTTTTGTTGACTCCACAACTTGGCGGGTATCTGTATGGCTTGTTTTGGTGGCTGAGCGCTGTACTCAGATTATCGCATGGTGTGCTTTCGCCGTAAAGATTTTTTTAAATCTGACACAGCGGTTGCATTAAGGAGAAGTGTATCTTTAATCCTATGTCAAACACTTATATCTTTCATCAAAGTTTATGATGAGTATTTCTGTAAATTGACGTGGCTCTCTGCAAATTCACCGGATGTTTTGGAGGCAAAACATTACTGAACATAACGCGCCAATGTAAACTGAGATTTTTGGATATAAATATGAACTTAATCGAACAAAACATACATGTATTGTGTAACATGAAGTCCTATGAGTGCCATCTGATGAAGATCATCAAAGGCTAGTGATTAATTCTATCTCTATTTCTGCTTTTTGTGACTCCTCTCTTTGGCTGGAAAATGGCTGCATGTTTTTTGTGACTAGGCGCTGACCTAACATAATCGCATGTTATGCTTTCGCCGTAAAGTCTTTTTGAAATCGGACACTGTGGTTGGATTAACAAGAAGTTTATCTTTAAAATGGTGTATAATACTTGTATGTTTGAGGAATTTTAATTATGAGATTTCTGTTGTTTGAATTTGGCACCCTGCAATTTCACTGGCTGTTGTCAAATCGATCCCGTTAACGGGATTTGAGCCCTATGAAGTTTTAAGAGGCTGTGAACAATGCTGAATGGGTGTAGACAAAGAAGAGCTCTCCAGTAGGTGTGCCAAAACATTCAAGGGCCATTTTCTCCAAAGTGGGGTTACAAGTTTATCAACTTTCAAAGCAGAATTACTTTCCCATTGTTCCTCAAATGCAGTGTATGATGTGCCATTTTGTAGCTCTGTGCTTTTATCCAATGTAAAAAACACAATTTCCAATTTTGCTGCATAAGACCGAATCAAGGCGGTCGGTCACATATGTGCAGTTATGTGCACCAAGTCATTGCTCTCTCTCTCTGCTGTGTCCACTGAGCCATTGGGCCCACCCTGCAACCTCATTGGATAACGCTGGGCAGGCCTCTTGCTAGTTGTCCCTCAAATGTGAGGGGCTTTAGCTCATTGACTAGGGGGCAGGCCCACGTGGGGGTAATGTAGGGAAAATGGCATGGCACAGCTTCAAGAAAACAGTCACTTTCAAACTAGGGATTTCGTGGCTAATTGAGGTAAGACAGTAATTCTGCTCATAGATTATGCATGTATGAACTATTCATTGATACATCCAGCCCAAAGCAGGAGGTTTAAAAAATACTTTCTTAGTTGCCAAAGTGCCGGAGCATGTTAACCTGTTATGGCTGCAAGGGGCAGTATTGAGTAGCCAGTTAAATCGTGCCCATTTCAAACGGCCTCGTACTCAATTCTTGCTCGTACAATATGCATATTATTATTACTATTGGATAGAAAACACTCTCTAGTTTCTAAAACCGTTTGAATTATTTCTCTGAGTGAAACAGAACTCATTCTGCAGCACATTTCCTGACCAGGAAGTGGAATGTCAGAAATCGATGCTCTGTTCAACTTCCTGCCTATACATGGGCATGATACGTAAGAGTCTACGTACACTTCATACACCTTCCCCTGGTTGTCAAGAGGCGGTGAGAAGAAATTTCGTGTTTATCTTGGTCTGAGGTGGAATTAAAGGTCTTTGTATGACGTGACCGTCCATTTCCTGTTTCTGGAGCGCGCGAAAGGGGACATGGATTTGCCTTCTGTTTAGCTGTCGTTATGGACGACTAACATCTCCGGTTTAGATTTTATTTGATACATGTGACCATATCATCGTAAAGTATGTTTTTTCAATATAGTTTAATCAGATTATTGAAATTTTTTCGGGAGTTTTGCCGTGTTCCGTTCTCTGACTTTGTTGACGTTGGAGAGATCCGTGCCACTTGGCAAGTGCCCATGCTAAATGATGAGGGAAATTTGCCGTTCCAGATCCAAACAACGACTGTTCTGGACAAAGGACACCTTGTCCAACATTCTGACGGAAGATCACCAAAAGTAAGAAACATTTTATGATGCTATTTCTAATATCTGTCGTGCATGTGAACTGGTCGTCGGCGCCCAAGTGTTTCTGGCTATTGTGGCTACGCTAATATAATGCTACATTTTGTTTTCGCTGCAAAACATTTAATAAATCGGAAATATTGTCTGGAATCACAAGATGCCTGTCTTTCAATTGCTGTACACTATGTATTTTTCAGAAATGTTTTATGATGAGTAATTAGGTATTTGACGTTGGTGTCTGTAAATATTATGGCTGCTTTCGGTGCAATTTCTGATTGTAGCTGAAATGTAAACTATGATTTATACCTGAAATATGCAAATTTTTCGAACAAAACATATGCTATACAATAAATATGTTATCAGACTGTCATCTGATGAAGTTGTTTCTTGGTTAGTGGCTATTTATATCTTTATTTGGTCGAATTTGTGATAGCTACTGATGGAGTAAAAAACTGTTGGAGTAAAAAAGTGGTGTCTTTTGCTAACGTGGTTAGCTAATAGATTTACATATTTTGTCTTCCCTGTAAAACATTTTAAAAATCGGACATGTTGGCTTGATTCACAAGATGTGTACCTTTCATATGCTGTATTGGACTTGTTAATGTGTGAAAGTTAAATATTTAAAAAAAATATCTTTTGAATTTCGCGCCCTGCACTTTGAGCTGGCTGTTGTCATAAGTGTACCGACGTCGGGCTTGCGCGCCAAACAGGTTAAATTATTAGATGAATTACATGTAGTTCGCTACTCCCCAACACTGGTTATGTCCCTTCACTCTTCTCCAGTCTGGTAATAACGCGGACGGACGGACAGATTCGCACTGCACCAAGTGGGCCCCAGCCAACACACAGCCCTAACATGCTACACTACACTGTCCTGGGCTGGGTCTTGGCTGTGGAGTGGTTAGTCACTCCCTGTGTCGTTAGTGACTCCTTGTGTCTCTTCTGCAGGGAGATGAGATGCAGAGCTAGAAGGTTGACGCTTATTTGTCATGAGTCTTGGCCTGGAGGCAGAGTGGTTTCTGCAGCTGGCCCATCTAGCGGAAACCACTCAAAGTTAAAATTGTCTAGATCATAAAAATCTATGAAAACAAAAATGTGCTCTTTGGTCTTCATATAAGGTTAGGGTTAGATATTAGGGTTAGCAGTGTAGTTAGGGTTAAGGTTAGGGTTAGGTTTAAAATCTGATTTCAGGACATTGTGGCTGTGCCAGGTAGTGACCATTCTGCAGAGTTGCTTCCAGTACATGAGCATGAGTCATCTCAATAAATGCCAACCTGCACCGAGCTGCCTGGAGGAGCCATTCTGCAGAATAAGTGAGTCTGAGAGACATGGTGATGTATGCAGGGGAGAGTCCGGTCTAAGCAGCCAGCCAGGCCATAATTCACTCAGCCTGTTTAATAAGTGCAGAGCCCAGAGTGGCCCCAGACTCCACAGACTCCATTCAAACCTAATGCACTCCTCCGACACTGTCAGAAACAGGCTCCACCATTCTGGGACTTCAGGATAGTAGCCACTACTGTGGATATCATTCATCAGTCTGTAGAAAACGAAATGTTTACATTGTGATGTGATCAGTACAAAAACTGCAGGACAGTAGTGTCTCCGTGGAGTAGTATGAGTAGGTGTACTGTATCATATGGTGGTAGTAGTAGCGCTGTGGTAATGTTATACATTCAATACCAGAGGTCTACCTCCCACTAGACAGGACATAGTGTACTGCTATCCATAATCTACAGAACGGTATCCTGTTTGTCCCTGACTCTCGCGCGTGTGTGTGTTGGGTTCCTGGCATATCCAGATGGATAGGCCATGACAGAGGTACAGGCCTCAATTGACCATTTGACATTTGCTGCTAACTGCCTCTATATATCACCAGCCTCATCTCTCACCTCCAGTCAGAGAGAGGAGAGGAGAGAGGGAACGAGCTAAAGAAAGGAGGTGATGACAAGAGAGACAGATGAAGAGAGCAAATGGTACATGGCTTAGTGGAAAAGAGGGAAGATGTCTTGGGCATGACCGTGGCAACAGGGATAATAAATAAACGCCTCCTGAGGAAGTAAAGAGAGTTTGCATGTGTGTGTGTTCAAGAATCTCATTGACAGTGCAGACAGGGGAGGCTGCTGCAGCAGAGAGGGACAACAGTATCCTGTACAACAGGGCAAACAAACTGTTCTGTAAACACAGGCCCACACAGACATATTAATTACCATACTAAGCTATCTAATAAATAACTATCCGCTTCCCATCAATTTGGGCAGTCAATATTTCCTCTCTGCCCATCTCTCCTTATCCCTCCATTCTCTCTGGGGGTAGTTGCAAAGCTGCTGCCTGGCCTATCAGAGGGTATAATGTTAATAAATATGAGATCTATGTGATTAAGACAGTTGCTCTCATCAATCAACACAAGGGCAGCCTGCAGACAGGCTGTATATCAGACGCCAATCACTCTATCACCCGCTCCACCACCTCCTTCTCACCTCTCGGTCTTCCTCAACGCACACACACGCACACCCACGCACACCCACGCACACCCACGCACACGCTCACAGTCTCACACACTCACACACACATACCATGATAGATAAAGAAAGACTTATAAATCAGATGAAAACCAAACAATGCAAAAATCAATGTGATTACATAAATGGAGAAGGGTTCCTGAGACCAACAGGGAAAAGTATTATTTTTCTTAGTGCCTTCAAGTCCAGAAAATGTTAAAAGCGTACATGGCTGTTGATAGAGGAAATACAGATGTAGCATCCTAATTTGATCACTCTTTTGTTGTTGAGAATTTCCCTGCACTACAGGAAATGCAAACTTGTAGTGTATTTGAGTTTTTAAAAGGCTTTCCACTTTGAAATTTCAGACATGATTTGCCCTAACGAAAAATATATCAACCTATACAAAAATGTCCATAAATTATAATCCACATAATAATTCACATTTCCTGTTGCTGAAGGATTATTTTCCTTCTGTAGCAAACTGTCTTAAATTAAGATCTGTAGAAGAAGCTGTCCTCATGTCTCCTTCTCATCTTTTTGGTTCCAGGTCCTGTCTCCGTGTGTAGGCCTATAGATGGCTCAACAGACCAAGATCTTCCAAATTCTTCATGACATTTAGTTTTCATAAGAGTGTAATCTCAAGGTCATTGAAGGTTGAGATGGAAATGCTGTGCTTCCAAACTGAAGCTAGCAAAAGGCTGACATCATCAAGTAGTATTGAGCACTGGGGATCCTGCACTGGTGTATAGATTTTCTTTCTTTTTGATTTTCCAAACACTTCCCATTTGACTCTTATAGAAATAGAGGTCAAATACT
The DNA here is from genome assembly GCF_016432855.1 of Salvelinus namaycush. Taxonomy (NCBI): domain Eukaryota; kingdom Metazoa; phylum Chordata; class Actinopteri; order Salmoniformes; family Salmonidae; genus Salvelinus; species Salvelinus namaycush. The sequence continues at coordinate 28,023,450 of NC_052307.1, read as the reverse complement.
GTATGTGTAGCCTAAACTGGTTGAGCTCATAGTTCATGGTCTATATGTTTTTAATTAAGACTTTAGTGGCCATCCTTGCTTGGGTGGGGTTCATCTATTCTTAGTAGGCCAGATTTCTCCCAAGAGACATTTCACTTCTGCTGAAATCCCAAATATTACGATTTCCTAGAGGATCAGCCAGAGTACTAATGGAAATAATTATGTTCTAAGTTCTTCTTTCAAACATTTGGTAGGTGGCCAAATATATTATAACAACATTTTAGTAGTTTTGTATATTGTAATAAAATCTCACATTACCTTAATTTGAATTCTGTACGGCCAGCATCGATATCACTATGAATAAAATTGGAGTTTAAAGGCGCTACTCTAAATGCTAGCCAGAGTTTTTCACATGCAAATTAAAATCTAACCCCCTACCCGAAACAAATTAGAGCGGACTGCTGGTGACTGGACATCAATGGGCTTCATAATGTAGTCTGTTGCTACAGTAGGCTGGGAGAGCAGCTGTGACTGAGAAAGGAGAATCCACTTGACAGTGCTGGGGAGTGATAGTTACTTTTCTTATTGTGACTGTAGTGCAGTCGAACTGTGACAGATGGGGCTTTGGTGTTCCTGAGCATCTGCCGCCGAGGGCTCAATGAGGGGGGATGAGGGGAGTGGGACGATAAGGGACACGGTACTACAGCACATATTAAAGCAACCAGTGCTTTACATAAACTACTGACATTTCTAACTTACAGGGAGAGGGAGCGTTTCATTTGGTGTAAATTAAAACCGGGCCTCAAGTGATGTTTCATGGAGAGTAGAGCAGGGTTTAGGAAGTGAGTGTCCGCTGTAAATCATGAATCGGTCCTGTTAAACTGTCTGCACATTTCTCAATACACTGGCTTGTCCTATTTTGAAAATGAAGGGAAAGGAGAACCTTTCTGAGGGTCATAACATTAAATTATGGGTGTAGGGAAGAGTGAAGTGGAGCTTGATAAGAGAGAAAGTGTTCTAGAATGCTGGGATCAAGACGCTGGGATGTCATTGCAGGGGTTTGTGCTGCTGTGGTTTTCCACTGCTCTGCTGCCTTGGCCATGGGCCAGGCAGGGGGATTGAATTCTATAGGATGATCCATCACTGCAGAACTCTGAACACACACAGCCTCTCTGCGCACTATCTTAGCCCAGGACAGGAACAAAACTGACTTGCTATTTTGTGACTGTCTGTTCTGTTCTTTTTTGTCCCATGCGGATTGGGGATAGTACCCCCAATGATATCTCCTTACCATCTCCTTACCGTCACTCAATTTAACCTTGCGCAATACCCTAGATGCAGTTGCACCCCTAAAAACTAAAAACATTTGTCATAAGAAACTAGCTCCCTGGTATACAGAAAATACCCGAGCTCTGAAGCAAGCTTCCAGAAAATTGGAACGGAAATGGCGCCACACCAAACTGGAAGTCTTCCGACTAGCTTGGAAAGACAGTACCGTGCAGTATCGAAGAGCCCTCACTGCTGCTCGATCATCCTATTTTTCCAACTTAATTGAGGAAAATAAGAATAATCCCAAATGTATTTTTGATACTGTCGCAAAGCTAACTAAAAAGCAGCATTCCCCAAGTGAGGATGGCTTTCACTTCAGCAGTAATACATTTATGAACTTCTTTGAGGAAAAGATCATGATCATTAGAAAGCAAATTACGGACTCCTCTTTAAATCTGCGTATTCCTCCAAAGCTCAGCTGTCCTGAGTCTGCACAACTCTGCCAGGACCTAGGATCAAGAGACACTCAAGTGTTTTAGTACTATATCTCTTGACACAATGATGAAAATAATCATGGCCTCTAAACCTTCAAGCTGCATACTGGACCCTATTCCAACTAAACTACTTAGAGCTGCTTCATGTGCTTGGCCCTCTAAACGGCTCTCTATCCACTGGATGTGTACCAAACTCACTAAAAGTGGCAGTAATAAAGCCTCTCTTGAAAAAGCCAAACCTTGACCCAGAAAATATAAAAAACTATTGGCCAATATCGAATCTTCCATTCCTCTCAAGAATTTTAGAAAAAGCTGTTGCGCAGCAACTCACTGCCTTCCTGAAGACAAAACAATGTATACGAAATGCTTCAGTCTGGTTTTAGACCCCATCATAGCACTGAGACTGCACTTGTGAAGGTGGTAAATTACCTTTTAATGGCGTCAGACCGAGGCTCTGCATCTGTCCTCGTGCTACTAGACCTTAGTGCTGCCTTTGATACCATCGATCACCACATTCTTTTGGAGAGATTGGAAACCTAAATTGGTCTACACGGACAAGTTCTGGCTTAGTTTAGATCTTATCTGTCGGAAAGATATCAGTTTGTCTCTGTGAATGGTTTGTCCTCTGACAAATCAACTGTACATTTCGGTGTTCCTCAAGGTTCCGTTTTAGGACCACTATTGTTTTCACTATATATTTTACCTCTTGGGGATGTCATTCGAAAACATAATGTTAACTTTCACTGCTATGCGGATGACACATTTCAATGAAACATGGTGAAGCCCCAAAATTGCCCTCGCTAGAAGCCTGTGTTTCAGATATAAGGAAGTGGATGGCTGAAAACTTTCTACTTTTAAACTCGGACAAAACAGAGATGCTTGTTCTAGGTCCCAAGAAACAAAGAGATCTTCTGTTAAATCTGACAATTCATCTTGATGGTTGTAAAGTCGTCTCAAATAAAACTGTGAAGGACCTTGGGGTTACTCTGGACCCTGATCTCTCTTTTGACGAACATATCAAGACTGTTTCAAGGACAGCTTTTTTCCATCTACGTAACATTGCAAAAATCAGACATTTTCTGTCCAAAAATTATGCAGAAAAATGAATCCATGCTTTTGTTACTTCTAGGTTAGACTACTGCAATGCTCTACTTTTCGGCTACCCAGATAAAGCACTAAATAAACTTCAGTTAGTGCTAAATAGGGCTGCTAGAATCCTGACTAGAACCAAAAAATGGTATCATATTACTCCAGTGCTAGCCTCCCTACACTGGCTTCCTGTTAAGGCAAGGGCTGATTTCAAGGTTTTACTGTTAACCTACAAAGCGTTACATGGGCTTGCTCCTACCTATCTTTCTGAGTTGGTCCTGCCGTACATACCTACACATACGCTACGGTCACAAGATGCAGGCCTCCTAATTGTCCCTAAAATTTCAAAGCAAACAGCTGGAGGCAGGGCTTTCTTCTATAGATCTCCATTTTTATGGAATGGTCTGCCTACCCATGTGAGAGACGCAGACTCGGAAGTGTTCTCGTGAATAAACATTTGACTATTGTAGGCTGGGCCTCTGTCTGTTTTCATTTCAACCAGTATCTTACAAATTCTGGGTTGCAGACTGAGTAGTTAATTGAAGTTCAGTTTATGAACATTGAGAACATAATTCTCTAAACAATTTGGTAATTCGAGCGGATATAAACTAGGCTTGGTGTGATAGGAAGGTAGTTCTATGCGAACAAGATAACTTAAACGATTCAAAGTCAACACTGAAATAAAGTGCAAAAAGGAGGAGAGGGAAGCCTAATATAGCGGTGTGAGATACGAGGTATTAACTTCAATAAGTCCCAAGAAACAACAGAAAAATAGGCTGCTGACTAGGGATTTACGACCCCTGGAAAATAGCTTATAGGTTGTATACGGGTGAGACCTAATGTCCAATCGAAAGACACCTCTATAGATAAAGTTTCCAGACAGGAGAAACACTCATAGGTTAGCACATACACATAGAGTGTGAGAATATACTATAGAACATAACTATAGTAATTGGATAATGGTAGAAAGCACACACATAGATCATAGAGACTTAATATAGATACACATAGGTTAAAAGCACATACACATAGATCGTGAGAAGAATACGAGAATATAAGTTCATTAAATAACATGGGTAGTAAATCCTCAAAGGAGGTCCCGGAATTAACCGGGGATGAGAGGTAAATCTAATGCCCAAAATGGAGAAAGAAGTACAAATTTGAGAGACGTCTAGATGTAGAGAAATTTGAATTAATGATAAAGTAGATACATAAGACGTGTGTAGTTAGTCAAGGGAAACAGCAGGTCGAGGGTTAGATACCTGGCTGTCTGAAGCCCAGAAAAATCAATAAAATAAAGGCAAGTGTAAAGAATAGGGGAGTTGGTTTATTTGGCTGAGAGGAATACAGGTCTGAATAGTTAAAACCTTTACGATTCGTGATAGTTTTTGATTATTGTTTTCTTGGTTTGATTGTTTAGGGAACACCAGTGAATTTGAACAGGAAGTTAATGTATTTTAACATTATAATCTGTCAGGTCAGTAAAGTGGATTGCAGGTTGAGTTAACCTGTTTGGGCTGCAGGGGCAGTATTGAGTAGCCAGATAAAAGGTGCCCATTTCAAACGGCCTCGTACTCAATTCTTGCTCGTACAATATGCATATTATTATTACTATTGTATAGAAAACACTCTCTAGTTTCTAAAACCGTTTGAATTATATCTGTGAGTCAAACAGAACTCATTTGGCACAAACTTCCTGACCAGGAAGTGGAAAGTCTGAAATCGAGGCTCTGTTCTACTTCCTGCCTATAAATGGGCATGATATGTATTAGTATACATGCACTTCATAGACCTTCCCCTGGATGTCAAGAGGCGGTGAGAGAAGAAATTGAGTGTTTATCTTGGTCTGAAGTGGAATACAAGCTCTTTGTATGACGTGTCCCCCATTTCCTGTTTTCTGGAGAGCGCGAGGAGGTACCTGGATTTGCCTTCTGTTTAGCTGCCGTTATAGGCGACTACTATCTCCGGCTTTGATTTTATTTGATACATGTGACCATATCATCGTAAAGTATGTTTTTTCAATATAGTTTAATCAGATTATTGAAATTTTTTCGGGAGTTTTGCCGTGTTCCGTTCTCTGACTTTGTTGACGATGGAGAGATTTGCGCCACTTGGCTAGTGCGCTTGCTAATTCAAGAGGGAAAGAGTCCGTTCTAAATCCAAACAACGATTGTTCCCGACAAAGGACCCCTTGTCCAACATTCTGATGAAAGATCAGCAAAATTAAGAAACATTTTATGATGCTATTTCATATATCTGTCGTACATGTGAACTAGTCGTCGGCGCCCAACTTTTGGGTACTCTAGCTATACCGAAGCTGGATGTCGTAATGAAGTTATTTTTTAGAATTCTAACACTGCTATTTCATTAAGAACTAATGGATCTATCATTTCCTATACAACATGTATTTTTTAGTTATGTTTATGAATAGCTATTTGGTCAGAATATGTGTGTCAGAAAAAGTGTCAGAAAAATATCCGGACGTTGTGGAAAAAGTAGCTACGATAGCACAATGTATAACCACTGATTTCAGCTCTAAATATGCACATTTTCGAACAAAACATAAGTGTATGTATAACCTGATGTTATAGGACTGTCATCTGATGAAGAATATCAAGGTTAGTCAAAAATTATATATCTTTTACTGGTTTGTTACGATCGCTAACTTTTACTGCTGGGAAATGGCTTGTGTTTCTGGCTATTGTGGTAAGCTAATATAACGCTATATTGTGTTTTCGCTGTAAAACACTTAATAAATCGGAAATATTGGCTGGAATCACAAGATGCCTGTCTTTCATTTGCTGTACACTATGTATTTTTCAGAAATGTTTTATGATGAGTAATTAGGTATTTGACGTTGGTGTCTGTAATTATTCTGGCTGCTTTCGGTGCAATTTCTGATTGTAGCTGCAATGTAAACTATGATTTATACCTGAAATATGCACATTTTTCGAACAAAACATAGATTTATTGTATAACATGTTATAAGACTGTCATCTGATGAAGTTGTTTCTTGGTTAGTTTGGTTGGTTCTTGGTTAGTTAGGTTGGCTTTGTGCATGCTACCTGTGCTGTGAAAAATGTCTGTCCTTTTTTGTATTTGGTGGTGAGCTAACATAAATATACGTGCTGTTTTCGCTGTAAAACATTTTAAAAATCGGACATGTTGGCTGGATTCACAAGATGTGTACCTTTCATTTGCTGTATTGGACTTGTTAATGTGTGAAAGTTAAATATTAAAAATATATTTTGAATTTCGCGCCCTGCACTTGAGCTGGCTGTTGTCATATTGTGGGCGGCCTCGGGCTTGCAGCCAGAATAAGTTAATTTTATTTTGCAGGGACAGTGCACATTAATCACAGTTGTGTGTGTCTAATGGCAGGGTATTCCTATCAAGCATTTTGAGAGACTGTTTGCAGACAGACTAAATGGGTTTTAATGTTGCAAAGCAAGCTTGGGCCAAACTAGTCAAGTAGTATGTTAAATTAGGGGAATTTCATAGATTTAAAGTACAGTATTGTATCCAAGGGTAGCGCATGTTCAATTAAGTACACATAACCATTGAAGATATTTAAAAATGTAATCTTGAAGGGAGCGAGTGAGAGGTTTATTTCTACCAAATTGAAAAGGCCTGGAAATGTTTTGTTTGTTTTTAGCCTTTGGGTTTGAGGAAATTTCAATTTTTCCTAGAGACACGATATCTTAAAGGGGTACACACACATATGGAATATGTTAAGTTTTATTTTCTGAGTTTTAATTAAACATGTGAATTCTTTTGATAAAGGGAATGTTCTGGGAAACTGGGATACAACATGTAGAAAAGGGATGACGGTTTTTCTTTAATTTGTCTAATATAGTAAGAAACACTGCTGTGAAGGGTGGTATGACTTTTGACCTCTATCATGGCTTTCCTTTGTGGTCTGATCAGCCTCATGGGAGGGCCATTTGGATAATGAATTTAAGGTCATTTGTAATACTGATTTCAAGGTAATTTTGTGTAATTGTTAATTATGATGGAGTTTATAGTTCTTTGACATATTTGTAATTTGAACCAATGAGAAGAAAGAAATGGTATAGCCTTGGACTAATGGTAGACTTATGTTAAGTATTCAGGACATATTCTAAGCCAACAGGACAGGGATGTATGACATCTGTGGTGATCCAGGATCATTGAGAGGACGAGAAACGTAATCAAACTATGTAATAACCTTAGAGATTACTACCATAGACATGTGATTTTTCTAAAATCCATGAGTTCAGACAGGGAGACAGTGAGACATTTAGTCAATATTTGGAAACAACCTATATTTGATAATGACGATTGTGGGAAGGAGCGACAGACAGATAGTAGAAAAGGCAGACGGAGAAGGGCTCCCCCGCCCTATGGGGAGGCCTAAGGTGACCTTGATGGTTTGGGAGTGTGAGGAGAAGGAGGGGGGGGGGGCAGGAAGTGAGTCAGCCAGGGAGAGAGCAAGACAGAGGGAGAGACTGGGAGTGAGGAGCAGGAGACCTGGAGCATTACGAAGGTTAGAATCTCATAATAAACCAGGATTGAGAGAAGACAGAAGTGACACAGAATAATTAGAAGACGATGAGAAGATACCCAAATTCCCACTCATAACCTTACCGAACACCAGTGCTGGGGATGGAGCATAACCAGACACGATAGAAGTCTATAGGGCATGGACACAGAGGGATGTAGCAAGGGCATTGGAAGGAGTTGCACATCCTAAGACAGGAATAGGGGGATTCAGAAAAGATTTGGTACAAGGATAAGTTGCCCATATTACCTGTCATTGTTTAGATATGCATCACTGTGTGTGCCCCTAGAGGTGTGAGTATGGGGTGGTACCTATCAGATCGACTAAGGGCAAGAGAGGGTTGGCGGTTTTTGGGAAGAGTAGGGACTCTGAGCTGCATCATAGTCTTGGTAACCTTTCTGATACATCCAGATCCACCACCTGCCGGTACTAATTATATGACGCCATTGTCATTGATAAAATGTAAAAGATAAACTATATAATACACTGATGAGTGTCTTACAGAATAAGGAGTCAAAGAAGATCAAGATGTAGGATTTAAGGTAAACATTAAACAATTTCCTAGGAAAGCAAATAACTTTACAGGGATTGGGTTGGCAAGGTTGAAGTACTCGGCCAACCCACCTCGGTTCACTTTAACTCCTGATGAGTACCAGTGTTATACATACAAGAATGACACCGAGAACTTAGATGATTTTAATGGCTGAAAGGTAATCGTTAATGTGACTGACTTAGGTTAAGAATTTTCTCCTGTACTTCCAAACCTAACAGCACCTATAACTGATGTAGGGTGGGCTCGTACCAGCAAAGGAGGCATACGACAGAAACTACCAGAAAGGGTGGTCAGGAACTTGCGCCCCGGGGTTATTGGTCCAACCAGTTCGAGTTAGTCATCAGAGGCCAGTTATAGGAGGCTAAAGTAGGTACAGGAGGAGTTTTGACCAGGAGGGGAGTAGCCTTGTCTAGATGGATGCTATTGGCATCCCCAGGGAAGTTACAGATTAATACAAAGCTATGAATCAAATAGGTGAAGACTTTACCACTACGTTCTTTTGGTGGTTGACAATAAATGAAAATGTGGATTGGATTAATGACATCTATTATAATCAACAGAGATTCGTGAATGATACTGGGGATGCAGTAAAGGGGTTCTCTGACCAATTATCCGCCACCTCCCTCATGACCTGGTAAAATAGACTGACTCTCGATATGTTAATTGTCAGAAAAGGGCGGGGTATGTAGAATGATTGGGGTTTATTTTTTAATAACACAGCTTCAAACGGATCAGTGACCAAGGCCCTGGCAGGTTTTACCACATTAGCTCATGAGTTAGCAGAGAACTCTGGGGTGGATACTTCCCTGACAGGGTGGTTTGACAGTATGTTTGGGAAATGGACAAATGTCATAATCACTGTGTTGTGGGCAACTTTCACCTGTATGAGTGTTTTGGTTCTGTGTGGATGTTGTTTGGTCCCATGTGTGAGAGGTTTGATCACTAGGACTCTGGAGAGGTCAATGACGCAACAGAGGGTGAGATACGGACCGCTTCCGAGCTCCGGCCAGTGGGATGACGAATACAGGCCTAGGAAATGGCTCTGTTTCTTTTAACTACGAGGAGCCAATGTTGGATGAGACAATTTTTTATGTTTAGACAGTTTTTTATGAAGATTGTAATAAAAATCCTAACAGGAAGAGTTATAATTGGATATAGGCCTATACCAGTCATTGATGAATATCGTATGTACATACATGTATTGGTTTGGATTATTCTTGTATACCATTTATGTTTCCATAGTGTTTGATGTATCAGTGTGTATTATTTAGTCATTAAGGCTGGATTGATAATGGAATTTATATGTTTAAATTAATGATTAGAATATTCCACCCTGAAACACTATAATTGTATGAAATTGATTAGAATCATAAAATTATATTCTGATGATGTGTATAGTTTTAGTCAGAATTAGGTTAAAACAATGTATCCGTATAGTGGAAAAACCCAGACTGTCTGAGCAAGGCGTAGCTCAGGATTTGAACTTGTATGGGGGGGGGGAGGCCGAAGAAAGATACCGAGAACAGTTAGACTGTGTTTGAACCCACCTGGCAGGAAGTGAGAACTTAGGAGGACAGGGAGGATTTCTCAAGGTCTCAGGTCAGCTAGGCCTCGTGAATAAACATTTGACTATTGTAGGCTGGGCCTCTGTCTGTTTTCATTTCAACCAGTATCTTACAAATTCTGGGTTGCAGACTGAGAGGTTAATTGAAGTTCAGTTTATGAACATTGAGAACATAATTCTCTTAACAGTTAACTGCCTTGTTCAGGGGCAGATTGCTACCTTGTCAGCTCGGGGATTTGATCTAGCAACTTCCGGTTACTGGCCCAACACTCTAACCACTAGGCTACCTGCCGCCCCAGGTGGCAGGCAAACAAGAAGAGAAGGAAACACAAACACATACACTCTCTTGCTCTCTGAGTATGTGCACAGAAGATAACAACAACATGTAGACAAACAAAAAGACAAACTAAAAACGATTCATGATTCCTCCACACACGCACCACAAAAGGAAAAATAAGTATGTAAAGCCTGTATTTGTGGTTGATATTAGGGCATATATGAACCGTTGGGATGTCTTAACTGTGACCTCTATTTTCTGTGATGCAGATATAGTACAATATAATAGCTAGTGTGAATAGAGTATACAGTGTTTACAGCATCACCTGGAAGTGCATGTGCTGTGTGGAAAAAGTACTGTGAAAGCCGTATGGACCTGTAGTACTGTAGAGTATAGAGACTGAAGGTGAAGGTGGGATCATTGTGTAATTGGGGTTGTAAGGTGTTGAAGAAGACAATACAGGTGGAGGAACAAGAAAGCATCAGGTTGTTTTAAACGAATAAAACAGACATCACATAAACACAACGTAGACACAACACAACGTAGACACAACACAACATAGACACAACACAACGTAGACACAACATAGAGACAACACAATGTAGACACAACACAACAGACAACACAACATAGACACAACACAACATAGACACAACACAACGTAGACACAACATAGACACAACATAGACACAACACAACGGACACAACATAGCATACTTACATAACATAGACACAACACAACGTAGACACAACATACAACACCACAACATAGACACAACACAACATAGACACAGCACAACGGACACAACATAGCATACCTACATAACATAGACACAAAACAACAGACACGACACAACAGACACAATATAACATACTTACACAACACAACACAACACAACACAACACAGACACCACAACACAGCACAGAAACACAGAAAAACCCCAGCAGTGACACAAGACAGACATCACATTGACACAACTCACAACAGCTTCAGCACAGACAAAACACCAAAACACACCAGAAAAAACACAGACACAACACACTCAGATGATACCAATACACAGCTTGGAACTGTGCAAGTACACAAACACCTAAACTAAGTACAGCACCAGACATACAGACAATCAGAAGGTGAAGATACAACCACATACAGTACCAGTCAAAAGTTTGGACACTCATTCAAGGGTTGTACTTTATTTTTTACTATTTTCTACATTATAGAATAATAGTGAAGACATCAAAACTATGAAATAACACACATGGAATCATGTAGTAACCAAAAAAATGTTAAACAAATCAAAATATATTTTATATTTGAGATTCTTCATAGTAGCCACCCTTTGCCTTGATGACAGCTTTGCACACTCTTGGCATTCACTCAGCCAGCTCCATGAGGGAGTCACCTGGAATGCATTTCAAGGCAAGAACAGCTCAAATAAACAAAGAGAAACGACAGCCCATCATTACTTTAAGACATGAAGGTCAGTCAATACAAAACATTTCAAGAACTTTGAAAGTTTCTTCGAGTGCAGCAAAAACCATCAAGCGCTATGATGAAACTGGCTCTCATGAGGACCACCACAGGAAAGGAAGGCACAGAGTTACATCTGCTGCAGAGGATAAGTTAATTATTACCAGCCTTAGAAATTGCAGCACAAATAAATGCTTCACAGAGTTCAAGTGACAGACATCTCAACATCAACTGTTCCAAGGAGACTGTGTGAATCAGGCCTTCAAAGTGAAATTGCTGCAAAGAAACCACTACTAAAGGACACCAATAAGAAGAAGAGACTTGCTTGAGCCAAGAAACATGAGCAATGGACATTAGACCATTGGCAATCTGTCCTTTGGTCGGATGAGTCCAAATGTGAGCTTTTTGGTTCCAACCGCCGTGTCTTTGTTAGACACAGAGTAGGTGAACGGATGATCTCCGCTTGTGTGGTTCCCACCGTGAGGAGGAGGTGTGATGGTGTGGGGGTGCTTTGCTGGTGACACTATCAGTGATTTATTTAGAATTCAAGGCACACTTAACCAGCATGGCTACTACAGAATTCTGCAGCAATACACCATACACCATACTCTCTCTCTCTCTCTCTCTCTCTCTCTCTCTCTCTCTCTCTCTCTCTCTCTCTCTCTCTCTCTCTCTCTCTCTCTCTCTCTCTCTCTCTCTCTCTCTCTCTCTCTCTCTCTCTCTCTCTCTCTCTCTCTCTCTCTCTCTCTCTCTCTCTCTCTCTCTCTCTCTCTCTCTCTCTCTCTCTCTCTCTCTCTCTCACACACACACACACACACACACACACACACACACACACACACACACACACACACACACTTGTGAACACACACACACACACTTGTGAACACACACAAATACAAATAAACAGAAGCATATTTTCTAAATCAGAAGAACCCACAGGAAAAATAGTTCATTACACAGTATCTTTGTTGTGCGCTTCAATTAAAGCCTTTTTCATTTCCTTCTACACGTAATATCTGTATAGGTACAGGCACGTGTATGAGGACTATTTTGTGGGAACTATCATCATAGTATATTTTGCCCGTGGACTCTTGGCATGTAATATGCTGCATGAGAAAACATGTTCTGATAAAACCGCACACAAGGATATAGATAAACACACTCACGTTAGATGAGTATGCATAAATGAAAACCAAAGACAGAAGTTAAACACGTCAAGCAACGACAACAGGAAGAAAGAAACAGCTCCAGCCTGACTTAACGACCCTCGACTAAACCAGCTCACACCACAACAGCAACACTGGACTCAACACAACCAGATAGAGCTACAGTTACTACAAGCAACAGACAAGAACAAAGATAGAGAGTAAGATCAACAACAACTGCAGCAGCAAGAGCAACAACAGTGACACACACTTTTAAAAAGACAGATACAAGATGGTCATATATAGATATATAAGTAGTAAAAAAAGCCAGATATACGTGTGGCGTATATTTACTGCTTCATCAAAGTGCCATACTCCTTGGCCATCCGGCAGCTCAGAGCTCAAACTATCGTCCTGATCGATTAGCCAGCGATGCACCGCGTGGGCCTAAAAAGACACACGACATACAGGTAAGATAGAGTCAAGTTAATCTCAACAGTCACAGAGAGATAGAGGGAAGAGGAGAGGAAGGACAGGGGAGAGAATGGACAGAATAATGGGCAGGGTAACGAGAGAGGTGGAATAGAAAGGAAGAGCATCATATTCAGACATAGGAGAGGAAGAGGAGGGAGACAGAGGCAGGAGAGGATGCATCCCACTCCATCCCAGTCCCATGGCTGTACACATATGGCAGGACCATGGGGTAGGACCATGACAGGACTATGGGAGATGACGTCACACACAGTGGTCAGTGCTCGGCATGGGGGGTCAGGAATGGGTGCTAGAGATAGAGATGTGCTTGTGAAGGGGTGCTACTCGCCTATGCTGATGGTAACAGATCCTGTATCTTCTAAAGTGATGGGTCATTATACTATTCCAGTGAGTTTTTAGCATTAGAGGCTCTCCCGATGTGATCTAACTTATAAAGGATAACAGATGCTGTTTCTGGGCAATTACAGTTAACTACAGGTGCATGCCAATCATTTTCTTGGTGGAGATGCGGTGTACTTACCATGGCTTCACATAGGAAAAGGTACAGTTAAAATTCATACTGTAATCAGGGTGAATACATGGAAATTACACAAAAATATGCTATTGACAGTACACTGTAGTTACAGTACCTTGAACGAACACGTAAAGTACATGTAAATACACAGAAACCAAATCCAACTGCATTATTACACTGAATACAAAGTAATAGAAATATTGTAACACTAAAACAGTTCATGTATGTTACGTTGTATTGTGATACAATTACAGCATTGGGACACGTTTATGTTGTAAAATACAGGGTGCAACATTCATTACAATGTACTTTGCATAGTACGTAGTGTTGTGGAAGTGAAGCAGAGAATATTGTTATTTTGCTTGTCTATCACACATATACTGGGAACAGTGTGGCATGTGTGAGAAACAACAGAGTAGTGCAGGTTAGGTTGAAGCAAGCAGAGGCAGAAGATCAGTTTTCAGCAGAGAGGCATGGGGTCCTGAAGGTGGAGAGTGCCCGAACACATGGACTTGAAAATGGGGGGGGGGGGGGGGGGTCCCAGAAAGAGACAAAGATGATGAGACTAGGGGACAGGGGACAGGGGATGACTTTAACCACCACCCCTAATAGACAGCACTCTGTTTTCTGCAAGCAGGGCCTGAATGACTCTGCAGAGGATGCATCCTCGCCCCCTACAGGGGTACAGTCCTCTCTTCTCAGAGACAGACACTACCACACTAGCCTGCTTTCACAGGGAGGAGGATACACAGATAACGACTGCAAAGAGAGATCAACATGCAGGTGAAGAGACCCTGTTTAGACTCCCTCCCTCTGCTGTGATCAGAGTAAAGAAGTGAGTAACAGCCCTGTTCAGACTCCCTCCCTCTGCTGTGATCAGCCCTGGTGCTAGCCCTCCTCTCTGTTTCACAACATACAACTCTCACCCACCCAATCTGTTACTCTGCGCTCTTGTTGTGTCAGCACGAAAAATAACACAACACAGCTTCTTGGCGACACTCTGAGGACCTCAGAGCACAAATACCTGACAAGGAGGTCTGCAATCCTTCTGCAGAGGGCTAAGATTACATCATCCCAAAATGAATGTGTATGTGTGTGAGTGAGATGCAGGCTTGTCCTGCTACAGTGTTTGAGTTGCGTCACAGTGTGTCAGTTAGTTAATGGGGGAATTGGATAAATATAGCTGACGGAAAGTAATGACAGAGAGAGAGGAAAGAAGGAGAGAGCGGGAAGGAGGGATAGAGAAGAGAGAGCTGGAGAGAGAGAAAGAGGGAAGGTGGCAGGGAAGGAGGGTGATGGAAATAGGGAGGGAGGGAGGGAGGGAAGGAAGGAAGGAGTGTGATGGAGAGAAAGAGAGGGAAATAGGGAGGGAAGGAGGGGGAAGAGGTGCTGATAAGAGTAACATTGACTCTAAATCCTTTGGGAAAGCCAGAGGCATGAGGAGAGATACAGAGGAAACACTTCACACTGGAATGGTTACACTTCATATTAGGAGCTAAAAGTATAACACTTAGAGCAGGGACTCTCACAGTCCCTCAGTAGTCCCCAGGTTAGTTTGGCACGTATGCTACTAACTCAATTAAATATGTGTTTCACTATGCAATTGGGAAATAAATTAACTACCGACTGACTACTGGAAAATATAGTGCAAATAGATCATCTACAAGTATCATTGCTAGGCTTCTACCAAACACGGTTTATAAGCAATAGGCCTAGTAATGATACTGTACAAATAAGGACCTACAGA
The DNA here is from genome assembly GCF_016432855.1 of Salvelinus namaycush. Lineage (NCBI taxonomy): Eukaryota > Metazoa > Chordata > Actinopteri > Salmoniformes > Salmonidae > Salvelinus > Salvelinus namaycush. Next base: position 28,008,312 of record NC_052307.1, on the reverse strand, counting down.
AGTGATCAGGAGCTCCCTTCTCTCTTTTCCTCCCTCTCCCCATCTCAACTATCTCATTCCCTCTTTCCCTCCATCCCTCCTCCATCTCTCTCTCTCCCATCTCTCCCTCTCACCATCCCTCCCTCCTTCCCCCACATCTCTCTTTCTCCCTCTATTTCTTCCTCTTGGCAGTGGGGTTGAATGTGGTTTTAATCATAATGCAACTCTGCTGACTGTTGGAGCAAGTTCAGTCAACTCTGTCAACTCTGCTGACTGTTGGAGCAGGGTCAGTCAACTCTGTCAACTCTGCTGACTGTTGGAGCAGGGTCAGTCAACTCTGTCAACTCTGCTGACTGTTGGAGCAGGGTCAGTCAACTCTGTCAACTCTGCTGACTGTTGGAGCAGGGTCAGTTGGAACTCTGTCATCTCTCCACATTCATTTGCAGCTCATCCTTCCCACTGTCAATTAATGCAGCAGCACAGAGGATCAATGCATGTGTAACGGTTTTCTTCCAGGGGTGAAGGAGAGGACCAAAGTGCAGCGCGGCTAGTGTTAAACATGTTTAATAAAGAACAAGTGAAACACTACAAACAACAATACAAAATAACAAATGTGCAAAAACCGACACAGACCTATCTGGTGCAGACAATCACAGAGACAGGAAACAAACACCCACAAAATCCCAACACAAAACAAGCCTCCTATATATGATTCTCAATCAGGGACAACGATTACCATCTGCCTCTGATTGAGAACCATATTAGGCTGGACATAGAAACAGACAAACTAGACACACAACATAGAATTCCCACCCAGCTCACGTCCTGACCAACACTAAACAAGCAAAACACATAATAACTCTGGTCAGGACGTTACAGTACCCCCCTCCTGAGGTGCGGACTCCGAACGCACCCCTACAACTCAAGAGGAGGGTCTGGGTGGGCATCTGTCCGCGGTGGCGGCTCCGGCGGTGGACGAGGACACCACTCCACCACTGTCTTTGTCCCCCTCCTTAGCGTCCTTTGAGTGGCGACCCTCGCCCACGACCTTAGCCTAAGAATCCTCCCCAAGGCCCCCACATGATTTTGGAGGTAGCTCAGGACAGAGAGGTAGCTCAGGACAGAGAGGTAGCTCAGGACAGAGAGGTAGCTCAGGACAGAGAGGTAGCTCAGGACAGAGGGGCAACTCCGGACTAGTGGCAGCTCCGGACTGAGTGGCAGCTCCGGACTGAGTGGCAGCTCCGGACTGAGTGGCAGCTCCGGACTGAGTGGCAGCTCATGACTGTAGGGCAGCTCATGACTGTAGGGCAGCTCATGACTGTAGGGCAGCTCATGGCTGTAAGGCAGCTCATGACTGTAGGGCAGCTCATGACTGTAGGGCAGCTCATGACTGTAGGGCAGCTCATGACTGTAGGGCAGCTCATGACTGGCTGACGGCTCTGGACGCTCATGGCTGACTGACGGCTCCGGCAGATCCTGTCTGGTTGGCGGCTCCGGCAGATCCTGTCTGGTTGGCGGCTCTGGCAGATCCTGTCTGGTTGGCGGCTCTGGCAGATCCTGTCTGGTTGGCGGCCCTGGCAGATCCTGACTGACGAACGGCTCTAGCGGCTCCTGACTGACGAACGGCTCTGACGGCTCGGGACAGACGGGCGGCTCTAACGGCTCGGGACAGACGGATGGCTCAGACGGCGCTGGGGAGACGGATGGCTCAGATGGCGCTGGGGAGACGGATAGCTCAGATGGCGCTGGGGAGACGGATGGCTCAGATGGCGCTGGGGAGACGGATGGCTCAGATGGCGCTGGGGAGACGGATGGCTCCGATGGCGCTTGGCAGACGGCCAGCTCTGACGGCGTTGGGCAGACGGACAGTTCAGACGGCGTTGGGCAGACGGACAGTTCAGACGGCGTTGGGCAGACGGACAGTTCAGACGGCGTTGGGCAGACGGACAGTTCAGACGGCGTTGGGCAGACGGACAGTTCAGACGGCGTTGGGCAGACGGGCAGTTCAGGCACCGCTGGGCAGACGGCAGACTCTGGCCGGCTGAGACGCACTATAGGCCTGATGCGTGGTGCCGGAACTGGAGGTACCGGGCTGAGGGCACGCACCTCAGGGCGAGTGCGGGGAGGAGGAACAGGGCTCTGGAGATGCACTGGAAGCCTGGTGCGTGGTGTAGGCACTGGTGGTACTGGGCTGGGGCGGGAAGGTGGCGCCGGATATACCGGACCGTGAAGGAGGACACGCGCTCTTGAGCACCGAGCCTCTCCAACCTTACCAGGTTGAATGGTCCCCGTAGCCCTGCCAGTGCGGCGAGGTGGAATAGCCCGCACTGGGCTATGCAGGCGAACCGGGGACACCACCTGTAAGGCTGGTGCCATGTACGCCGGCCCGAGGAGACGTACTGGAGGCCAGATATGTTGGGCCGGCTTCATGGCACCCGGCTCGATGCCCAACCTAGCCCTACCAGTGCGGCAAGGTGGAATAGCCCGCACTGGGCTAAGCACGCGTACTGGGGACACCGTGCGCTTTACCGCATAACACGGTGTCTGACCAGTACGACGCTCTCTCACTCCACGGTTAGCCCGGGGAGTTGGCTCAGGTATCCAACCCGGCTTCGCCACACTCCCCTTTAGCCCCCCCCCAAGAAATTTTTGGGTGAGCCTCTCGGGTTTCCAGCCACTCTGCCTTGCAAGCGCCTCATAATGCCGCCTCTCCACTTTTGATGCCTCCAGCTCCGCCTTGGGACGGCGACACTCCTCTGGCTCTGCCCAGGGTCCTTCTCCGTCCAGAATCTCCTCCCATGTCCATTCCTCCTTGTACTGCTGCTGCTGTTGCTGCTGCCCGTTGCCACGCTGCTTGGTCCGGGTTTGGTGGGTGTTTCTGTAACGGTTTTCTTCCAGGGGTGAAGGAGAGGACCAAAGTGCAGCGCGGCTAGTGTTAAACATGTTTAATAAAGAACAAGTGAAACACTACAAACAACAATACAAAATAACAAATGTGCAAAAACCGACACAGACCTATCTGGTGCAGACAATCACAGAGACAGGAAACAAACACCCACAAAATCCCAACACAAAACAAGCCTCCTATATATGATTCTCAATCAGGGACAACGATTACCATCTGCCTCTGATTGAGAACCATATTAGGCTGGACATAGAAACAGACAAACTAGACACACAACATAGAATTCCCACCCAGCTCACGTCCTGACCAACACTAAACAAGCAAAACACATAATAACTCTGGTCAGGACGTTACAGCATGGGAAGTTGTGTGTGTGTGTGATGGGATCCAAGGTAAACAGAAAGTGAATGGTAGCGCAATGACAGGATGAACAAAGACAGAGGAAACAGAACAAAACGAGGCAGACAGAACCAGGAGGTAGGCTGACTCATTGCCAGAGAGTGAACTCCTGACACTGTACTAATCGATAGCCTGGACATCTGTTGTCACCCAGAGACCCAATCCGTGAGCTAGAAGGCCATGTCATCAGCGTTAAGAACAAATTCTTATTTACAATGACGGCCTACCCCGGCCAAACCCGGGCCAATTGTGCGCCGCCATATGGGACTCCCAATCACAGCCGGATGTGATACAACCTGGATTTCAACCAGGGACTGCAGTGACGCTTCTTGCACTGAGATGCAGTGCCTTAGATCGCTGCGCCACTCGGGAGCCCAAGGGCCACATCTCACACTAAACCATGGTTCCATTCAGAAATCAGCCCGTTCAAAAGAGATAAACAACTGCAGTGGAGTTGACATTATTAGCATAATGCTGAATGTATCCAGTTGAGCTGTGAGGTTTGGTTTCACTTGGCTGAGAGGCTGAGATACACAGTGCATGAAGCCCTCATTACAATAAGCATTCCATGGAGAGAGAGAGAGATAGAGAGAAAAAAAACCTAGCCAGTCGAACAACAATAATTCAACCGAAATGTGTCTTCCGCATTTAACCCAACCCCTCTGAATCAGAGAGGTGCGGGGGGCTGCCTTAACCCATAAGAGTCTAAGCCCTGTCTAAGCCGGAGGGTTCTACTAAGCTACAGTATTTGGAATTGTTTTCAGAAGGTCATACCAAGGATCATTTAGCTATTTGATTTAGAATTTTAAGATTCCTTGAAGAGATATAAGAAAAATCAGTTGATTAGTTGATAATTAGTTGATATTTTTTTTACATGTATTTTGGCACTTAACAGTCTAAGTCTGTATTTACAGTGGTGTTTGTGCTCCACTGTTTGCCCTTTCCTTGTGGCAACAGGTCACAAAATCTTGCTGCTGTGGTGGCACACTCAGGCATTTCACCTAATAGATATGGGAGTTGGGATTTGTTTTCAAATTCTTTGTGGGTCTATGTAATCTGAGGGAAACGTGTCTCCAATATGGTTATACATTTGGCAGAAGGTTAGGAAGTGCAGCTCGGTTTCCACCTCATTTTGTGGGCAGTGGGCACATAGCCTGTCTTCTCTTGAGAGCCAGGTCTGCCTACAGTGGCCTCTCTCGATAGCAAGGCCATGCTCACTGAGTCTGTACATAGTCTTAATTTTGGGTCAGTCACATTGGTCAGGCATTCTGCAACTGTGTATTCTCTGTTGAGAGAGAGAGTCGAAGTTTCGCAAAGGCGACGCTTCCTCTTAACCACAGAGATGATCAAAGAGCTGTTCTCCTCTGTGATGTTATGTGAATCAGCCTGGTTTAAAGAGAGAGATCCACAGGCTTCTAACAGAGGGGGCAGAGGGACTCCAGGGGCAACCTAATAGAATGGGCAGAGGGCAACTCTCTTCCCTTCCAGGCTGAGACCTCCACACACACACACACACACACACACACACACAACTCCCCTGGGAGTTCCAGGGTTATATGCCCCCAAGGATGAAAGACTACTTCTGTCTGGGATCGGGTATCAACAAGACAGAAAGACAATGGAAAGGTGGATGTGACTGTGCAAGTGCATGTGCATATGTGTGTCCTTCAGAGAGAGAAAGATAGTAAAGGTGGAGGTGACTGCAGTCCCTCTCCTCTCTCACCTGGCTCCTCTCCAGAAGGCGTCTCAGCTCTATGCTGATGAAGGACTCTGCTGCTCTGCTCTGCTCTCTCTCTCTACTCTGCCCTGTAGAGCTGGCAGCTCTCCATCCGCATTCATTATTTATCAGCCTGGGATCTGCAGAGTAATTTCTCTCTCACACGCCCCCCCCTCTCTTTCCCCTCCCTCTCCACCCTCTCTATCGCTCTCTCTCCTTCAAACACACACACACACCCCGTCTCTTCCTCTCTGTCTGTCAAGCTCTCTGTCTTTATCTAAACTCCTTCACCCCTCTCCACTTCTTTCCCGTCAGTACTGATTTGTACTCGTCTCTTTTATCTCCCTTCTCTGCTCTCCTCCCCTCTCCTGTACTTTCATCTCTCCTGCTTATTTCTTATGTAACATCATTCTAGTGGTGCACACTGGTACAGTCCTGAGGTATACTAGTCCAGAGCCTGAAAACCACTGAGATGACAATTCATCTCAATAAAGTAGTTCAACACTAATAGAACTATTGTATAGTAATACGTGTAATATTATACTGTAATAACTATTGTGGTCCTCAGACCCAGCATAGGGAATGTAGTAAGTATTGTAGACCTCAAACCCAGCATAGGGAATGTAGTAAGTATTGTAGTCCTCATACCCAGCATAGGGAATGTAATAAGTATTGTAGTCCTCATACCCAGCATAGGGAATGTAATAAGTATTGTAGTCCTCAGACCCAGGATATGGAATGTAATAAATATTGTAGTCCTCAGACCCAGCATAGGGAATGCAATAAATATTGCAGTCCTCAGACCCAGGATAGGGAATTAAATAAATATTGTAGTCCTCAGACTCAGCGTAGGGAATGTAATAAATATTGTAGTCCTCAGACGCAGGATAGGGAATGTAATAAATATTGTAGTCCTCAGACCCAGGATAGGGAATTAAATAAATATTGTAGTCCTCAGACTCAGCGTAGGGAATGTAATAAATATTGTAGTCCTCAGACCCAGGATAGGGAATGTAATAAATATTGTAGTCCTCAGACCCAGGATAGGGAATGTAATAAATATTGTAGTCCTCAGACTCAGCGTAGGGAATGTAATAAATATTGTAGTCCTCAGACCCAGGATAGGGAATTAAATAAATATTGTAGTCCTCAGACTCAGCATAGGGAATGTAATAAATATTGTAGTTCTCAGACCCAGGATAGGGAATTAAATAAATATTGTAGTCCTCAGACTCAGCGTAGGGAATGTAATAAATATTGTAGTCCTCAGACCCAGGGTAGGGAATTAAATAAATATTGTAGTCCTCAGACTCAGCATAGGGAATGTAATAAATATTGTAGTCCTCAGACCCAGGATAGGGAGTGTCGTTGGCTGTTACTCCAATTGGTAAAAGATGCAACAGTCATGTGATTGTGTTTCTAGGTACTGTAGGACGAGAGATGGAACTTATCATGACGTGACACTTAATGCACTAACAGTGCTGAGAGCCCACAAATCATTGGTGAGCTACTGTATATGCACTCAGAGACTGTGGGCTCGCCAAGTAGGAAATCAATATCAGGATCACGTCTGGATTTAATGCACCCATACAGTGGAAGTCTTTGGGTCATATTCTGTGGCGAACCGTCGTTCAGGGCAGAGCCCCACCTGTTTTGAGCCCCACATTTTAAAAAAAGGGAAAAAAAGAGGCTGCCTGTTTTGCGTATCATTTTGGCATTATTACGTGTCACATATCAGTTTGCTAACAATGTACAAAAAATATTAAAAATCATTGAGTTAATAAAGCTGCATACAAACATCTCTTTTTTGCTTTCTTGAGTAAGGCAGCTCCAAAACGCAGGTGTTTCAGCCTAGCTCTGTGCTTTCTGAGGTGGTGGTGCAGCCAGCGGAAAATATGCAGCGTAGGGGTTGGTAATGTTCTCTAGTTGCGCTGTGATTGGCTCAGTGTTCTGTCACTTATGGGGACACTACATCACTTCCAAATCTAAGGGTAGAGCTTGACAATTTAAGCCCCTTGGATGCTGCCATAGAGTTACATTAGAAGTGCCCATCCAAGAAGGTTCAAGGTCATAGGCCACAGATACAATTACGTCAAATCACATTATATCTGCAGTAGCTTTCATTGGACTGATCATGTTAACATCATACTTTCAAAATCTTAGCTAGCAATCAACATCATGAATCAAGTCGAAAATCTACTGGAAAATCCTTTTTAATCCTATGAATTATAAATAAAACATATTGGTGTTCATCATTCATTGGAAATAAACATTACACAACAAGTTGGAGATCGCAAATTCAATAATGTGTGGTTTGGAAAGAATCACTGCAAGAATTGCAAAGCAATCACTAGCCTGTTATTCAGTGGAGTGGCTATGTGGTCCCAAGTCTAGGTTTATGGGTCTCTTTTCCAAGCTTAAAATTATGAACATTCAACATTGGCCATGCTGTCAATCCAGATTGATTTCTGCCGCACTCAAAACAACTGTTAACTCAGAACTGGGAAATCTGACTTCAGTGAGTTCAAGACAACTTGGAACTCGTGAAAAACGAGCTCCGATTGAGAAAATAAGTTTTGAACGGCCAGCCAACTGTAAGTTGTAAGTTGGGAACCCAGGCCTCTTTATAGAGCTACGACTTGAAGATCACAGACGTTGTCATGATTCAGACTGGTTTTTTTCAGAGTTCCCAGTTGTCTTGAAAGCACAGAGAATGCAGAGTTTGATGACAAAATTTGCCCACGAAGGAACGCTGTGCCACCTTCCTGTTCAAGTGAGCACAGCACACCAAGGTGAGTCCAAAAATGTATTGTATGTTGCTGCATAAATTATGTAATATGCCAGGGAGATATGTATACTGTAGCTAAGAATGTAATACTTATGTTACGCAGTAAGCTGTTAGTAGCCCATGTGCCTCACCCTAATAATTTGGTATATTTTCCCCTCTTAATTTCGCCTACTGTTCTGACTTGGTGGTGCACATGTAGTCTAGAACCTGTTTTTGAGAAATGTAATCATTGAATATTGTCTGCTTATATCCCCCTTTAATTTATCCTACAGTCCTGACTTGGTGTACATGGAGAACACTGTGAGAACAGCCCATGTTCTGAATTCTGTCGCTGTAAGTTTCAAAAGTGCTGAACAAATAGTTATATTGACGAGGTCCGTCCTAGCTCGCTCATTAATGTACTAATCGAATTCCGGATTGCCTCTTATCCGCTTGTCATCCCCTTATGCCATAGTTTGTACATCTCAATTGTCAGTAGAAACCCAATTTGTTTAAGCAAGTCAGCCATATCAGCTATGTTTTTTAAAAGGCAGTAAATGAGGCTGAATGAACTGTTTCGCTGGCAGACAAGGTTCCACTGATAGCCAGGTGTAGCAGTGGTAAACTGTTGGGACTGCTGTTGGGACTCTCCTGTTGGTACAGCTTTATGTAAACCCTAACAGTTTGTGGGAACTGTTTGTCACCGTTAAAGTGCAATTAATGTATTGTTTAGTGTTGTGTTGTGTAGTGGCTTTGCTGGCATGCATCCCCCCAATTTCTTGTTGTTGTCCCACAAAGATTGACATGTTAAAATTGCCACTGGTCATATTTACTAAGAGTTTCAATTGTAATGCCCTACTACAGGTGCAAACTTTGTACAGATGTAAATGCTTAGTAAGTATGGCCCTTTGAGTGTTTTCATCCAGTGACATGTGTTTGGATCCAGTTTCCCCACCTGTCAATTTGCTCCCTTTGCTCCCTAGGAGCCGAAACTCTCCATTGATCTGTAATGTGTTTTCCAGGCCCCAGGTTAAGGTCGAGGACAAGTGGAAACATTTACAGATTAAACTGACAGGATGGATTCAGGACTATTCTCTTGATGTCCACCAATCAATGTTATATTATTCCTAATCATGTTACGTAATAGCCTAGCTAGGGCATATTCTGACCTATGGATGTCTATGTGCATGACAGATGGAGACTTTTTAGCTATATGCGTGACTGAGACAGATAGATAGAGACTTTAGTTATGTGTGTGACTGAGACAGAAGGAGACTTTATGTCACGGTTTTCTAACGTAGAACCCAGAAGCAGACCAGGACAAGGAGAGTAAGACGAAGGTGAGTATTTATTTACAAGTTTAAGTGTAGAGATAGAAAGATCCAGGTAGCGGAGCGGGCAGCGGAGTTGAGTTGAGGGGATTGAATTGGCAGATCCAATGGAGTAACAGAAGCCACCGACGACCAGGTAGGGATGGAATGAGTGTTCCGGGTGAATGACTGTAGACAGAGAGAACGGAGGTAAGTTCAAGGCAAGCAAGACGTACAAAACAACAAAACAAACTCTATCAAAATGGAGGCTGATACTCTGGCACGACATACTGTTCATGGCTAACGATCCGGCAGGGAATGGATGTCAGGTCAGAGCTTATGAAGTGGAGGGATGATGATCAGGACCAGGTGTGCAGATAGCTGATGGGATACAGGTGCGGGTAATCAGAGATCTCCCAACTAGCTACATCGTCCGGCAACCAGACAGGGTGCGTTCCAGGACACCGGAAAAACACTCCAGGACAGAACACAGGCAAAAACAGACTCAGGAAACGGGATTCGTGACACTTTAGCTATGTGTGTGACTGTAAGCTATACTTGATTGGTCCACTGCGTACCTACAGTATTATGTGATTTTATTTTTACATTCATTCAGGCACTGCCCTTAGATCAGAGTTCCTCGTTTTTAGCAAGATGTGAATAATTTAGTAAGGGTCCATTATTAGTATACTTTGCTGGATTAATAGGGTTCTGACAAGTCCGACAGAATATGTGCAGAAGATCTAGGTGCTGCTGTAGGCCCTCCTTGGTTGGGGACAGAAGCACCAGATCATCTGCAAACAGTAAACATTTGACTTCAGAGTCTAGTAGGGTAAGGCCAGGGTGCTTCAGACTGTTCTAGTGCCCTCGCCAATTCATTGATGTAAATGTTGAAGGGGGTGAGGCTCAAGCTGCATCCCTGTCTCACCCCCCAACCCTGAGGAAAGAAGGTCGTTTTTTTGTCAATTTAAACTGCACACTGTTGTTGTTTGTATACATGGACTTTATAATTAGTTTATTTCCCCAACACCGCTTTCTATCAATTTGTATAGTAGACCCTCATGCCAAATTGAGTCAAAAAAAATTTGAAATCAACAAAGCATGAGAAGTCTGCTTTTGCTTTGTTTAGTTTTATTTTGTCAATGAGGGTGTGCAGGGTGAACACCTGATCTGTCGTATGGTAATTTGCTAAAAAGCCAATTTGACATTTGCTCAGGACAATGTTTTAACTGAGGAAATGTCGGAGTCTGCTGTTAATGATAATGCAGAGGATTTTCCCAAGGTTGCTGTTGACGCATATCCCACAGGGGTTATTGGGGTCAAATTTGTCTCCACTTTTGTGGTCCCAAGTACTGGCGAAGATTGCCAGAGCTGAGGATGATGTTAACAAGTTTAAGTATAGCCAATTGGAATTTGTGGTCTGTATATTTTATTAGTTAATTTAGGACACCTTCAACACCACAGGTCTTTTTGGGTTGAACGGTTTGTATTTTGTCCTGTAGTTCATTCAATGTAATTTGAGAATCCAGTGGGTTATTGTAGTCTTTAATAGCTGCAGGGCCTAAAATGTACTTTTTGGTCCACCAGCCACTGGCAGGTTGATTTAAAAAATCTCCGATTTTTTACCAGCCAAAATATATTTTCCCCCTAAAATTACACTAACAAAACATAAAAATTGTATGAACATGCTTTGTAATGTTTCTAAAAACAATATTTTTATCACCTCACACCCTCACGTTAGCCACTTTCCCTTGGGGGAATCCCCATCGAAACCGGATGCAGTTTTATTGCCATCTTAAGTGGAGGTCCAATTCAATAACGTTGCCCCCTCAACCCTCGATTTAGCTTGAGGGAGCGAGTGAAGAACTTTGATCACTTGTGGGTTTATATGATCTACAATTCAATGCAAACTGTAGTCACGTGATATACTTACGTGTCAAAATTAATCAACACGGCTGCCTTTTTGGCATTTCAGACAAAATGATGAAGCTAGCTAGCTTGAAAAAAGATATATATAGATGACATTGACTTTAGCTTTGTCGTAGTGAGGAACCTATAAAACGTAGCTATCTTCATTAATGTATTGGAAAAATGACCAAACTATAAAACTAGCTAGCCAGCTATTGGTAACAGTCACTATCTAGCTACCTGAGAGGAGTGCTAGCTAGCTAGGTACATTAAGAGCTTTAGGTTGTTTTTAAGCTCAATTGTAAGATTTCCTCCAAGGACGTTACCTCTCATATCATCATTCTCTCTAGCTTGGGCAAGGGACATTTAAAGTACACTCGGATGTGACGATATAAAATGTAATTCAAGGGCTCAGGGTTTAGGGCCGAGGGCTGTCTACTTTGAATTTGGACTACAGCCAATGAGTCTGACTAGTAGCGGAGTTGTCTTCTCTTCCCTAACAGTTGAAACTAAAACATTGAGAAGCGACCTAGCTTGTGAAAAAAACTATTTAAATAGCCAAGAAACACAAGGACAAAGTCTCACTTCAGTAGGATTTTGTTTGAAGTAAATTAGACAAACTTTTTAAACCTGTGCCAGTGCTTCTAAAAATGAATCTTCACTCAGCTCTTCACGTGCGCACAGCCCCAAGCCAGGCAGTGTTGCAGTGCGAGGTGGGATTTCATCTATAGTAGGATTCCTAGTTATTTGACTAATTTACCAGCTATTAAATCAAATGGCAGAATACCTTAAGCAGCTACTGTTGCATTTATTTAGCTTTTAATGTGATCATACTTTTTATTTGTAGCTGGTGAAATAGACATCTTACCCACCAATGCCAAAATCTACCCGCATTCGGTGGGTGGCGGGTGTTCATTTTAGGCCATGAATAGCTGACTCAAAGTTTTAATTGATAATGTATATGTTTTTTCTGTTTGTTTTCTGTTATAGGGCCAAAGAAAATGGAGAAGTGGCTTATCCAGACATCTCCATTTTGGGTAGCTCTTCATGTTGTTTGTTTAGTGTGTTACAATTTTCCCAGAAATGGTTAGATTCTATATATTTCCAACGTGCGGTACTTTATTTTTCCTTAGTGTAGTGCTGTACTGTTTTAGTGTTTCACCATAGCGAAGGCATAGACATATTTTCTGGATCACTGTTTTTAGTTGGATAGGTTCCTCAATTTCTTTCTTAGGTTTTTGCATTCTTCATCAAACCATGTGTCATTCTTGATAGGGAAGCTGTGAGTTCGAATCACTATTGCAGTGAAACGTTTTGTCCAGGAAGTTGTCTGAAAGGGATTTCATTTGTTGTTGGCCAATTGTTTTTTGGTAGGTTTCTACACTACTTTCCTTTCATCTATAACGGTTCTTAATATACTGAGCAAAAATATGAACGCAACATGTAAAGTGTTGGTCCCATGTTTCACGAGCTGAAGTAAAAGATCCCAGAAATGCACAAAAAGCTTATTTCTCTAAAATGTTGTGTATAAATTTGTTTACTTCCCTGTTAGTTAGCGTTTCTCCTTTGCCAAGATAATCCATCCACTTGACAAGTGTAGCATATTAAGAAGCTGATTAAAAAGCATGATCATTACACAGGTGCACCTTGTAGTGGGGACAATAAAAGGCCACTCTAAAATGTGCAGTTTTGTCCCACAACACAATACCACAGATGTCTCAAGTTTTGAGGGAGCGTGCAGTTGGCATGCTAACTGCAGGAATGTCCACCAGAGCTGTTGCCAGATAATTTAATGTTAATCTCTCTACCATAAGCCACCTCCAACGTCGTTTTAGAGAATTTGTCAGTACGTCCAACAGGCCTCACAACCGCAGACCACATGTAACCACGCCAGCCCAAGATCTCCACCACGCCAGCCCAGGACCTCCGCATCTGGCTTCTTCACCTGCGGGATCGTCTGAGACCAGCCACCCGGACAGTCGATGAAACTGTGGGTTTGCACAACCGAAGAATTTCTGTACAAACTGTCAGAAACCATCTCAGGGAGCTCATCTCTGTGTTCTTCGTCCTCACCAGGGTCTAGACCTGACTGCAGTGGGCAAATGCTCAACTTCGATGGCCACTGGCATGCTGGAGAAGTGTGCTCTTCACAGATTAATCCAGTTCCAGAGGTACTGTAGTACAGACAATGTAGGTCAGATTGGTGGAGTGGAGCATTGGAGGGAGACGCACGTGGCCTGGAACTGGAGGCCCCTCTTAGACACCCATAAGACTGCTATTTACATGCCTGCCCTCACCCTCCTTCCAAAATGTCTGGAATCTAGAGACTGGCCAGCCATGATCATGCTCAGGGAATGTCAATTACTTATTCATTGGAGCCAAACAACTAAGTGGCTCCACCATCAACGGTGAATCTCATGACGGAAAAGCGCGTGAAAGAGTGAGAGCGGCAGAGGAAGAGTGTCACGTTCCTGACCTTATTTCCTTTGTTTAGTCTTTGTTTAGTTGGTCAGGACGTGAGCTGGGTGGGTGTAGTCTATGTTTTGTGTTTCTATGTTGGGTTTGTTGTTTGGCCTAATATGGTTCTCAATCAGAGGCAGGTGTTTTGCATTGTCTCTGATTGGGAACCATATTAAGGTAGCCTGTTTGCACTGTTGGTTTGTGGGTGATTGTTTTCTGTCTTTGTGTTCTGCACCAGATAGGACTGTTTTCGGTTTTCACATTTATTGTTTTGTAGCTTGTAGTGTTCACGTTATTATTCTTTATTAAACATGTTGAACACTAGCCGCGCTGCGTTTTGGTCCTCTCCTTCATCCCAGGAAGAAAGCCGTTACAAAGAGAGAGAAGGAGAGTGTATGAGTAAAAGAGAGTGGGATTACAGAGCAGAGATGTAGGTTGTTTAACTGTCTTCTTGGCAGTGCTTTGTCCACACCACATGTGGCAGGGGTTTGTTTTCAGGAAAAGGATCTTCTGGCAGGAGTCAGACTGTGGCAGTGATGCCTATGGTGGGGTTATGGTATGGACAGATCAATGAACACAATTGTATTTTATCGATAGCAATTTGAATGCACGGTGACGAGATACAGTGACGAGATCCTGAGGCCCATTGTCGTGCCATTCATCTGCCGCTATCACCTCATGTTTCAGCATCATAATGCACGGCCCCATGTCGCAAGGACCTGTACACAATTCCTGGAAGCTGAAAATGTCCCAGTTCTTCCATGGCCTGCATACTCACCAGACATGTCACCCATTGAGCATGTTTGGGATGCTCTGGATTGAGGTGTACAACAGCGTGTTCCAGTTCCTGCCAATATCCAGCAACTTCGCACAGCCATTGAATAGGAGTGGGACAACATTCCACAGGCCACAATCAACAGCCTGATCAAGAAGATGTGTCGCGCTGCATGAAGCAAATGGTGGACACACCAGATACTGACTGGTTTTCTGATCCACGCCCCTACCTTTTTTAAAGATATCTGTAACCAACAGTCATCCAGTCATCCATAGAAATCCATAGATTAAGGCCTAATGAATGTATTTCACTTGACTGATTTTATTATATTAACTGTAACAGTAAAATCTTTGAAGTTGTTCCATTTATATTTTTGTTCAGTGTAGTATGCAGTTTGTTCGGCTTTGATGCCTCATGATTGAGTACTGCTCTATAAAAGTAGGCTGTGGTTTTTCTGTGATATGATAGGAGTGTCAGTGAGCTGAGTCTCAACGCTCTGAGACACTCTGGGATGAGGTCAGTGATAAAGTACACTCTTTAAAAAAAAGGTTCCAGAGAGCTGCAGGAGTTGTTTTTGTTGGTTGTTTTGTCTCTTTCTTTCTGTTCCTTCTCTCAGGCAATTCGGCTCCAGGGAGACAGAGGGGGAGTGGTGGGTAAAGGAAGTCTGTTTTATCAAAGGATCATTAAAAGCCTGGGGTATGAATAAGCATTGGGTGATGCTATGACAATACTATACTGCAAACACTCAAAAGAGCTACATCAAATCCCATTTTCCCTGCTTTGTACACACTACAACATGGATCCTCTCCTGTTGCCCTCTGGTTGGTAACGTTCACATCTAACTGGTTTTAAACTTTGAGTCAACGAGAGACAGAAGAGAGGGCAGCTTAGATTGAGGTTTCCCACTGGGCACAGATGTCAGTTCCACGTTGGTTCAAAGTCATTTTGTTGAAATGACGTGGAAACAACGTTGATTCAACCAGTGTGTGCCGAGTGGGTTATATGACTCTGAATTAGTTACTGCCATGTTTCATGCTTCTTTGTTTGTTGCCTTTTTCCCATTTTCTGTAGTGATTCTGCTGTGACTGCCTTGAGCACTTAGCCTAATGATCCTTGTGAAAGGATCATATATACGATGAAAGAAAACAGCTCGCAAATGGCCCAAGTGAATATATTATATTTGTTCTACTTATTTTCTGTGTATTTGAGTAGTTTCAAATAATGTGGCCCGAATCTCCTATTGGGAGTATTTGAAGGCATTTTCTAATAATTTCCTATAAATAGCCTACTATTAGAAAGCACTTTCAAATACTTATTTAAAATATCTGGGTTAATTGCATGGGACTGTACTTGAGTCAGTGTATTTCAGTAATTTCAAATACTTTCCAAGTGTATTTCAAAATTCATTCCAATATTCCCCTTGTCTTTTCAAATAAAACATACTTACTTCTAAATGTAATTGAAATGCCCTAAATAGTATTTGAACCCAGGTCTGTATACTGCAGCTGTATTGTAGAAATAGTAGAAATATTAGCATGTTTTCTCATGTAATCCCATGGGACCTGTAAAGAAGAGGTCTGACTGGGAGATGTAGGAGAGAAGAGAGGGAGGGGAGGAGGAGGACAACAAAGATGGAGGGTATGTAAGAGAGTAAGCTCTCTAATCTGTTTATGTTTTATCAATGACATTTAGAGGCACCCCCTCCCTCCATTGAAGGGGGGAACTCTTCCATTCCAGACTATTTTTATCTGCCATTTCATTAGCATAATAAAACATGTGTGAAAAAAATAAACCCTAAGAGACAGCCTCGCCAAAAACCTGGATTTGAGAGGCTTATTTTTTTTTTTTCTCTCTCTCTTTTCTGTTGCTCCATTCTTCTCGCTCAGAGAAATGGAAATAGGCATGCCTTTTCTTTCTCTCTGGGCATCATTATGGCGCTTTTCATCCCTTCTCTTTTGTCTGAATGAGCGGAGCTAGCCCATACTGGGCCAACCAGCAGTCACACTGGGCCTTACTCCCTCCACACAATAACACTTCAACATCACCTACAACTACTGACTACTCAAAACATCTCGAATCTGTGAACACTGCCAATTGTTGCATGGATGTTACATGCTATAATGTAAAGTGAAGACAGCTAAAGAACTAACAAAAATAAAAAATAAAGTCCAAAGACTCTGTCTGAGAGAAACACAACTGATCAAGACAAAACTGCAAAGGCAGAACACACACACACACAAACAGAGAGAGAAGGGCGATGAGGTTGCCCTTCAAACAGGTGTGTGTATGATGTGTGTGTTTCCCTGTGTTGCCCTGTGCTCACCATGCTGACAGGGCCTAGTGGTCATTTATCAGAGCTGTGCCCCTTACTCCCCCTCACACACATATACACAAACACAGACAATAGCCCCCTATCTATTCACACACTTATTAGCTCTCTCACAATTCAATTTAAAACAGGTGGCTTTATTGGCATTAGAAACATGTTTACATTGCCAAGGCAAGTGAAATGGATAAACAAAAGTGAAATAAACAATAAAAAGTGAACAGTAAATATTACACTCACAAGTTCCAAAATAATAGACATTTCAAATGTCATATTATGGCTATATACAGTGTTGTAACGATGTGTAAATAGTTCAAGTACAAAAGGGAAAATAAATAAACATAAATATGAGTTGTATTTACAATGTTGTTTGTTCTTCACTGGTTGCCCTTTCCTTGTGGCAACAGGTCACACATCTTGCTGCTGTGATGGCACACTGTGGTATTTCACCCAATAGATATGGGAGTTGATCAAAATTGGATTTGTTTTTGAATTCTTTGTGGGTCTGTGTAATCGGAGGGAAATATGTGTCTCTAATATGGGCATACATTTGGCAGGAGGGTAGGAAGTGCAGCTCGGTTTCCACCTCATTTGTGGGCAGTGTGCACATAGCATGTCTTCTCTTGAGAGCCAGGTCTGCCTACGGCGGCCTCTCTCAATTGCAAGGCTATGCTCACAAAGTCTGTACATGGTAAAAACTTTCTTTAATTTTGGTCAATCTCAGTGGTCAGGTATTCTGCCACTGTGTACTCTCTGCTTAGGGCAAAATAGCATTCTAGTTTTTTTTTGCTAAATCTTTCATCTTTTCATTCTCTCATGATTTGGTTGGGTCTAATTGTTTTGCTGTCCTGGGGCTCTGTGGAGTCTGTTTGTATTTGATAATTAGTGGTTATCAGCCTAATTCTGCTCTGTATGCATTATTTGGCGTTTTACGTTGTACACAGAGGATATTTTTGCAGAATTCTGCATGCAGAGTCTCAATTTGGTGTTTTGTGAATTTATGGTTGGTGAGCGGACCCCAGACCTCACAACCATAAAGGGCAATGGGTTCTATAACTGATTCAAGTATTTTGTCTCTCAGATCGTCCACAGCTTTGTGGAAGTTACCTGTGGTGCTGATGTTTAGGCTGAGGTGTGTATCGTGTTTTTGTGTGCTCTAGAGCAACTGTGTCTAGATGGAATTCGTATATGTGGTCCTGGCAACTGGACCTTTTTTGGAACACCATTATTTTTGTCTTACTGAGATTTACTGTCAGGGCCCAGGTCTCACACTCACACTCACACTCACACTCACACTCACACTCACACTCACACACACACACACACACACACACACAGAGCGAGAGGGAGAGAACATAGTCACACACGCGCATCAATAAATTTATGCAGACATGATAATATCTGCAGTATTTATGCAGCCATACTGTGAATGGGTAATAAAGCACATGGATCACTGCCGCATGGCTCTTATGGCACAACTTTAACGGAAGCAGCTCTGGTTAGATTTGAGATGGATAAATTGAATCTGAAGGGCAATATTCTCAAGAGGAGAAGGTATGAAAACAGCAGTGAGAGAGCAGGGAGAGTAAGCAACAATACATTAAGCCAGACAACCCTCACAGGTGGTAAGGCTAGGTAACAACACACCCGCCATTCTGATCCTCAGCACGAGGGCCCCTCAGGGGTGCGTGCTCAGTCCCCTCATGTACTCCCTGTTCACTCATGACTGCATGGCCAGGCACGACTCCAACACCATCATTCATTTTGCTGATGACACAACAGTGGTAGGCCTGATTACCGACAACGATGAGACAGTCTATAGGGAGGAGGTCAGAGACCTGGCCATGTGGTGCCAGGACAACCTCTCCCTCAATGTGATCAAGACAAAGGAGAGAATTGTGGACTACAGGAAAAGGAGGACCAATCACGCCCCCATTCTTATCGATGGGGCTGCAGTGGAGCAGGTTGAGAGCTTCAAGTTCCTTGGTGTCCACATCACCAACTATCATGGTCCAAGCACACACAGACAGTCGTGAAGAGGGCACGACAATGCCTATTTCCCCCTCAGGAGACTGAAAAGATTTGGCATGGGTGCTCTGATCCTCAAACGTTCTACAGCTGCACCATTGAGAGCATCCTGACTGGTTTCATCACTGCCTTGTATGGCAACTGCTCGGCATCCAACCGCAAGGCACTACGGAGGGTAGTGCGTACGGCCCAGTACATCACTTGGGCCAAGCTTCCTGCCATCCAAGACCTCTATACCAGGCGGTGTCAGAGGAAGACCCTAAAAATGTTCAAAGACTCCAGCCATCCTAGTCATAGACTGTTCTCTGTGCTACCGCACGGCAAGCGGTACCGGAGCGCCAAGTCTAGGTCCAAAAGGCTTCTCAACAGCTTCTACCCCCAAGTCATAAGATTCCTGAACAGCTAATTAAATGGCTACCCAGGCTACCCCCCCCCCCCCCCCCCCCCTTTGACGCTGCTGCTATTCTCTGTTTATTATCTATGCATAGCCACTTTAACTCTGCCTATATGTACATATTACCTCAATTACCTCGACTCCGGTGCCGCTGCACATTGACTCTGTACCGGTACCCCCTGTATATAGCCTCACTATGGTTATTTTACTGCTGCTCTTTAATTATTTGTTACTTTTATTTCTTATTTTTTATTTATCTATTTTTTACTTAACGCGTTTTTTCCTTAAAACTGCATTGTTGGTTAAGGGCTTGTAAGTTAGCATTTCACTGTAATGTTGTATTTGGCGCATGTGACAAATCAAATTTGATTTGATTTGAAAATAGATTTGTCTTTCTAAACTTCAAAGGCCTCAAGTCGGCAAAGCGGGACATCTTATTAAGAGACTGTGATGGGGGAGGAAATGTAATTCAGAAAATAATACTGAAACAACGTTAACCATCTCCAACCTTGGTGTTGGGCCAGTTCACAATGTTCCTGTTCACACATTCTTAAGTTTATTATCTAAAGATTATTACATTTCAGTGGTATTTGCATAACTTAAACTGATTTGGGTCTCTAAAGCCCCAGGCCTCACATCCTATACATACAGTATATAATGCTCTCACCACCATGTCCCCTTCTCAGATCAACAACTCCTCTGATCATGCTGACATTTCTATTTAGAGGGCACAGTGCATCGCTCTATGTAATATCAACATTATATTTACATATATTATATCAGTAAAGTACTGTAGCTGCTGTGCACCTCAGTGAAAGACATACAGTGGCTTACGAAAGTATTCACCACCTAGGCATTTTTCCTATTATGTTGCCTTACACCCCAGAATTAAAATATATTTTTGGGGGGTTTGTATCATTTGATTTACACAACATGCCTACCTCTTTGAAGATGCAAAATATTTTTTTATTGTGAAACAAACAAGAAATAAGAAAAAAGAAAACTTGAGCGTGCATAACTATTCACCCCCCCAAAGTCAATACTTGGTAGAGCCACCTCGTCTCTTGGAGTATGTCTCTATACGCTTGAAACATCTAGCCACTGGGATTTTTGCCAGTCTTCAAAGCAAAACTGCTCCAGCTCCTTCAAGTTGGATGGGTTCCGCTGGTGTACAGCAATCTTTAAGTCATACCACAGATTCTCAACTGGATTGAGATCTGGGCTTTGACTAGGCCATTCCAAGACATTTACATGTTTCCCCTTAAACCACTTGCGTGTTGCTTTAGGAGTACGCTTAGGGTCATTGTCCTGCTGGAAGGTGAACCTCCGTCCCAGTCTCACATTTCTGGCAGACTGAAACAGGTTTCCCTCAAGGATTTCCCTGTATGTAGAGCCATCCATCATTCCTTAAATTCTGACCAGTTTCCCAGTCCCTGGCCGATGAAAAACATCCCCACAGCATGATGCTGCCACCACCATGCTTGTGGGGATGGTGTTCTCGGGGTGATGAGAGGTCTTGGGTTTGCGCCAGACATAGCGTTTTCCTTGATGGCCAAAAAGCTCAATTTTAGTCTCATCTGACCAGAGTACCTTTTTCCATATGTTTGGGGAGTCTCCCACATGCCTTTGGCAAATACCAAAAGTGTTTGCTTACTTTTTTCTCTAAGCAATGGCTTTTTTTCTGGCCACTCTTCCATAAAGCCCAGCTCTCTGGAGTGTACAGCTTGAAGTGGTCCTTTGGACAGATATTCCAATCTCCGCTGTGGAGCTTTGAAGCTCCTTCAGGGTTATCTTTGCTCTCTTTGTTGCCTCTCTGATTAATGCCCTCCTTGCCTGGTCTGTGAGTTTTGGTGGGCGGCCCGCTCTTGGCAGGTTTGTTGTGGTGCCATATTCTATCAATTTTTTTAATAATGGATTTAATGGTGTTCCGTGGGATGTTCAAAGTTTCGGATATTTTTTTATAACCCAACCCTGATCTGTACTTCTCCACAACTTTGTCCCTGACCTGTTTGGAGAGCTCCTTGGTCTTCATAGTGCCGCTTGCTTGGTGGTTCCCCTTGCTTAGGGGTGTTGCAGACTCTGGGGCCTTTCAGAACAGGTGTATATTTACTGAGATCATGTAACAAATCTAGTGACACTTAGATTAAACACAGGTGGACTTTATTTAACTAATTATGTGACTTCTGACGGTAATTGGTGGCACCAGATCTAATTTAGGGGCTTCATAGCAAAGGGGGTGAATACATATGCCTGCACCACTTTAAGTTTTAAAAAAATCAGATTTTTTAAAAATGAGTTATTTTTTCCATTTCACTTCAATTTTGATATTTTGGGTATGTCCATTACATCAAATCCAAATAAAAATCAATTTAAATTACAGGTTTTAATGCAACAAAATAGGAAAAACGCCAAGGGGGATGAATACTTTTGCAAAGCACTGTATAGATACTGTAACTTCTATTACAAGAAGACAAAGTCAATGCATATGGACAGAAAGATATATGAAATACTCGTTGGTTTAGCTGTTAAGAGCTGTAGTTTTACTCCTCCCTCCTTCACCCCCCCTTTCCCTCCCTCCTTCTCCTGACTGTGCTGACTCAACCTCTAGAAAGACAGCCGCAGTCACGTCTGTGTCGGTGTGTGTGCGCGCATGTGTATTTATATGTGTGAGTATATTCAACGCAGGCTTGTCCTGTGTGTGTGTGAGCACGCACGTGCGTGCGTGCGTGCCTGTGTGTGTGGCAGCAGTCCTGGATGTGTTCACACAATGTTGAAGCTCTCACTAAGTATGTTAGACTAGCCTGAAGTGCCTGAGAGACCTGCCTGGAGGGGTGAGAGAGGAGAGGGAGGAAAGGAGAGAGGAGAAAGTATAGGAGAAAGAAAGAAGGAGAGAGGAGAGTGGAGAGATGAGAAGAGAAAGGGCAGTGGAGAGAGAAGAGGGAGACGAGAGGGGACAGGAGAAAAGAGAGGAGAGAGGAGAGAAATGAGAGAGGTGAGGATAAGAGAGAGAGGAGATAGAGAAGAGGAGATTGCAGAAAGGAGAGAGGGGGTGATGTGGAGATTGTGGACACAAGGCAGTCCTGCCTCTTCTGGCTTGAGTGGAACTGTTTGGTAATAGCAGTTCATTACTCAGCTACCCAGTGAGCCATTATACACTGGACTCTTATACACTGGACACTGGACTGTAACAGTAGGACCACAGTGACTGAACGCAGCTGAAAGCACAATGACTGATTTCAGTACTAAATAAGAGGACTCTCTCTCTCTCTCAGTACTTACAGGTTCCTCTCCTCTCTGTAGTAGGCAGCCAGGCTACAGTATAGTACTCACAGGTTCCTCCTGCACCAGGCAGCCAGCCTACAGAACAGTACTGTACCTTCAGTTACTCCAATCCCCCAGCCACTCCCCCAACCCCCATTGGCTGTCCTGCAGACATGAATACATGTCAATCTGCTGATCTGCAGTATCGACACACAACCGCCTAAGGCACACACAGTCCAGCAGGCATAGTTGCTGAAAAGCCCATTTTTGTGTGTTCATGCTGAGGGCACGTTGAGCTCCTCACTGCAGCTCTTCCTGTGCAATAGAGTCAGCACTAACGGCACGTGGATGTGGCATACACCCATGTGCACACTGGGACAGGGGACTACACACACGCATGCTCAGACACACATGCATCCTCATACACACACACACATGCACACAAATGCTCACATGCACAGTAAAACTGGAGACAATTGAGGTCAATGTATCTATAAATAGAGATCATAGTCATCATTATTCCTTTCATCAACCTTATCAGCACTGTGTGCTTCATTCACTTGGTGGACAGTCAAGACAAGCTGCTTTTATGGCGCTCTCTCTCTCTCTCTCTCTCTCTCTCTTTCTCTCTCTCACTCACATTGATGCTCTCATTGATTCTTTCTCCCCCTCTCCCTCTCTCTCCCCTTTCTCTCTCTATTCTGTGTATAGTACAAGAAAAGGAGGAGAATGAAGGAGTGTTTCAACTAGTAGTTCCCCAATAATTTTCATCTGTCTTCTTTATCTGCCCCTCTTAGTCGGTGGGCCGAAGCATCACATCTGCTTTAGTTTTCGAGATGAACGGTCTCTGGCGAGAAGGGAGCTGGATTGACATATTGTGAATCTTTATTTCTTCTGAACACATTTATGTTGGTTGGCAATGTCAATTCTTGAAAAATAATTTCATGTTTGTTAGCTGGACAGGCAAACGCTGCCAAGTACTAAACATTAAACCAATAAAAACTAGTGTACTATACAGGTACCGTCTCTGCTAATCTCTCATGAAAATATTCTTGTGGACAGATGAAATGGCGAGAATCTGTCAAGGCTCACGTAGAATAATATGATTATGAGCAGCAGTAATTCCTTGTTTGGGGTTTTCATCATTGTTTATTTGGACAAATCAGGATTGGGCGAAGGCGGTAATTAAACTGGTACAGTGATTTTTAAGTCTGTGTGCGTCTGGATGTAAAACAGTTTCCAATAGTTTCCAATAGCTCTCGGACCAACAGGCTCCGGGACAGCTTCTACCCCCAAGACATAAGACTGCTAAATAGCCAGACTGACTATAATGAATGGTACCCAAACTATCTGCACTGACTCTATCTTGCACCGACCCTACGCACACTCACTAGACTATATATACAAACCATATACACACTCACTCACACACACTACATTAACACTCCCACACAAAACCCACACACATACACTACAAGATACGCCCACACACACATAACACATACACACAGATCGACAAAACACAAACACACATACATACACATTACACACACTTTTACACTCATCATTTGCTGCTGCTGTGTTCTTTAATTTACTCTTATTATTGTTGATCCTGATGCCTAGTCACTTTACCCTGCCTTCATGTACATACAGTTGAAGTCGGAAGTTTACATACATTTAGGTTAGAGTCATTAAAACTTGTTTTTCAACCACTCCACACATTTCTTGTTAACAAACTATAGTTTTGGCAAGTCGATTAGGACATCTACTTTGTGCATGACACAAGTAATTTTTCCAACAACTGTTTACAGACAGATTATTTCACTTATAATTCACTGCATCACAATTCCACTGGGTCAGAAGTTTACATACACTAAGTTGACTGTGCCTATAAACAGCTTGGAAAATTCCAGAAAATGATGTCATGGCTTTAGAAGCTTCTGATAGGCTAATTGACATCATTTGAGTCAATTGGAGGTGTTCCTGTGGATGTATTTCAAGGCCTACCTTCAAATTCAGTGCCTGTGTGCTTGACATCATGGGAAAATCAATCAGCCAAGACTTGAAAAAAATATTGTAGACCTCCACAAGTCTGGTTCATCCTTGGGAGCAATTCCCAAACGCCTGAAGGTACCACGTTCATGTGTACAAACAATAGTACGCAAGTATAAACACCATGGAACCACGCAGCCGTCATACCGCTCAGGAAGGAGACGTGTTCGGTCTCCTAGAGATGAACGTACTTTGGTGCGAAAAGTGCAAATCAATCCCAGAACAACAGCAAAGGACCTTGTGAAGATGCTGGAGGAAACAGGTACAAAAGTATCTATATCCACAGTAAAACGAGTCTTATATTGACATAACCTGTAAGGCCACTCAGCAAGGAAGAAGCCACTGCTCCAAAACCGCCATAAAAAAAGCCTGACTACGGTTTGCAACTGCACATGGGGACAAAGATGGTACTTTTTGGAGAAATGTAATCTGGTCTGATGAAACAAAAATACAACTGTTCGGCCATATTGACCATCGTTATGTTTTGAGGAAAAAGGGGGAGGCTTGCAAGCCAAAGAACACCATCCCAACCATGAAGCACGGGGGTGGCAGCATCATGTTGTGGGGGTGCTCTGCTGCAGGAGGGACTGGTGCACTTCACAAAATAGATGGCATCATGAGAAAGGAAAATTATGTTTATATATTGAAGCAACATCTCAAGACATCAGTCAGGAAGTTAAAGCTTGGTCGCAAATGGGTCTTCCAAATGGACAATGACCCCAAGCATACTTACATATTTGTGGCAAAATGGCTTAAGGACAACAAAGTCAAAGCCCTGACCTCAATCCTATAGAAAATATGTGGGCAGAACTGAAAAAGCGTGTGCGAGGAAGGAGGCCTACAAACCTGACTCAGTTACACCAGCTCTGTCAGGAGGAATGGGTCAAAATTCACTCAACTTATTGTGGGAAGCTTGTGGAAGGTTACCAGAAACGTTTGACCCAACTTAAACAATTTTAAAGGCAATGCTACCAAATACTAATTAAGTATATGTAAACTTCTGACCCACTGGGAATGTGATGGAAGAAATAAAAGCTGAAATAAATAATTCTCTCTACTATTACTCTGACATTTCACGTTCTTAAAATAAAGTGGTGATCCTAACTGACCTAAGACAGGGAATTTTTACTAGGACTAATTGTCAGGAATTTTGAAAAACGGAGTTTAAATGTATTTGGCTAGGTGTATGTAAGCTTCCGACTTCAACTGTATGTAAGGGAGTTCAAATTGGTTCCAAGTTTAGCAGTTGGGCAAATTTGCCTGAGCAGGCAGTGTTGAAATATAATTTATATGAGAAAATCTGCGAGAATTGACGGTGCCAACTATTTTTATAGTCATCATAAGAATGTTTTACCATCATATACAAAATAAATCAGATCATCCCTCGACGAGGATCGATCAACTTCACATTTTTAGGCTTCGGCCCACCAATTATCTCCTTTCCTTGAAAACAAGACCTGATGTGGTAACAGAATCAGAGACTGTTGGTTCTCATTGTAGCAGTGTGTTATCTGTGGAGGCTTCCAGGCAAAACAACCTAATTAGGGGATGTCTGCCTCTCTGTTCTGCCCCTGAAATGCTCCTCTGTCCCAAACCCTGCCTTCGCATCTCCTCCACCCCGTCTTTACATCTTAATGCTCACAACTAAAGTAGCTCACTGAGGTCTTAATTGCTATGGCTAAACATTCAATTAGTATGCAGTATCTCATATAAAATAATGTAAATATGGGTTGGCTGTGTGTTGGACACAGTGGTGGAAAAAGTACTCAATTGTCATACTTGAGTAAAAGTAAAGATACCTTACTAGAAAATTACTCAAGAAAAAGTGAAAGTCACACAGTAAAATACTACTTGAGTTAAAGTTTTAAATGTACTTAAGTATCAAAAGTAAATGTAATTGCAAAAATATACTTACGTTTCAAAAGTAAAAGTAAAACAAAAAATCATTTAAAATGTTTTTTTATTTATTTACGGATAGCCAGGGGCACACTTCAACACTCCGACATACTGTAATTTACAATGAAGCATTTGTGTTTAGTGAGTTCGCCAGATCAGAGGTAGTAGGGATGAACAGGGATGTTCTTTTGATACAGTGCATTTGGAAGGTATTCAGACCCCTTCCCTTCTTCCACATTTTGTTACATTATAGCCTTATTCTAAAATGTATTAAATAAATGTTTTTCTTATCAATTTACACACAATACCCCATAATGACAAAGCTAAAACAGTTTTTTTGTGTGCAAATTTATTAAAAATAAAAAAACAGAAATACCTTATTTACATGTTCAGACCCTTTGCTATGAGACCTGAAATTGAGCTCAGGTGCATCCTGTTTCCATTGATCATCCCTGAGATGTTTCTCAAACTTGATTGGAGTCCACCTGTGGTAAATTCAATTGATTGGACATGATTTGGAAAGGCACACACCTGTCTATATAAGGTCCTACAATTGACAGTGCATGTCAGAGCAAAAACAAAGCCATGAGGTAGAAGGAATTGTCCGCAGAGCTCCGAGACAGGATTGTGGCGAGGCACAGATCTGGGGAATGATACAAAAACATTTCTGCAGCATTGAAGATCTCCAAGATCACAGTGGCCTCCATCATTCTTAAATGGAAGAAGTTTAGAACCACCAAGACTCTTCCTAGAGCTGGCCGCCAGGCCAAACTGAGCAATCGGGGAAGAAGGGTCTTGGTAAGGGAGGTGACCAAGAACCAGATGGTCACTGTGATAGATCTCCAGAGTTCCTCTGTGGAGATGGGAGAACCTTCCAGAAGGACAACCATCTCTGCAGCACTCCACCAATCAGGCCATTATGGTAGAGTGGCTAGACTGAAGCCACTCCTCAGTAAAAGGCACATGACAACCCGCTAGGAGTTTGCCAAAAGGCACCTAAAGGACTCTCAGACCATGAGATCCAAGATTCTTTGGTCTGATGAAACCAAGATTGAACTATTGCCAGGCGTCATGTCTGGAGGAAACCTGGCACCATCCCTTCAGTGAAGCATGGTGGTGGCCGCATCATGCTGTGGGGATGTTTTTCAGCGGCAGGGACTGGGAGACTAGTCAGGATCAAGGGAAGTATGAACTGAGCAAAGTACAGAGAGATCCTTGATGAAAACCTGCTCCAGAGCACTCAGGACCTCAGACTGGGATGAATGTTCACCTTCCAACAGGACAACAACCCTAAGCACACAGCCAAGACAACAAGTCTCAATGTCCATGAGTGGCCCAACCAGAGCCTGGACTTGAACCCGATTGAACAACTCTGGAGAGACCCGAAAATAGCTGTGCAGCGACGCTTCACTTCCAACCTGACAGAGCTTGAGAAGATCTCCAGAGAAAAATGGGAGAAAATCCCCAAATACAGGTGTGTCAAGCTTGTAGCGTCATACCCAAGAAGACTCGAGGCTGTAATCACTGCCAAAGGTGCTTCAACAAAGTACTGAATAAAGGGTCTGAATACTTATGTAAATGTGAAATTTCCATTTTTTAATTATTTATTTTATGTTTTTACTTTGTCATTATGGGGTATTGTGTGTAGATTGATTAGGGGGGAAACAATTTAAAACATTCTAGAATAAGGTTGTATTGTAACAAAATGTGGAAAAAGTCAAGGGGTCTGAATACTTTCCGAATGCACTGTAAGTGCGTGAATTGGACCATCTTCCTATCCTGCTAAGCATTCAAAATGTAATGTAATGTAAGTGCTTTTGGGTGTCATGGAAAATGTATGGAGTAAAAAGTTTATTTTCTCCAAGAATGTACTGAAGTAAAAGTTGTCTAAAATATAAATAGTAAAGTACAGATACCCAAGATACAGATACTTAAGTAATTTACACTACTGGCTGGAAGTAATAGATGGAGGCTCCTCCAAATGAACACTCTAAGACTGCAGATGTTGGTGTTGGATACCGCATCATTCAAAGTGTTAACCCAGAGTATCAATGCCAGAAGTCTGAAGTGTTATCAAGTAGCTCAGAAACAGTATGATGCTTCCAGTCTTCTGCAGAATGTGAATCGATTAAATCGATAGACTAATGAATGTAATGGTGATAAATGATGTGACAAAAACCTAATAGGGTGAAAGCCCTCATTTTCACTAGTTTAGTTCCACTAAAATGAAGTGCATTCATCTTATTCTGTCGGGAAAGGGGATGGAAGATGATGTTGCTGTAACATGTAACACTTTGAGATGATATCGTAGGATTTTTGGTGCACAAATCTTTGTGCCACGGTACACAATATACTATACATACAGTTGAAGTCGGAAGTTAACATACACCTTACCCAAATACATTTAAACTCAGTTTTTCACAATTTCTGAAATTTAATCATAGTAAAAATTCCCTGTCTTAGGTCAGTTAGGATCACCACTTTATTTTAAGAATGTGAAGTGTCAGCTTTTATTTCTTTCATCACATTCCCAGTGGGTCAGAAATGTACATACACTCAATTAGTATTTGGTAGCATTGCCTTTAAATTGTTTAACTTGGGTCAACATTTTCAGGTAGCCTTCCACAAGCTTCCCACAATAAGTTGGGTGAATTTTGGCCCATTTCTCCTGACAGAGCTGGTGTAACTGAGTCAGGTTTGTAGGCCTCCTTGCTCGCACACACTTTTCAGTTCTGCCCACCAATTGTCTATAGGATTGAGGTCAGGGCTTTGCCATTTTGCCACAACTTTGTAAGTATGCTTGGGGTCATTGTCCATTTGGAATACCCATTTGCGACCAAGCTTTAACTTCCTGACTGATGTCTTGAGATGTTGCTTCAATGTATCCACATAATTTCCCTGCCATTTTCCTGCCTCCTGCCCATCTATTTTGTGAAGTGCACCAGTCCCTCCTGCAGCAGAGTACCCCCACAACATGATGCTGCCACCCCCGTGCTTCACAGTTGGGATGATGTTCTTTGGCTTGCAAGTATCCCCCTTTCTCCTCCAAACATAACGATTATGGCCAAACATTATGGCCAAACAGTTCTATTTTTGTTTCATCAGACCAGAGGACATTTCTCCAAAAAGTACGATATTTGTCCCCATGTACAGTTGCAAACCATAGTCTGACACTTTTTTGGTGGTTTTGGAGCAGTGGCTTCTTCCTTGCTGAGCGGCCTTTCAGGTTATGTCTATATAGGACTAATTTTACTGTGGATATAGATACTTTTGTACCTGTTTCCTCCAGCATCTTCACAAGGTCCTTTGCTGTTGTTCTGGGATTGATTTGCACTTTTCGCACCAAAGTACGTTCATCTCTAGGAGACAGATGCGTCTCTTTCCTGAGCGGTATGACGGCTGTGTGGTCCCATGGTGTTTATACTTGCATACTATTGTTTATACAGATGAACGTGGTACCTTCAGGCGTTTGGAAATTGCTCCCAAGGATGAACCAGACTTGTGGAGGTCTACAATTGTTTTCCTGAGGTCTTGGCTGATTTCTTTTGATTTCCCCATGATATCAAGCAAAGAGGGACTGAATCTGAAGGTATGCCTTGAAATACATCCATCCACAGGAACACCTCCAATTGACTCAAATGATGTCAATTAGCCTATCAGAAGCTTCTAAAGCCATGACATCATTTTCTGGAATTTTCCAAGCTTTTTAAAGGCAAAGTCAACTTAGTGTTTGTAAACTTCTGGCCCACTGGAATTGTGATACAGTGAATTATAAGTGAAATAATCTGTCTGTAAACAATTGTTGGAAAAATTACTTGTGTCATGCACAAAGTAGATGTCCTAACCGACTTGCCAAAACTATAGTTTGTTAACAAGAAATTTGTGGAGTGGTTGAAAAACGAGTTTTAATGACTCCAACCTAAGTGTATGTAAACTTCCGACTTCAACTGTACATTACTTTCTAAAACCTTTATAGCATATGTCTATAATATTATGTCGGTATGTTGTGAACCTTAAGGGTAGAGTACACGTACCATACTTTACAGCTGTGTACATCCCTACACTGCCGGAGAATAGGTTATGCTAATCCACGTAGTAAGCAATACCACAGATTGATAAATACATTTTCATCCTTCCCCCCACTAAGAAGTTCTCTATTCATTTGAGGGTTTAAGATTGTTTTAAAGCAGCTCATATTGTATACTGCACAGCCCTGAACAGCTGAAGTGATGCTTTCAGACTGTCAGCGTAGTAAGTGGCAGGATGGGGAAGAGCTGGGTAAAGTTAGCTATTCCGTGTGACTGGGCACAGAGTCACAGCAGGACAGAAAGGGAGAGGATGCAGTCAGCACATATCCAGCACACAAAACACATATAGACTAAGAATCTGGTGTATAGGAAAAATAGTAAAGTACCTACAGTGCAGTAATTGTGTCCTACCCTGGTTCACTGTAGTATACGTACAGGCATCATCAAACCATGCCTCCATTCTCTCCATCCCTCTCAAGCTCTCTCCTTCCTTTCTTCTCTTTGTCTCTATGACTCTCTTTTCCCCGATAACCATCTCTGTCACCCTCCAGTCTGTTTTTCCAGTCTGTCACCCTCCAGTCTGTTTTTTCACTATGAAAAGATACTCCAGTCTGAACTTAAATGACTTAAACCAGGTAGAAAGTGTGTAGAAATGATAATGAACTTACATTTTTAAATAATGTAATCTCTGCAAAATAATTATTCAATCACAGTATTTTCAATATAGAGCTATTAACAGTGCTATTTTGGTCTCAAACCAGTGAGTTTATAAAAAATAGTAAAGAGTAAAGGGCATAAATGTTATTACTGACACTGAAAGCAGTGGCAATGTTGTTCCCTTGTCATATCATTGCTACATCTACTATCAATATAGCATTCAACTGAGACAATCTGGTTCAATTTGGGTCCCAAGCCAAAACCAGTTAAGAACCAATGCTGTAGCGTACTGTACCTGTAAAAGGAGCCATAGAGGTAGGTAGAATAGCTGACACGGAGCACAGCCACCACTCACACACACAACACGAAAGTTCAAGTGTGCCTCTAAATAAGTAATAAATAAGCACATCAAATATTAGAGGTGCCTGTTTTATCCTCCGTGCTAAAACAGAAAGTCTGCAAAATTGATGCTGCCGAGTCAGACCACAGCCTACAGTATGCAGCCAGCTATCTATAGACAAAGACATGTGGATGGGTGTACAGATGCCAGAACACCAACACACCCTAATGTCACCCAACAATCCCATCAATACCACCTTCCTTCCCTCTTCCCCTGTTGAACTGCGAGAACACACTGAAACAATTCACAAACACCCCACAACACTTGTCGGTGCATGAGAAAATACACTACAGTACTCTCCCACTCATCGCGTGTGCCTCTTCCATACACAACACAATGAAACTTCAAAGTGCCCTCTACAAACCCTTCTCACCTTCCTCTTATAGCAGGACTGGAGCACTATTAGGCAAGATGAATGCACTTGAGATGGACTGGGACGGGTGGAAGAGGGAGATGAATGGAAAGATGAGAGGAAAGAGAGGGAGAAAGGTTGAGAGGTCAGTTCAGGGGGTGGAGAGAGGGGAGGTGAATAGGGGGTAAAACTTGTAATATGGAGGCCCAGAGGGATTTGGAGGCCCAGAAGTGGATTTCAAAATGGAAAAATTATGAAAGCGTTTAAGAGGATGGAATTAAGAATTAGAGGATCCGTGGCGGTCAGTGCTGCTTATGATGAGGGAGGGGAAAAAATGTTTTTCAGAAGCATGGCCTTATTTCTATTACAGCATGTTGGATGACTGTCATTCATATTCCATTCACCCAGTTCAATGTAACATCGATAGGTTTAGGCTACTACGTGATACTCATAGCAGCCACGTTGTATTCCCTCTCACCTTTTCCATTCGTTTGTGGACTTCAATGAACAACATCAGCCCTTTGTTACCAGGCGGGAAAAAAAACGTTTCAAGCCAAACCATGTCATAACCGCTACACACAGCCTACATCGTTGTCCCCTTATTACCGAAAGTAACGTCCTAGTCAACATAGCTAATATAAGTAATGCGTTAGTAAACCCGCTACAATCATGCTGTAACGTTACAGTGTATAGTCAGTAAGCAGTTACACTGGCGGTCCCCGGAGGCAATACATTTATTAAACCTAAAGCTTACCTTGACTTGGAAGAGATCCAGTGTTGTGCTGGATAGTCATAGCCAGCTAGCTAACATAGCATCCCTCTGTTGGAGCTGGGTGTTTGAGTAACTAAACTAGCCAGCTGCATTTGCTAGCTAAGTAAGTGAAACTGAAACTGAAAAAAAATGAGGAAATCTCTCTCTCGCTCTCTTTTGCTTCTCCTTCATTTTTGAAGAAACTAAGTGGTGAGAACTATTCAACTATTGTCATTCTCTCTCTTTGAGTCAACTACTCACCACATGTTATACACTGCATTGCTAGATAGCTGTTGCTTATGCTTTCAGTACTAGATTAATTCTCTGATCCTTTGATTGGATGGACAACATGTCAGTTCATGCCGCAAGAGCTCTGATAGGATGGAGGACATCCTCCGGAAGTTGTCATAATTACTGTGTAAGTCTATGGAAGGGGGTGAGAACCAACAGCCTCCTTGGTTTTGTATTGAAGTCAATGTATCAAGAGGAGGACGGAAGCTAGCTGTCCTCCGGCTACACCATGGTGCTACCCTACAGAGTGCTGTGGAGGCTACCGTAGACCTTCATTGCAAAACAGTGTGTTTTAATCAATTATTTGGTGACATGGGAATATATTTAGTATAGCTTTATCTAAAAATTATAACTTTTTCAATGTTATCAATTTTATTTGTATGAAATTCACTGAGGAGGATGGTCCTCCCCTTCCTCTGAGGAGCCTCCATTGAAGAGGATATAGCTTTATTTTCTGTGTGAGTGTAACAGATGTGAAATGGCTAGCTAGTTAGCGGTGGTGCGCGCTAATAGCGTTTCAATCGGTTACGTCACTCGCTTTGAGACCTTGAAGTAGTGGTTCCCCTTGCTCTGCAAGGGCCGCGGCCTTTGTGGAGCGATGGGTAACGATGCTTCGTGGGTGACTGTTGTTGATGTGTGCAGAGGGTCCCTGGTTCGTGCCCGGGGCGAGGGGACGGACGTAAAGTTAAACTGTTACATGAGTAATACAGAAACCTAGCGAGAATGCTTTGTAGTCAGATTGGCAATGAGAGTTGATATGTTAGATATGGATTTAAGGGAGACTGCCAAAGTCACCAATTAATTCAATGTGTGAGAGAGGATGAAACAACTTCTAAAAATAACTC
Organism: Salvelinus namaycush; assembly: GCF_016432855.1. Classification (NCBI taxonomy): domain Eukaryota; kingdom Metazoa; phylum Chordata; class Actinopteri; order Salmoniformes; family Salmonidae; genus Salvelinus; species Salvelinus namaycush. The sequence goes on along the minus strand of NC_052307.1, from coordinate 27,974,811 downwards.
CAAACACAAACATGGATCCTTCATCTATAATCGATCACACTCAACAAAGACCTTTAATGAAACAACACCAGCAAAAGTGTTGTCCATCATCAGATTAACCCTGACAAACAAGAAAACAACAACTCTACATGGAAAACTACCACCTGTACAAACATACTGTACACACCTGCATATCATTTCTGAACACCCTCTTTCAGTTTGACCTTAGAGGTCTTAGAGATAGAAACTCACCAACCGACAAAGCTCAGAAGGACAGAAGCCCGGACAGAAAGAGAGACTTGGAGTTTTACACAATGTCATTGTAATTTACTGGTGTGAAATCCCACTATGGTTCCACAGCCTGGTCTCATAGACTAGACGTAACATAGTAAACGTAAATCCGAGACACTCAAATTAGGAAGATATGTTAAGTTTGGTATGGTTATATAAGACAACACGCACGTCTAGCAACCTAAAGGTTGCATGTTTGAATCTTATCATGGACAACTTGAACATTGAGTGCTCTATCCCATCAATCTCTGACACATGCGTATCCTTCTCACAGTGATAGGGGACACTGGTGGGTACAGTAATGCAGTAATGCCACAGCCGTCTGATGGTAGATAGGACAGGGCTAAGTGGCAGCATACTGCGGTGCATCTCGGAGACTCTGCAGACACCAAATTATGTATTTGGGCTGAATAATTTCATCCAACCATGAAAGATGTACAACATAGCAAAAACAACTTTGCAGAGCTGAAACATCAGAGTTAAAATGTAACGTAACAGCACACTGTCAAGACACAAACTAATATCATTATTCATTAGGTCAGAATCTTGCAGTTCAACTTCAACAATCAGGCTTACCAGAGATTTAGAGAATGTGTCCCGGGTTAAATGACTGTTCACTGTTACTAAACAACTGGGATATGCTAAGAGGAGAGATGCATGAAGTATGACAATTACAAGAAATACGATCATTCTCTGGGGAACATTAACACATGGTACCAGAGTGATATCGCAGCATATATAAATGTCATATTTCATATTTCAGTTGAAGTAATATCCAACGTAATGTGTGGAGGTAAACACACTGTCGTGACCTCTAAAATCTATGTCACTGGAGGAAGACGAATGAGATAAAAAAGGGATAAAAAAGGATGACTGAAGAGGAAATAGAAGACCTAATGTTTTTAAAGACCCATTGAGTCTCTAGACCTATGAAGAGTTTACCATCTATTCATTCTCCAGAGATGTATATATTTGCCAGAGTAATGAAAGAGGTAACCGAAACATCTAGTGTGACATCTGACCCTGCACAGGCAGCAGGCTCAGGAATGTGTATGACCATGTAAGATAGCTGCAGTCCAACCCTGACATGGACCAGCCAGCCACACAGTACAGTATGTTAGAGAGAGAACAGCTAATGATGTATGACCGGGCAGCATAACAGCATACTGTATGTCGTCCCCAGTGAAACATGAGACTTCTATACGTCTGCTAACGTGAGCTAATGTGTAAGTGAGTATTTGTATGCATGACAGTTTGCATACACTATGCATGTCCATTGGTAGCTGTGTTCCCCTCCCTAGGCCAATTTCACACTTCCACACACATTTGCCCTCTCCTGTGTGAGAATGGCACTGGAAGCTGCAGTAGGCTGAGTTGTATGTTGGCTGCATTCCCCTCTGTAGAGGCAGCAGAACCAAGCTACTCTACCAGTAATAGACCTACATTATCAAGCTATCAGCCAATAGATCAATATAACAAAATATTAAATTAATGATAATGAAATACTACGTTTGATTATCAAAAAATGTGTATGACGCAGAGAGACAGTCAGAGGGAGGAGCTCACCTCTCCCTCTGTTAAATCATTCATAAGGCTGCATTACTCTGCCTTACACAGTCACCGACCTGCCTCTACCTCTCTCCCTCAACACACACACTCTCTATCTATCAAGACCCAACCTCTACCACTCTGGTATCCCTCTAATTCACACAAAGTGTTCAGTGTGTGTGTAATGTCCATTCTGTATCCCACTTCTCACTCTGTACGCCTTTCACTCTAAAAAAAATATACCTGTTCTCTGAGTGTCTTTCTGTCTCTGAGTGTCTCTTTATTATGCCCTGCGTCTAACTTTCTCTCTGCGCCTCTCTCTCCTCCTCTTCCCTCTCGCTCCGTGGCCATCTCTGCACCATCGATCAGCTCCTGCTCTCCATATTCATGATGCTGCGCTGCAGAAAGACAGAGGGCCTCTGCCTCACAGGGCCTACTGCTGCTGGCTACACACCCTCCCTGGGGGGTTCCACATGACAACACTCTCCCTCTCCGACCATTAGCATGTCATTTTAACCTAGTGTTGTCCTCGAGACCTCCTAAAGCCAGTCCGAGTCAAGACCAAGACCGGAGGCGGGGCAAGGGGTCCGAGACCGAGTCAAGATCGAGACCACAAAAATGCGAGTCCAATTTAAGTCCATGATTGTGATTATGTCAAATCACCACCATAAAAAGAGTTCAAAATGTCCAGTATTTCTGTGTTCATATTTCAGAACAACATATGGATTCTTTAGACATTCAGAATGGTGAAAAAATGCAAGCTGAGGGAAAATAGAGAGCCACTCTACAAACTATCACTAAACCAAACAGGTCAATGATAGATAACATGAGTGCAACCTCAACAATTTCCCCACGCTTCCCTACCAGCGAATCAAGGAAATTCTGAAAAGCGCCACAGTTTGAGGATATTTATCAACGAAAGTAAAGGACAGTAATGTTACGAATAGGGTAGGAAGCCCAGCTTTCAATAGGTGATAAGATATTGTTTCTTGTAAGGAGTGATAATATTTGGCCTGGTGAAGCAGTTTTACGAGCTGACTGAATGTGAGTTTTTTTTTTTTTACTCCACTGATCTTGGGAAGAAATTACAAGAAACTAAACATGGAGTACTATATAACTGCTTTAACCTGTCCATCCTGACAGATGCTGATGAAATGTCTCAGCGATCATTAAAATGACAAATGGACCTACCAAGTCACTCACACACAGACGGCATCGATTCCTGCTCTGATTGTCACTGCAGCAGCTGCTGAGAAACCATGGGAATTTTATAAAGCTTTCACTCAATATCACTAACAAAACCGCTCATCACCAAGCTAATACGTAATACATGTTGTGTGTGGGATGACTATTTATAGCAAATATGGAGCAGGATGGACAACATGATTGGTTAATTAGTTTGTGCTCTGGAGAGGCAGGCAATGCTGGATGTTATGACTAATACATAAGCAGGGTTGGGTAGGTTACTTTCTAAATGTAATCCGTTACAGTTACTAGTTACCTGTCCAAAATTAAAATCAGTAACATAACTTTTGGATTTCCCAAACTCAGTAATGTAATCTGATTACATTCTGTTACTTTTAGCTTACTTTCCCCTTAAGAGGCATTGGTTGGTTATGTAGGTTTCTTCTAACCCATGGCTTTCTACAACATATAATAATACAATTAAATTATATCTTTACATTAAAAACCAAAGTCTATCAGAATTTCAGTCATTCCAATAAATGTTATACCCCTTGATCTTCAAGAATAGGACTTGGAAATATCCTCAACTGGCAGCTTCATTAAATAGTACCCGCAAACACCAGTCTCAACGTCAACAGTGAAGAGGCAACTCCGGGAAGCTAGCCTTCTAGGCAGAGTTCCTCTGTCCAGCGTCTGTTCTTTGGCCCATCTTAATCTTTTATTTTTATTGGCCAGTCTGAGATATGGCTTTTTCTTTGCAACTCTGCCTAGAAGGCCAGCATCCCGGAGTCGCCTCTTCACTGTTGGCATTGAGACTGGTGTTTTGCGGGTACTATTTAATGAAGCTGCCAGTTGAGGACTTGTGAGGCGTCTGTTTCTCAAACTAGACACTCTAATGTACTTGTCCTCTTGCTCAGTTGTGCACTGGGGCCTCCCACTCCTCTTTCTAGCCAGTTTGCGCTGTTCTGTGAAGGGAGTAATTCTTGGCAATTTCTCACATGGAATAGCCTTCATTTCTCAGAACAAGAATAGACTGACGAGATTTAGAAAAAAGTGATTTGTTTCTGGCCATTTTGAGCCTGTAATCGAACCCACAAATGCTGATGCTCCAGATACTCAGCTAGTCTAAAGAAGGCCAGTTTTATTGCTTTTTTAATCAGCACAACAGTTTTCAGCCATGCTAACATAATTGCAAAAGGGTTTTCTAATGATCAATTAGCCTTTAAAAATTATAAACTTGGATTAGCTAACACAACGTGCCATTGGAACACAGGAGTGATGGTTGCTGATAATGGGCCTCTGTATGCCTACGTAGATATTCCATTAAAAATCAGCCGTTTCCAGCTACAATAGTCATTTACAACATTAACAATGTATACTGTATTTCTGATCAATTTGATGTTATTTTAATGGACAAAAAATGTGTTTTTCTTTCAAAAACAAGGACATTTCTAAGTGACCCCAAACTTTGGAACGGTAGTGTATGTCCAAACATGAATGTAGCAACTACAGATTGCCCTTTTAAGTCTATCAAAAGTGTACGGGTTTGAGCATGTGTCCATTAGGCCTATGGATTCATTTGTTTTATCAGCATGAATTAGACTGAGCAATAAAAGCCCCACTTTTATTCCATAGGCTGGGATTTGCACTATGCAGCTGTTGCAAGAGCGCATTTTCCACTGGCTGTCCACTGGTTTCAAAAACAATGATTGATAGGCAGCTTAAACTTCTTGAATTCAACTATTATTGGGTTCAAATACACATTTAGATTTGTGAACAGCCATCCACAACAATCACAATCTGTAAGGCGCAAATAGCTAAATGAGAGAGCAGCAGTGTGATTCACATCAATGCGCTATCTAGATATCAATAATAAGTGAAATCCGTATCGCCGTATACTACACCGCTGCTGTCACCCAATGAGGGTCCTTACCTCCAAGCGTTTATTCAAATTGGATCATCCTTGACGTAAACATCTAACTTTAGTTTTTTATAAGTATCTGTAATCTGATTACCATTTTTTGCTGGTAACGTAACGGATTACATTTACCATATTTTTGTAATCCCTTACATGTAACGGATTACATGTAATCCATTACTCCCCAACCCTGTACATACATTGTAGTTGGTCTTTAGAGTTTACATATGATATAGGCCAATTATTTTTCTCACTGCAGAGAGGTTTATGGGCCTGCAGTAGAATACTTGATCCAATCTAAAAACAAAACAAAGATACATTTCTTTACTTAATGAGGGTGCAGAATAAAATATTTAGAAAGAATACTTGTTATTTCCACCTCATCACCCTTGTATTCCATATCTCGCCTCTGTCTGAATGAGTGCAGAAATCCATAACTTAATTAATAATTTATGACTCTGCATAACAATATTGCAGGCCAGCATTAAATCACTGAACTGTATTGAAGAGGTGGTGGTTCCTCGGACTGTGTGTGTGTGTGTGTGTACTGTGTGTGTGTGTGTTCACATGCATGCATACGTCTGTCAAGTGTGAACAGAGCACATTGGCCATTTCTAAACTGTGGTTATCTCTCCTCTCAGTCTAATCTACAGACAGGGTCACTGGGGGTTGACTTGTGTGCTGACCTGACTCTAACCACACCATGATGGTCAAGCTACACAAATGTGAGCCCCTCCAAATGATGCAGATACACTGGTCTGATGTGTGAAATCCCCCGGGCGCTAACATTCAGTCCAGGTACGCATCCCAAATGGCACTCTATTCCCTGTATAGTGCACTACTTATGACCAGAGCCCTAGTGTGCTAAATAGGGAAGAGGGTGCCATTTGGGCAAAACCACAGTCAGTCCAGTACAGTCCCATTCCCCATCCACTAGGAGGAGCCAATCCAGGCGTTCACCTATCTGTCTGTCTCTCTCAATCCATCAATCTGCCTTATGAATGGAGACACAGGAAATAATACCTGCTGTAACACATCACTTAGTCATTCATACAGAAGTCATTTGGAAACCAATCAAGAGTAAACGTCTGTTTACCTATCTGTCACAGGCTATTCCTGCTGCACCTAGGGCTGTGGTAGTCATTAAATGTTGTCAGCCGGGTATTGTCATGTTATTGTCTTTTCAGTGGCAACCATCAAAACTCTGCTTCACACAGGATTGCATATCGAAATGTTTGGGCTTTAAAAATACTTATTTCACTTCACGCATCAAACACTGTTTGAGGAGCATGCTCTCGCTGAGCGACAAGTGATATTCCACCCAAACTCTGTATGCCATGGGCTTTCCAACCATGTTCCTGCAGCTACCCAGTGCTTAATTTAGGAAACCAAGTAAAATCTGCTTGGGAACATCGATAGTAACATGTTTTCACAACGAAACATTCAACATCAAATACAAATTCACTGTAATTGTAGGCTAACTCTGTAAGATGCCCTGCACAATCAATGAATCAAAAGCATGGCCTAGGCCTATATGTTCTCTCCCAGACTCATGGATAGAAATCTTAGCATAAGGTAACCGGTCCATCGGGTATGCATAGTAATACAGTCCACACTAAAAGCTGATTACTATAACTTTTTAAATTTTGCAGTGTATGCTTGACCAAAATGTTTTTCTGCTGTGCGTAATATGCTGTAGGCTAATAGGCGGTGTATTGTATAATGGTGTGACGCACTCAGGCGTAGTGGGTGCGGAGTCAGGCGCAGGAGGCTTAAGGTACAGAATAGTGGTTTTATTACGGCACAAGGAAAATCGTACACACCAAAATGCCGGGCGCACAACCATGATTTTCCCAAAAACAGGACCTAACTAGTCCGGAGAAAAAACAACAACACGAAACACACTGCCACACATAAACACAGTGGAAAAATAAGCCCGCACAAAGAGCAGGCGGGCCTACCGGCTTAAATAGCCCAACTAAAAACCTAAACAAGAAACAGGTGAAACCAATAAGACAAAACCAACAGAAAAGGGAAAAGGGATCGGTGGCAGCTAGTAGACCGGTGGCGCCGCCCGAACAGGAAGAGGAGCCACCTTCGGTAGGAGTCGTGACAAATGGCAACATCATTTCTTTGGGGGGGGGTGCTTGGGCTCGTATATAGGCATATATAAGCTTTTATATGCATATAGGTGTTCTACATGCAACCTCTTAAATGCTTTGAATTAATCATCACCTTAGAAAGTGCTGTCCATTTGGTTGTGTTTGGCTTTGAAACAACGTTTCCCACTCAGTTTCAACATGTTGTTGAACTTCACTCTTCAAATTGATCATCCCAGTGAGGTCAAAGAATGTAGCCCAACAGTAAGTTTTAAAAGCATGATACTGTTTTGATGATAAGTGATTAATGTGATTTTTGACTGCATTTGCATTGATGTCAGAGTGGTTAGATGGACAATAGAGCACTGAGTCCCAGGCCATTTGCGACCTAATGGTCGTTAGCGATTTGGGTACTACCAAAGCATGTCCAGAGTGCATAAGAGGAGATTACCATGACTCAACGGTCACTTGGAATTTGACTGCGGTCATAACTCATGACTGCCGGTTTGGCGGTAATACGTTCACCGCAACAGCCCTAGCTGAACCTCCATCCATCTAAATCTCTTTGCGCTCTGTCCCTCCTCTCCCCTCTCTACCGTTCTGTTCTCCGTATATGCAGCTATATATTTTTCCTCCTCATTAATCTTGCTGTTGACGGGAACAAATGCTGGGATGACTGTGCACAAATGGGGGGTGGAGGAGTGACAGGGGAGTGACAGAGGGGTTCTACCTTACCCTAAGGAGAGGAGAGAGGGTCCTCAGAGGAAACACCTCCCCAAACATCTGCTCCTAGGAGAGAGGGTGGATACACAGAGGAGAGGAAGCTGGAGTACTCCCTCTCTCTCTCTCTCCCTCCCTCCATCTGACACATGGCACCACATCTACTACAGCTGGCTTCACCTGGACCACATGTACTGCACTGTACTCACTGTGTACCATATGCTTCACTGGAACAGGAAGTCATTGTTTTCCCCAGAGACCTCAGTCTGCATTACAATGAGTCAGAGTCTGGGCTGATCAACAACATACAATCAGATGGGTCATTTAGAATATCCTCTACGGGATCCATGTCTCTCCACTGGGACAGTTGAGCTAACATGCGCTAATGTGATTAGTGATACGTTGTAAGTAACAAAAACATTTCCCAGGACATAGACATGTCTTATATGGGCAGAAAGCTTAAATAATTGTTCATCTACCTGCACTGTCCAATTTACAGTAGCTATTACAGTGAAAAAATACCATGCTATTGTTTGAGGAGAGTGCACAACAACAAAAAACTTTTATCACGGCAACTGGTTTGATACATTCACCTCTGAAGGTAAATAATGTACTTACATTCAGTAATCTTGCTCTGATTTATCATCCTGAGGGTCCCAGAGATAAAATCTAGCATAGTTTTGTTTGATAAAATCTATTTTTATATTCAAATGTAGGAACTGGGTTCTAAAGTTTGAACCCCTGCTGTTTCTGGCCTCACACCCACCCCGCCTGGCCATTTAGATGTGTGAAGGTTAGTGTCTTTTCTGTAGGGAAGCTCATTTTCCATCATGTATGACCTTCCTGGGAGTGTGTAAACTTAAATGTTTTATTACCATATCATTTTTGTATGTTGTCTACAGTTATGTACTTGAAATTGTATCAATTGACCAATTCGGCACATTTGGGCAGACTGATCCAGTGAAGCATTGCAATACAACATTTTCTGTTGTATTGCAATGCTTCACTGGATCAGTCTGAAACGTTGCACATACACTGCTGCCATCTAGGGGCCAAAATCTAAATGGTGGCTAAACTGCAATATTATATTATGGTCTTTCTCTTGCATTTAAAAAATGATTAAAAAATGTAAAATATAAAATGCATGTTATTTTGTTTCTATTATATTTTACCTAATCTAATGTGTGTTATATTCTCCAACATTAATTTCACATTTCCACAAACGTCCTACTGTTTCCTTTCGAATGGTATCAAGAACATGCATATCCTTGCTTCAGGTCCTGAGCTACAGGCATTTAGATTTGGGTATGTCATTTTAGGCGAAAATTGAAAAAAAGGGTCCGATCCTTAAGTATACTGCAGGAGAGAGAATAATCATGAATTATCAGCAAAATAGAGAAAGAGAGTGAGAGGAACAACAAAGAGAGTGAGTGATAAGGCTCGCACACATCGCACCGAATGTGGATCTAGCATTTGTCTGCCGATCATTCAGCGCGTTGTGTTTCAGAACTGACGTATACAGCGGGTGGTCCCGATTTTCAAGCAATTCTAAATGTAAAATCGGTGTGCACTCGGTTCGCAAATTACGTCCGGCACTCTGTTCAGTGGTGCTTAGTACTCTCGGCCAGCAAACGATATTGGCTTGTCTGAGCCCATAAATGGGATCCAGTTTCATTGAGTCAGCAGGAAGCAGTGCTGAAACCCCTTGAATGAGGAGGTACTGTAAGAGCAGGGGATGTGGGGAGGAAGAAAAAAAAGAATAGAAAATAGAGATACTGTATTGACCTCCACCTCATTCAGACCAAGGGTAAGAGGGGGAAAGAGAGACAGAAAGGCAGGCGAAGAAAGAGTAGTGTCAAGATTAGGGTTGCCAAATTCAGGTACATTTTCCCAAACTTCCTGTCACGTTCCTGACCTGTTTTCTGTTGTTTTTGTATGTGTTTAGTTGGTCAGGGCGTGAGTTGGGGTGGGTAGTCTATGTGATGTGTTTCTATGTTGGGTTAATGTGTTGCCTGATATGGTTCTCAATTAGAGGCAGGTGTTTGACGTTTCCTCTGATTGAGAACCATATTAAGGTAGGCTGTTCTCACTGTTTGTTTGTGGGTGATTGTTGCTGTGTCTGTGTTTGTTACACCACACGGTACTGTTTCGTTTTTCCCTGTTCGTGCGTTCTTCGTTATATGTAGTTCACAAGTTCAGGTCTGTTTAACGTCGTTTGTTGTTTTGTAAATTATCAAGTGTCTTTCGTGTCAGTGTTCGTCTTGTCTATTAAATCATCATGTATTTATCACCCGCTGCGTCTTGGTCCACTCATTCACCACAAGACGACCGTTACACTTCCAGGTTTTTGAGAAATCCCAGTTGGAAGATTCTGGGAATCAGGTGGGGATAATCAGGAAATATCTGAATCCTGCAATCCTCTAATTGGGATTCTTGAAAAACCTGGGAATTTTGGGGCAATTTTGCAAGAGAAACATGTCTGAGATCAAGACATTTTCATAAAGGATTTATTTAATCACAGAGAAATTAAATGATGGAGTCAATGAGCGTTTTCTGGGGAAGCGATATAGGGCCAGAGAGTCAGTAAGAAAGGAATAAAGAGAGACAGACTGCATGTAGGTCTGTATGTGTGAAAGCGAGATAGAAAGGAAAGGGTTTAGTATTTGTGCATTGGTGACTTGTCTCCTCATTTCCACACAGAGTAAATAGTGAAAACATCTACATATGGATTTTGGAGCCCCCTTGATCAGTAGCAAGAAAGAACCAATGGATTTGTTGCAGTTCAATATATTCTTATTTTATATTTAAGGGAAGAAGGATATAGGATATTGATCCAATGGTTATTTTTGTCACAGATTAAGAGCACGACACATACACACACAATGTTTGTTTTACTATCCTTGTGGGGACCTAACCCTAACTCCTAACCCTAAACCTAACCCCTAACCGTAATTGTAACCCAACCCCTAATTGTAATTCTAAACCTAACCCCTAAGATCTAAAATAACCTTTTTCCTTGTAGAGACCGGCGAAATGTCCCCACTTATTGGAATTTTACTTGTTTTACTATCCTTGTGAGGACTTCTGGTCACCACAAGGATAGTAAACCCAAAAACATACACAAACACAGTGCTGTGGCATTTGAGTGTGCAGGCCATTAAAGGTGTGTGCCTGAGGCTGTCGGGGTGTAGTTGCCAAAGTCACAGTGCTCTGGCAAACACTATCTCCATTACCATCAGAGAGACTACCTACCCTGGCTCCCACTGCCTCTAGCTCTCCTATCGATTCCTCTTCACTTACTCAATCCAAGAAGAGAGAGAGAGAGAGAGAGAATGGGGTAGAGAAAAAGTACGCATAGAGTATGGGAACAGGACACCATTAGCATCGATGGGTTGAGAGTTTCAAGTTCCTTGGTGTCCACATCCCCAACAAACTATCGGGGTCCAAACACACCACTCTGACCGTAAGGTGCTACAGCTTCCTGCAATCCAGGACCTACAGTTGAAGTCGGAAGTTTAAATACACTTAGGTTGGATTTATTAAAACTCGATTTTCAACCACTCCACAAATTTCTTGTTAACAAACTATAGTTTTGGCAAGTCTGAAGGACATCTACTTTGTGCATGACACAAGTAATTTTCCCAACATTTGTTACAGACAGATTATTTAATTTATAATTCACTGTATCACAATTCTAGTGGGTCAGAAGTTTACATACACTAAGTTGACTGTGCCTTTAAACAGCTTGGAAAATTCCAGGAAATGATGTCATGGCTTTAGAAGCTTCTGGTAAGCTAAATTACATAATTTGAGGCAATTGGAGGTGTTCCTGTGGATGTATTTCAAAGCCTACCTTCAAACTCAGTGCCTCTTTGCTTGACATCATGGGAAAATCAAAAGAAATCAGCCAAGACCTCAGGAAAAAAATTGTAGACCTCCTCAAGTCTGGTTCATCCTTGGGAGCAATTTCCAAACGCTTGAAGGTACCACGTTCATCTGTATAAACAATAGTACGCAGGTATAAACACCATGGGACCACGCAGCCGTCATACCGGTCAGGAAGGAGACACCTTCTGTCTCCTAGAGATTAACGTACTTTGGTGCGAAAAGTGCAAATCAGTCCCAGAACAACAGCAAAGGACCTTGTGAAGATGCTGGAGGAAACAGGTACAAAAGTGTCTATATCCACAGTAAAACGAGTCCTATATCGACATAACCTGAAAAGCCGCTCAGCAAGGAAGAAGTCACTGCTCCAAAACCGCCATAAAAGTGCCAGACTACGGTTTGCAACTGCACATCTGGACAAAGATCGTACTTTTTGGAGAAATGCCATCTGGTCTGATGAAACAGAAATAGAACTGTAAAGGGGGACGCTTGCAAGCCAAAGAACATCATCCCAACGTGAAGCACGGCGGTGGCAGCATCATGTTGTGGGGGTGCTTTGCTGCAGGAGGGACTGGTGCACTTCACAAAATTGATGGCATCATGAGAAAGGAAAATTATGTGGATATATTGAAGCAACATCTCAAGACAGTCAGGAAGTTAAAGCTTGGTTGCAAATAGGTCTTCCAAATGGACATTGACCGCAAGCATACTTCCAAAGTTGTGTCAAAATGGCTTAAGTCAAGGTATTGGAGTGGCCATCACAAAGCCCTGACCTCAATCCTATAGAAAATTGGTGGGCAGAACTGAAAAGTGTGTGCGAGCAAGGAGGCCTACAAACCTGACTCAGTTACACCAGCTCTGTCAGGAGGAATGGGCCAAAATTCACCCAACTTATTGTGGGAAGCTTGTGGAAGGCTACCCGAAACATTTGACCCAAGTTAAACAATTTAAAGGCAATGCTACCAAATACTAACTGAGTGTATGTAAACTTCTGATCCACAGGGAATGTGATGAAAGAAATAAAAGCTGAAATAAATCATTCTCTCTACTATTATCCTGACATTTCACATTTTTTTAATAAAGTGGTGATCCTAACTGACCTAAAACAGGGAATTGTTACTAGGATTAAATGTCAGGAATTGTGAAAAACGAGGTTTAAATGTTTTTGGCTAAGTAGTATGTAAACTTCTGACTTCAACTGTATATACTAGGCGGTGTCAGAGGAAGGCCAAAACAATTGTCAAAGTCTCCAGTCACCCAGTCATAGACTGTTTTTTCTGCTACCGCACGGCAAGCAGTACCGGAGTGCCAAGTCTAGGACCAAAAGGCTCCTTAACAGCTTCTTACCCCCACCCCTTTGTTTTTATACTGCTGCTACTCACTGTTTATTATCTATGCATAGTCATTTACCCCTACCTACATGTACAAATTAACTCGACTACCATATACCCCCATATACCCCCACCATATATATTGACTCGTTACCGGTACCCCCTGTATATAGCTTGTTATTGTTATTTGTGTAACCTTTTTTAATTGTATATATTTTTTAAACTTTCATTTATTTAGTCAATCTTTTCTAAAATCTATTTCTTGAACTGCATTGTTGGTTAAATGCGTTTAAGTAAGCATTTCACGGTAAGGTCTACACCTGTTGTGTTCCGCGCATGTGACAAATGCAATTTGATTTGATTTGAAGAGAGGGAAATGGGAGAGTAGAGATGAGAGAGACAGATGGAAGAGAAAAATATGTAATACATAATATACACTGTACAGCAATAGAGAGAGTAGGTGGTACAGTGTAGGTGGTACAGTGTAGGTGGTACAGAGTAGATGGTACAGGTGGTACAGAGTAGGTGGTACAGAGTAGATGATACAGGTGGTACAGAGCAGCTGGTACAGAGTAGATGGTACAGAGTAGGTGGTACAGAGTAGATGGTACAGGTGGTACAGAGTAGGTGGTACAGAGTAGATGGTACAGGTGGTACAGAGTAGGTGGTACAGAGCAGGTGGTAAAGAGTAGATGGTACAGAGTAGGTGGTACAGTGTAGGGGGTACAGAGTAGGTGGTACAGAGTAGATGGTACAGGTGGTACAGAGTAGGTGGTACAGAGCAGGTGGTACAGAGTAGGTGGCACAGAGTAGATGGTACAGGTGGTACAGAGTAGGTGGTACAGAGCAGGTGGTACAGAGTAGATGGTACAGAGTAGATGGTACAGAGTAGGTGGTACAGAGTAGATGGTACAGAGTAGGCGGTACAGAGTAGGTGGTACAGAGTAGATGGTACAGAGTAGGTGGTACAGAGTAGGTGGTACAGAGCAGGTGGTACAGTGGTACAGAGTAGGTGGTACAGTGGTACAGAGTAGGTGGTACAGAGTAGGTGGTACAGGTGGTTCAGAGTAGGTGGTACAGAGCAGGTGGTACAGTGGTACAGAGTAGGTGGTACAGTGGTACAGAGTAGGTGGTACAGTGGTACAGAGTAGGTGGTACAGGTGGTACAGAGTAGGTGGTACAGAGCAAGTGGTACAGTGGTACAGAGTAGGTGGTACAGTGGTACAGAGTAGGTGGTACAGTGGTACAGAGTAGGTGGTACAGTGGTACAGAGTAGGTGGTACAGAGCAGGTGGTACAGAGTAGATGGTACAGAGTAGGTGGTACAGAGTAGGTGGTACAGAGTAGGTGGTACAGAGTAGGCGGTACAGAGTAGGTGGTACAGAGTAGATGGTACAGAGTAGATGGTACAGAGTAGGTGGTACAGAGTAGGTGGTACAGAGCAGGCGGTACAGTGGTACAGAGTAGGTGGTACAGTGGTACAGAGTAGGTGGTACAGAGTAGGTGGTACAGGTGGTACAGAGTAGGTGGTACAGAGCAGGTGATACAGTGGTACAGAGTAGGTGGTACAGTGGTACAGAGTAGGTGGTACAGAGCATGTGGTACAGTGGTACAGAGTAGGTGGTACAGTGGTACAGAGTAGGTGGTACAGTGGTACAGAGTAGGTGGTACAGGTGGTACAGAGTAGGTGGTACAGTGGTACAGAGTAGGTGGTACAGTGGTACAGAGTAGGTGGTACAGGTGGTACAGAGTAGGTGGTACAGAGCAAGTGGTACAGTGGTACAGAGTAGGTGGTACAGAGTAGGTGGTACAGAGCAGGTGGTACAGTGGTACAGAGTAGGTGGTACAGTGGTACAGAGTAGGTGGTACAAGTGGTACAGAGTAGGTGGTACAGAGCAAGTGGTACAGTGGTACAGAGTAGGTGGTACAGAGTAGGTGGTACGGAGCAGGTGGTACAGTGGTACAGAGTAGGTGGTACAGTGCAAGTGGTACAGTGGTACAGAGTAGGTGGTACAGAGTAGGTGGTACAGTGGTACAGAGTAGGTGGTACAGGTGGTACAGAGTAGGTGGTACAGAGCAAGTGGTACAGTGGTACAGAGTAGGTGGTACAGAGTAGGTGGTACAGTGGTACAGAGTAGGTGGTACAGGTGGTACAGAGTAGGTGGTACAGAGCAAGTGGTACAGTGGTACAGAGTAGGTGGTACAGAGTAGGTGGTACAGAGCAGGTGGTACAGTGGTACAGAGTAGGTGGTACAGGTGGTACAGAGTAGGTGGTACAGAGCAAGTGGTACAGTGGTACAGAGTAGGTGGTACAGAGTAGGTGGTACAGAGCAGGTGGTACAGTGGTACAGAGTAGGTGGTACAGTGGTACAGAGTAGGTGGTACAGGTGGTACAGAGTAGGTGGTACAGAGCAAGTGGTACAGTGGTACAGAGTAGGTGGTACAGAGTAGGTGGTACAGAGCAAGTGGTACAGTGGTACAGACAATCATCCATTCAGAAATAAAATCTGCTTCAGCTCTCTAGTCACAGGCATCCAAAGGCAAATTACACATGGGCCAGACGATGTCTCCCTCTCCCTCCCTCACCACTCCCTGCAAACAGAAAACAAAATAACTTTGGTAATTCATTCTGACATCTTCTTTTTTCTCTCAGACACACTCCCCACTCCTGTGCCACAGCGGTATGTCCTCAGAGACAACCTTTCCACCGCAGAGCTGCATGCAGTATGTCACCCACAGCAGGATGGACCACACCCCATCCCCACAGACCTCACACTGATAGAAACCTAATAAACAAACTCTAACATGATGCACACTTTGTGTGTGTAGGGTCGGATTGACTGTACTATGTTCATGCAGGAAGAGAGAGAGAGAGATGTGTGTTAGCTGGATGTAATGGGGGGGGTCTAACTGTGTCTCTGACAGCAGGTAATTAGGGCCGTCACTGGGCCAGCTGTTGGCTCTCGGGAGGGGCAGGTCTACGCACACACACACACGCACGCATACACACACGCACACGCGTACACACACACACAGCTGAAGACAGAAAGAAAGGTGGGGAGATTTCCTCCCTACAGGGTGGAGCTCCATGAGGCCCCGTTGAGTTTACCATAAAACAGAACTGTGATGATGTGGTCTGCTGTTTCAACACTAGGGGGAGACATTAGTCTCTTCCAGAACCAACGTAGTGCTGAGTAAGGGCTGCCTGATAGTGTGCGCTCCGCTACTGTACATGTGAGCTTACATGTGAGCATGTGTGAGGTGTGGTTGACCTTGTAAAGTTGACGCATGCAGGACAACTCTCTTCTTTCCTAAACCGATACAGCTACAGTTTGCACAAACAATGTCTCTCTCTTCTCTGTCTTTACAACATTGGCTATCAACATTGATTCACTTCAGCCCAGCGTAAAACGCAGCTAGGAGGAGCATTATCTGCCCTGCATCACTGTTTACCACATCAAAGCTTATATAAAGGTTGGTAAACAAATGATTTTATTTTCATTGTTCAGTACACAACACCTGCTTCTCTCACTCTCTCCTTCTCCCTTAATGTGGTTCAAGAACATTAGGCTACTGTGACAGTACAAATTAACAAGGCAACAGTAAACATGTCGTCGTCCCCGTCCCCGTCCCCGTCCCCGTCCCCGTCCCCGTCCCCGTCCCCGTCCCCGTCCCCGTCCCCGTCCCCGTCCCCGTCCCCGTCCCCCCCTTGGGCCAATTGAGATATTGCGTATTACTAACAAATTTCAGTTAATGACTATATCTCCCGCCTTGAGCCAATCAGTGTCATTTTGCAAGACGCATCATTCACTCAAGTTTTGCCAAAATTGGCCTAGTGCTGTCTGAGACATCGCGTGTAACTAACGTACGAAGGAACGTACGGAGACAGATCCACAGTCACCTGCCCGATTTCATCTTTGGGGACAATGATGGTCCATACCCCGTCTCCCTCTCTCTGCCTCTCTCTTCTGCTCACTTAATTCCTTGCACTCTCTCTCTAAATGTGAATCTATAGTTTGGTGCAGAGTCAGACTGAAAGGGAGGGGGGAGAAGGAAAGGGAGAGAGAGGGAAAGAGGGAGAGGGAGAGCATGGAGAAAGAGTGTGAGGGAGATGTAGCCAGTGCCCGAGCAGAGGAGGATTGATGAAGGGAGGAATGGAGGGATAGAAGGAGAGAAGGAAAGAAAAGGAGGGGAGGGCACTCATCTCTGCATCTGCACATGAAAAATCTCTGAGGTCAGCCAATTAGAAAGCGGATGACACCACTATTCTCCCAGCACTCCTGTAAATCCCTGCCCAAGACAGCACACGTGCCTGACACACACACACACACACACACACACACACACACACATTACACACACACTACACACACACACAACATTTTATCGGGATTATGAGAAGCACACACAGAGTCACACACACAGACTGGAAGGAGTTGAGATCTGACGCGACTGAATGATGTTGAATAACAGTAGCAGTGTCATACACTAC
This sequence comes from Salvelinus namaycush, assembly GCF_016432855.1. NCBI lineage: Eukaryota > Metazoa > Chordata > Actinopteri > Salmoniformes > Salmonidae > Salvelinus > Salvelinus namaycush. The sequence goes on along the minus strand of NC_052307.1, from coordinate 27,957,364 downwards.
CAAGTACCAATTGCTGTGTGCAGTTGATCTCGTGACCATGAGTGGAATTATTGGCAGAATAAAGAGGTTTATAACAAATCTTTGGCTTGCTGTCTCTTTAGGCAGTTTGCACCAGCAATTACCCCTAATATCTATTTCAATAGATCCTCTACATTTAGCTGGATTTCTGTGTAATTGCATAGAGTTCATAGCCCAGAAATGAAATGAGTGTATTGAGTGCGATGGGTGGGTTTAGCCAGTGAGCTGACAGTCAGACAGACACAGGGAGGGTGTAACTGTAATGGAACAACCACTGAAAAGTAACACGTATTATGTCTCACCAGAACCTCTTATCTCAGGTCTCCAGTGGCACCTGACCTTTCACCAAATAGCCTGCTCTAATCAGCCCAAACATGGCTGTGGATCACTACTCCTCCTGCACTGTAGCACTGTGTGTGTGACTGTCCTCTACACTGTCTAACAAGAGGATGTATACTGTCGCGGTGACGGACCAGTCAAAGACCCCAACATCATCCCTCATGCCTTATCCTTGCCCCCGATCCCTGATCCATGTCCCTGATCTGGGAGGGAGGATGGTGTCATGGCCTCATCATGTAGAGGGGATGGGAGGAGAGGAGGACCAATCAGTCAGAGACACTGCAACTTAATGCTTCCTATAGGAGTTCAGATGAGGGGGTCTATATATAATCCAAGACCCTAACAAGGGCTGCCTGCATGACAACTGTACATAAAACTGTGTACAGTGTCTTGCATTACTCATCTCATATGTATATACTGTATTCTATACTATTCTACTGTATCTTAGTTTAAGCCTCTCTGACATTGCTCGTCCGTATATTTATATATTCTTAATTCTATTCCTTTAATTAAATTTGTGTGTATTGGGTATATGTTGTGAAATTGTTAGATATTAATTATTAGATATTACTTCACTGTCGGTGCTAAAAACACAAGCATTTTGCTACACCCGCAATAACATCTGCTAAACACGTGAATGTGATCAATAAAATGTGATTGATTTGAACCGCTGTAACCATGATGACTGCACGAAGTTAAGACAGTTATTCCAGTTGATGACATGGGGTTTATTTGCAGTTGGAGGAGACTGAGTTCCTGATTAGAGTCTGACTTGACACGCTGAATTAAACTTGTTAGGTCCCAAGCAAGGTATTGAAATCTGTACGTTAGAATAGCTTAGTGTGGCAATCCTTTAACTCAAGGCAAAGATATTAAGGAGGGGATTAAACCTTGTTTGTTCTGAATCGTCGTCAGTCACTGGAAAGGGAAGCTCACAATTAAAGACGGCCTGGTGCAGTGCTGGAATGTTCTCCTGGATGGGGTTTCAATAGGAAGGCTGAAGTTATGTGGTTTTCCCTTTACGTGCAGCAAAGGTCAGGTGTCAGTAATAAATCAGGAGAACGGGACAGCAGATCTCTCTCTCTCACTCACAGAGCAAGGAGGGCAGATTCACACTGGGTTCACACACACTCCTCCTCTCTCAATCTCCCTTTCCGCCCTTCTCTCTAGATCTCTCTCTCCTCCTCTCTAGATCTCTCCTCCTCTCTAGATCTCTCTCCCCCTTCTCTCTACATCTATCTCCTCCTTCTATCTAGATCTCTCTCCTTCTCTCGAGATCTCTCCTCCTTCTCTCTAGATCTATCTCCTCCTTCTCTCTACATCTCTCTCCTCCTCTCTAGATCTCTCTCTCCTTCTCTCTAGATCTCTCTCCTCCTTCTCTCTAGATCTATCTCCTCCTTCTCTCTAGATCTCTCTCCTCCTTCTCTCTAGATCTATCTCCTCCTTCTCTCTAGATCTATCTCCTCCTTCTCTCTAGATCTCTCTCCTCCTCTCTAGATCTCTCTCTCCTCTCTAGATTTCTCTCCCCCTTCTCTCTAGATCTATCTCCTCCTTCTCTCTAGATCTCTCTCTCCTCCTCTCTAGATCTCTCTCCTCCTCTCTAGATCTCTCTCTCCTCTCTAGATTTCTCTCCCCCTTCTCTCTAGATCTATCTCCTCCTTCTCTCTAGATCTCTCTCTCCTCCTCTCTAGATCTCTATTTCCTCCTCTCTAGATCTCTCTCCTCCTCTCTAGATCTCTCTCCTCCTCTCTAGATCTCTCTCCTCCTCTCTAGATCTCTCTCCTCCTTCTCTCTAGATCTCTCTCCTCCTCTCTAGATCTATCTCCTCCTTCTCTCTAGATCTCTCTCCTTCTCTCTAGATCTCTCTCCTCATTCTCTCTAGATCTCTATCCCCCTTCTCTATAGATCTATCTCCTCCTTCTCTCTAGATCTCTCTCCCCCTTCTCTCTAGATCTCTCTCCTCCTTCTCTCTAGATCTCTCTCTCCTCCTCTCTAGATCTCTCTTTCCTCCTCTCTAGATCTCTCTCCTCCTCTCTAGATCTCTCTCCTCCTCTCGAGATCTCTCTCCTCCTCTCTAGATCTCTCTCCTCCTTCTCTCTAGATCTCTCTCCTCCTCTCTAGATCTATCTCCTCCTTCTCTCTAGATCTCTCTCCTTCTCTCTAGATCTCTCTCCTCATTCTCTCTAGATCTCTATCCCCCTTCTCTATAGATCTATCTCCTCCTTCTCTCTAGATCTCTCTCCCCCTTCTCTCTATATCTCTCTCCCCCTTCTCTCTAGATCTCTCTCCTCCTTCTCTCTAGATATCTCTCCTCCTCTCTAGATCTCTCTCTCCTCTCTAGATTTCTCTCCCCCTTCTCTCTAGATCTATCTCCTCCTTCTCTCTAGATCTCTCTCTCCTCCTCTCTAGATCTCTCTTTCCTCCTCTCTAGATCTCTCTCCTCCTCTCTAGATCTCTCTCCTTCTCTCTAGATCTCTCTCCTCCTTCTCTCTAGATCTCTCTCCTCCTCTCTAGATCTATCTCCTCCTTCTCTCTAGATCTCTCTCCTTCTCTCTAGATCTCTTTCCTCATTCTCTCTATATCTCTATCCCCCTTCTCTATAGATCTATCTCCTCCTTCTCTCTAGATCTCTCTCCCCCTTCTCTCTATATCTCTCTCCCCCTTCTCTCTAGATCTCTCTCCCCCTTCTCTCTAGATCTATCTCCTCCTTCTCTCTAGATCTCTCTTCCCCTTCTCTCTAGATCTATCTCCTCCTTCTCTCTAGATCTCTC